>NW_011888782.1:4386578-4390277 GCF_000151845.1 Pteropus vampyrus
TTTTTTCCTCATGATGCAAAAACACATGGTTATTGCATTTACTAGAAGAGAAAATGTCTGTTCTTTAAAATTACATTCGGACATATCTCCTCGGGCAAGGGAAAGAAAAGAAAAAATAAATAAATGGGACTACATCAAACTAAAAAGTTTTTGTACAGCAAAGGAAACCATCAATAAAACAAAAAGACAACAGACGAACAGACTGAATGGAAGATATTCACTTATGATACATCTGATAAGAGGTTAACATCCAAAAATATAAAGCACTCATACAACTCAACAACAAAAAAACAATCCAATTAAAAAATGGGCAGAAGACCTGAACAGATATTTTCCCAAAGAGAAAATAAAGATGACCATAGACATATGAAAAGATGCTCAAGGTCAATAATCATCAGAGAAATGCAAATTAAAACTACAATGCAATATCACCTGATGCCTGTCAGAAAGGCTATCATCAATAAATCAAAGAACAACAAATGTTGGAGAGGGTGTGGAGAAAAGGGAACTCTCATATATTGTTGGTAGAAATGCAGATTGGGATAGTCACTATGGAAAACAGTCTGGAGGTTTCTCAAAAGATTAAAAATGGATATATCTTTTGTCCCAGCAATTGCACTTCTGAGTATTTATCCAAAGAAAAACAAAGCAATAATTTGTAAAGATCTATGCACCCCTATGTTCATAGCAGCACAATTTACAACAGCCAAGACACAGAAGCAACCTAAATGCCCACCGACAGACAACTGGATAAAGAAGTTATGGTTCATATATACAATGGAATATTACTCAGCCATTAAAAAATGAAATCCTACCATTTGCAATGACATGGATGGACCCAGAGGTTATTAAGCTGAGTGAAATAAATCAGACAAAGACAAATACCATAGGATTTTACTTATATGTGGAATCTAAGGAACAAAAAGAACTAATCAAAAACAGACTCACAAATATAGAGGACAATCTGGTGGTAGCCAGAGGGGAAGGAGGTTGGCAGAGCTGGGAAAATAGAGTGAAGGATTAAAGAAGTACAAATTCGTAGTTGATAGATGGTCATGCGGATGGGGAGCATGGCATAGGGAATGCAGTTAGCATTAATGTAATAGCTAGATGGAGAGCCAGAGGAGAGAAAGAGCAATTAGGGGGATTGTTTTGCAAACTATATAAATGTCTAACCAATGTGCTGTATACTTGAAAATAATAATAAACTAAAGTTTAAATTAAAAAATAAAATAAAATTACATTGTATAATGACTGCTTACCACTCCTCCCACCCAATATTAATGGGAAATGGAAGTGGAGTAAATTTCTTTGGTCATACTTGCCATGAGAATGGTGAATTGCCATTTGCAATTTTCTTAAAAAAAAAAAAAAAGGTGGGTCAGTTTCAAAGATGCAGCACAAAGTTATCCAAGGGATTTCTTTCTCTATAATCTGTTTATTAAGGAATTAGAGTCATCATTAAAGTCATCCAGGCAGGCAGGTAGTTCAGGCACTCTAGACTAGAGCGAACTCAAACCCAAGGAGAATGCCATCTTCTCTTTTTTGAAAACTCTCCTGCATACCACTGTCTCATTTCTTAACAGCTTGATTCATTTTTCTTTTCTAGAAAGTAAGCTCATTAGCTCATGGCCTGCCCTAATGAATACCCCAGCTCCACTTCTGGATTTAATGGACTAGTCCCAAAAGTGGTTGTTCTTACTCCTGAAAAGGACTTTCCTCACCCACCTCATCCAGTCAGATAATTTAGAGTTGGTTTAGACCTTGAAAATCATTTAGTGCTAGAAAAATCTATTGATGTGCCCCGCCCTACACCACTTACTAGTAGCCAAGTGCAGCCTAGAACACGGGCCCTCTTCACCAGGTGCCCTATGTTCTTTATCACCTTTCCAGGTGATCAAAATTTTCCCTCGGAGTGACATGGTAATCCCCAGTAGTGTTTGTGAGTGTCAAGCATGAATCCAGATAAGAATTATTTGGGTCCTTCATGCCCTTGCTACTCCAAGTGTGGTCCATGGACCAGCAGCATGGGCATCATCTGGGCACATGTTGGAAATGCAGAGTCACAAGGCCCACCCTAGAGCTGCTGAATTCAGATTCTGCACTTGAACACTATCTCTAGGAAATTCATAGAATGCTTGAGAAGAGCTATTCCATAGCAGAAAAAAAAAAAAAAAGACATCTTTACACTTAGAGTCAAGTTCATTTCTAATGTGCTGACTTCATGGTAAGTCCTGTGCTAACATGACCTCCTATAGTGGAATTACACTGAGAGATACTTCTGTGGCCTGACCAAAGTGAACTTCTCCTATCTAAATATCAAGGCCAATGGAATAACCGAAGGGATAGAAATACTGGAGCCCAGTGAATGCCTTATGTAAATTGAAAGGCACATGGTATGTCAGTTTTATTTCTCTTTCTGAAATTCTTTTTGATTTGAAGACCACTGAGTAGTAAAACGGAGGAGTAATGAAACTGCTACCTCATCTAAAAATCAAAGATACCCCCCTCAACTTCTTGTCATAAAGGGATTGCCCACGGAATCATGGGTACAGAAGCATAGCAGGTGCTTCACACCAGTGTTGAGGTGTAGTTAGGGAGTTAGTCTGCCTGGGATCAAGTCAGAGATCTTCTTGACACGATCTTGTGCGGCCTTGACAAATAACTCAACATCTGGGCCTCAGCTTCTTTACCTTTAAAATAGAAATAAAAATGGAATCTACTTCATAGGCCGATTATGAGAATGAAACGATACTCATAAAGCCTGGCACACAGTGAACACTCAATAAATGTGACCTACAGTCTCATGTGGCCGTGAAACCTGAAACCACTAAGGCTCCCAGAACAATTTCCCCTTGTGATTGACCCAGGTATTGATCCACAGCCAATAGACATAAAGAAACCAATATGCTAAAAAGGCAGATGTTAAAAATAGTTTCACTCTACAAATACCACGGTAATTCTGGACATTAGCAAAGGTGCATGCCACCTTTCGCTTCAAATTCTAATGCATGTTGACCTGGACCAAGAGCCCCAGAGCTCAATCAGCCATGAAGAAATGAAGAAATCTGCTTTCCAAAAAGAGGAACCCATCTTAGTCACACAGCTTCCTGCCTCCCAGCTGTCCCTCCTGAGCTCACTAGCCCAAAGTCTGTCCACTGGGCAAAGCAACTTCTAAAAAGACAGAAAAAGAAGCAGTCACTCTGCACTTTCTCTCTTTTTAATATGTGGCCCGTGTTGTCATTTCTCCCATAATAGTTGGCCAAAAGACAGACCTGATTTCCTCTGCCAGACTTTATTTCAATATTTATTTTTACAAAAGCAGTGAAAGCATACTGTGTTTTCTATCCCACCTTCATTGTTTAAAAAAAATTCTTTAAAATTAATATTTATTGCTCCTTTTGAGAAACCAACCACCACCTCTCTTTTCCTAATTAGACCCACTGAAAACATAAGATTAAGCATTCAGTTGGGCAAGCTATACTGAAAAACATCCTCAAAGCCTTGAAAATAAAAATCAAGACCAAATCAATTTCAGCACTTGGTTCCAGTAGGTTTTGCTTTTCCTTCCAAGTGATTGACAGAACTTATGGTGGGCTCAAATGGTAAAGTATTTCTAGAGTTTGGGGAAAGACATTAAGTTTGTATGTAGCCTTTAAAAACTTGGTGTGTTTTCTAGCCATGCTTTTCAGATTATAG
>NW_011888782.1:4390957-4398957 GCF_000151845.1 Pteropus vampyrus
TCTTTAAAATTAATATTTATTGCTCCTTTTGAGAAACCAACCACCACCTCTCTTTTCCTAATTAGACCCACTGAAAACATAAGATTAAGCATTCACTTGGGCAAGCTATACTGAAAAACATCCTCAAAGCCTTGAAAATAAAAATCAAGACCAAATCAATTTCAGCACTTGGTTCAAGTAGGTTTTGCTTTTCCTTCCAAGTGATTGACAGAACTTATGGTGGGCTCAAATGGTAAAGTATTTCTAGAGTTTGGGGAAAAACATTAAGTTTGTATGTAGCCTTTAAAAACTTGGTGTGTTTTCTAGCCATGCTTTTCCGATTATAGTATTATACTTTAACTAGTTGCATCATTCTGAAAGTATACCTGTTCAGAGGAAATATTTTCCTAGCTAAGTTTAATCTAATAAATTAAAGGAGAGAAAGGATGTAAAATGAAACTCTTTACTTCTGCAGTCGGGCTTGGACAGTCACAGGGCACTATGTAACTTCTCTCTTGTTGTCTAATGTTTTGCCTTACCTGTCAGAGGGCAGAAGCCATGCGAACATACATTAGCCACCTCACGATGCTAACCATCTACCCTTGGAGGCCTTACCTTTCGGTTTTCTTGATCAGGATGGCCCTGAAGATGTGCTCAAGGGGTGTCTTCTCCTGCTCGTGGGTTGGCTGCACGAAAGGATGCAGGGCCGCCAGTGAGAAGCCCTGCTGATACAGCTCCAGGAGCTGGGCAGGCAGGTCTCGCAGGGAGGCCAGCCTTACTGCTGAAGACCGCGGGAGCTCAGCTGTGAGTGGAGAGAGGAGAGGCTCATCAGAGACCCACCAAAAATGCCTGCCCTACCCTATCCAAGTTTCTTTCCCCTTACCCAGGACCTCTAAGTTACCTCTTGCTAAAAGTGAGTTTGTTCCCATCTTAACTACTATCTTCAAAGAACTTATAAGCACCTGGCTATTTTCCAACTCACTAAACGGCATTAATAATTGCATACTTTAAATCTATAGTCAATCTTCTCAGAGATCACACTGGAAAAGTCATTTCCGCCCCCTCAGAAAATAAAAAAGAAAGGAAAGAAGGAGGAAGAGATGATAATTGTGCAAATGTAAAATTGCCAGGTGGCAAAAAGTGGCATAAACAAACTCAAAAGATAAACCGGAACAAAGTTTCTGTGATATTTATGACAAAGGAGTAATTTTCTTGATTTGCAAAGAAACTCCTTCAAACAAACAAAAAAAGAAAAAAAAAAAGAAGCAAAGTATATGAACAGGCAATTGCCTAAAAAAATAAAGCCAATCAATACTTAAAAAGACACCTGAATTAACAATATTAGAACTGTGCATACAAAACAAATATTTTTCACATACTGAATTATTTTAAAATGTAGATTAAAAAATTTTTTAAGGAGAGACAAGATTCAAAATTCAAGAGGTACAAGCATAGACACAGTGAAAAGTCTACATCCCAGCCCTACTCGCTCCCTCTCAGTCTTTTACCCCAGAGGCAATCAATATTACCCATTTTTATATATAGATTAATAATTGCTTAATTCATACACAAGTAAATAAGTCTATCTATCTCCCTTTTTACACAAATGCATCTGGCTTTTAATAAATTGTTATCAAGTACCAGCACACTTTTCTTAAGAGACCATTCAATAGTAGTACATAGAGCTCTTTCTTTCTTTTTTTTTTACAGATGCAGTGTTTCATTGTGTGATGTACCATAGATTGTTCAAACTTTTGCTTTTACAAATAATGCTGTAATGAAAAGTATCGCTCTTATATGGTTTCACATGTGTGCACAAATAGCACAACTAAAAAATAAATTCTTAGGTGTAGATTTTTGGGGCTGAAGATAAATAAATGCATTGTAATACTTTCAGATATGGCCACATTTCCTCCACAGACTAGAACGAATTTACCTCCCATCATTACTGTACAATCACTGACTAATCTCAGTGAAAAAAAGACCCCTTTGAGGTGGTAATTTATATTTATCTTACTATATAATTTATATTTTTTAAATTAAACATTTAATGTTTAAGTGCTATCTGTGTTGCCTTTTCTGTTAACTGTTCATAATCTTTGCCTAGTTTTCTATTGGGTTATTGGTCCTTTTTTCCTATTCGTTTGTAAGAACTCTTTATATATTAGAAAATTTAGTTTTTATTTGTAATACTGGTTGCAAATATCTTTTGCTAATTTGTTGTCTTTACGCTTTGTATAAGATGGGTTCTTACCATGCAGAATTTTTTTTAATGAAGTTGAATTTATCAAATTGTCTTCAATGGCTTCTGAGTTTTATGTCATTGCAGAGAGATGTGGAATTATAAACTAATTCTCCCATGATTTCTTGTAGTATATATTTCAATTTTTGCATGTAAATCCTTGATCCATTTGGAATTTATGCAATATGAATTAAACATTTCTCCCCCAAGGTTTATCCATTTTTCTTCATTGGTTTGAGATACTACCTTTATCATACATTATATTCCTGAATATATTTAAGTTTATGACTGTGATCCATTAATGCATTTTAACAATTTTAGTTTCATATTATGTTTTAATATTTGGTCAGGCTATTTCCTGAATCTTCTTATCTTCCTGTTTATTTTCTGAATATTCCTGTCTACTCTTGTTTTTTCAAATGGTCTTTAAAATCAGCTCATCAAGTAAGCCTCCAAAAAAAATCTTGTTGATATTTTTATTGGATCATATTAAAATTATAGCTTAACTGAGGGAGAATGAACATTTTCATCAGGTTATAAGTTTCCATCCAAGAATGTGGCATAATTTTCATTTATTCAAGACTTCTTTGGGGTCCCTCAGGTGCATATTAAAGTTTTCTTCACAGAGATGTTATAAACTTATAAAATTTATTCCTATTTTATATTTTATTGCTATTCGAGTAATATAATTTTTTTTCTTTTCACTTGTACGATATCCATCATGGGCAAGAATATTGGGGAAACAAGAATATTGAGGAAACAGGCATCACAGTTGCTAGGCAATGTAGCACACACATCCTTTGTCCGACAACCCCATTACTAAATATTACACCTATGACTGGATTCATAAATGTTTTTCAAGATATATGAACGAAGATGTTCAGACAGGGTTGTATGCATAGCGAAAACCTGGAACCAAAGAATTCTTAATTGGAGGGTGGCTTAACACTGGGAAACCCTAATGATGAATCCTATGAACCATTTAAGGAAATGAAGGTAAATCTGTTATGTGCTGATGGAAATGTGTCCAAGATACATTACTAAGAGGCAAGGTGTTTCAGTGTTTATCATATAATACTCTTGCATAAAACATTAGAAAGATAGACATGCATAAAAATAATTTTCTGGAAAAAAATCGCAAAAACATCAATATTGGAGAGAGAGACTGAAACAGAGAGGGAAGGATGGAAAGGTGGTTTTTACTTTATTTTGTACTTTTAATACTTTTACCATCAACAGGGATCATATGGGTGGAGGGTTTATGGGACACTTTAATTTTCATTTTCTTCTTTATATTTAAAAAATAATATTATTTAAAAGTTTCTTTATGTATTTAAAAAGTAATGTGTTATTTTAAAACACAAACTTAAAAACAAAATCTAGAGGTACTTAAGGATACTACTTAACATCGGATACTGTAGCTCTCATTTCCATACATCATGCAAGAAATTTATGGGGAAAAAATCTATAGCAATGATTCACTCTAAAGCAAGAGTCTGGCATCCTGGAGAGACCTCCATCAATAACAGGGACAAAGATGAGACTGGCCAGGAAAGCAGAAAAGTCTGTACTCTTCCCCTTGAAGGATGCATGCTGTATGCTGCTAGATAAAAACCTAAAGGTAAGTCTGTTAAGGAATGCTGAGCCCCCCCACATTCTCATGCACAGAAACCCACCAAGTAAAAGGGGACCCCGTGCTTTAGAGTAGGTGTCCTCCACGTGTGCTTGTGGGTCCAGCAGCAGCAGCAGCAGCAGCGGCGGCACCAGGGAACTCATTAGCAATGAACACACACAGTGTAAATATATATATGCCTTAAAGTGTACAGATGAAACTTATTGGATTTTGTTAACCAATGCCACCATAGAAAATTAATTAATTAATTAAAAAAATTTAAAAAATACAAAAAACTAATAAAAAGAAAAAAAGAAAGAAAAAGAAAAAAGAAAAGAAATGGAGACCTGAGTCCTTCCCCAGATCTACTAAATCAGAATCTGAGGGATGGGTATATGTCCTCGCAAGTCCTCGAGGAGATTCTGTGGCTGCAAACCACTCTCCCGAGGGGTTCATTTTGGCCCTCTTCCAACCACTGCCCTCTCCATGAGCAAGGAACCTGGGGATCTAAGGGCAGGTGCCCACATGTGGCCTGTACCCCACTCCACACAGCCACGACCCTGCGATTCCCTGACCTGACAGCCCCGGGCCCACTTTGAGAGCCTGTGCAGGCTTCTCCCCAGGTCTGTGTCAAGGGTGGATGGTGTTTCATATGCACACACCCCCGGGCCCAAGACAGGACAGGGACAAGGGTGAGGTGAGTGAGGAGATGCTTGCCACAGGTGCAAAATTTCAGGGGCACTAAAAACTCAGTAACCAAGATAAATATGTAATGCAATACGTTAAAAAGTAAAAAGAAATGCGAAGTCCATAATGAACAAAAGCGATAATTTTAATAAAGACAGGATCAGTATTATTGATTTTTCTTTTTTGTCTCAAGCTCCAATACGGTTTAGCACAACACTGTTACTGACCACATCTTTTTTAAAAATGTTGCCTCACTCGTCTCATCCTAGTGCTGGCCAGGCCCAATATCTCCTCTTGCAGCATCGCCCTAGGCCCTGCGAATGACAGGAGCCAGTCTGCATGTCGGTTGTGCCCAGGGAACCAGAGGCAGGTTTTCTTTGCTGTCAAGAGGTTACAAAGCAACTGAACCGAAAGAGTATTTCTTGTGGCATAGATGCTGAAAAATGGCATGGACTTTTGGTAGGGGTGTAGGCCTTTCAGGAGGGTAATTTCATGATATCGATCAAAGCACTTAGATCCTCTCTTCCTTGATAAAACCATATGTAAAGAGCATCTCTGAGTCATCAAATATGAGACCTCAAACTCAGCCAGTCTCTACAGCTCAATATTTTGTAAGTGTTTCAAGTATTTCAAACTCTTACTGCTAAAAGCTTTACTCAGATTTTGATCATTTATTTTTGGTTTCATCCTACATCACATTATAATAAAAAAGTAAAATCAGTCAACGTGTTGAGAAAACTTGGGGCTCTAGTATTTGCTCCTCACTAGCATTAATCCTGGGCATGTGAACACTCAGTTTCTTCATGTAAAATGGAGATTATAACATCAGCATGTCTTCCTCCATGGAGTGGTTGCGGGAATCAAATGGGGTAGGATGATGGGTGTGTCATTGAGAAAACCGAAAACTATCATGCTCAGGGGTGCTGGCTGTGGTGAACGGGGAGCTGGCCAGGGGGATCGGTCAGCTTCGGATGGTGGTGAGAAAATTGTGCGAGGGCCATAAAATCCTTCCCCGGTCCCACCCACACCCCTTAACCTCCACGTCCCAAATCAGTGCACTACAAATATTAGTTGATCAACCATTTATAGTTAAATGCTTCCTGAATAAAACATAATATGTTTAAAATTTTTATCTTCAAATCTAACCATAAATTAGCTCCTGTCAAAACTCAGCAATTTTATGGCTTTAATTTTTGGTGCATATGCTGTCAGAGTAAGTTTGGCTTCATGGTAAAAGGCAAAAATGAATCTCAACAATCTTATGGTGATAAAAAACAACAGACTATTTTAAATATGATTAAAGCCCTAATTTCATGTTTCTATTTGAATGTTAACCTAAAAAAAACCCCCTAGTTCTTAAGCGACCAACCCCCCAGTATTATTACTAAAAAAATAAATGAAGGAATGACTTATCTGTTTAGATGAACATACCAGTTGTAGCCTCTTGGTCCATTTCTCACCCCACCCATCAGAGTAACCTCTCCACTATTTTGTTTTTTTGTAATATTTGCCTGATTTCATTTACAAACTATGTGACCTTGGGCAAGTCATGTAATTCCCACCCCATCTCTTGGGTCCCTCATGTATAAAATTAAGACCCTGGATAGGCTATTCTGAAAGGAGTGTCCAACTTTAAAAGGCAATGATCTTATTATCTATTTCAATTTGGACGCTAAGGTACCAGTTTCTAAGTAAAAAGTTTTCAGTGTGACCTGAAAGAGTTCTCCCAAACCAGAGCCAAATGGGAAGAAGGAACAGACACAGATGTGTGAATGGACAGAAAGATGGAAAGAGAGAATAAGGAAAATAATCTGTTGTCATTATGGCAGGATGAAATCACTACTGTCTGAGGGTCCCAGCCTTCTGCCTGTCCCAGGCACTAGAAGGGGTTCTGCCTGCTCTCGCTTCTGGAAGTGTGGGGAGCTTTCCAGGAGAGCTCTAGTCTAGAGGTGTCTGCAAGGTAGGGAGAGAGGTGTCTCTAGGTTCCTGTCTTCCTAGCAGAGAGCTGCAAGAAAAATGTGAGTTATTTGAAGTTGCTTTGGCTTCCTGGGTTTTTACTAGGACCGTAATCCAGCACTGAACCACATAAGTCACCTCATCATAAGTTAAAATTTCTAATAATAATTCTTCATATTCTGAAGATGAGGGACACTGATGAGGTCATCTTGGCCAGTCTGAGAAAATGCCACTGTTAGGGCCCAATGTCCATTTGAAGATCACACTTTTCTCTCCACTTTCCAATCTGTCATGTTCCACGGTCTATCTGCAGTGATCGGTCGGCAGGTCCAGGGTCCAGGGAGGGCGCCCCTGTGCTCCCCCTCAGGGAGCCGTGTCTTCATCTCATATAGGGAGTTTGCCCTACTGCTGTGCAAAGCCCAGTTCTTCAGCTGGCTTTTCCTACCAGCCTGGGCAGGGGGTCATCTCACCTCATGACCTGACAGAGAGTCTGGTGCAGGTCTCAAGGCCAGGAACCGAGATTTCCCAGAATTCAGACGCATAAAGTAAGAGAAGCACACGGCCAGGGGAAGAACAATGAACATTAAAGCCCCACCTCAACAAGGGAGTGGCATCTTGTCCTACTGCCAATGGGCACATGGGTTTGATGGTGCCAGAACTTCTAATTCTTACCTTCAAGAAGTCAGAAATCTTGATCCTAATAGAAACTTTCCTAATCTTTAAATGTGGCAAGTAATTTCAATTTTATTTTCAACCTCATGTGGCCCAAAGCCAACACCTGATAGGTTGTAGAGTCCGGATGGGGCATTTGACAAATATGGAGGGATGGATACCCCAAACACTTCACATCTCTGATCTCAGCACAGTAGAGTTGAGGTGTGAGCATCAGTCATGTACTGAAGAGCTTGCAACCTGTTTATTCTCACATCATCACAATTTACATCAAAGTCTTCAAGGATTCATTTATTGGTGTTTGACACCAGCCTGTTTCCTAATTCTTCTCTTTCCTATACCGGTGTCAAGATGAACAAAGGGTTTAGTACCACATAATTATATTTTGTGTGGGGGGAGATTGTACTTTCCCCCCGCCTCAATTAAAAGGCTTTTGAAAAATCAAAATATATAAGGTCTGCTGGAAAGGTATTTTAGGTGGCATGAGAGTCCAAAGATCTTTTGAAATAAGTGTTTTGAGAAAATAACTTCATATAAATAAACCACTATTCCTGGAGGGGAAAAACAAACAAACAAAACAAAACAAAACAAACAAACAAACAAAAAAAACAAAAACAGAAAAAGGAAAAGAAAGGAATGAAAACAGAGGGGAAAAAAACCTAAACCGCAAAACCACACATTTATTAACACTCCTGGGATAAAGTAGATTTTGTTCTTGCTATGACAATGTTTTGTTTAGCAAAAACATTCTGCAACCCCATTTATTCCCTGGAAACGAAGCCCTTAGACATCTGCAGAAGAGCCAAAGCGACGTCTTTGCTACTTCAAACTGTATTATTGGTTAAGTATCAG
>NW_011888782.1:4399007-4401492 GCF_000151845.1 Pteropus vampyrus
GTCATGTACTGAAGAGCTTGCAACCTGTTTATTCTCACATCATCACAATTTACATCAAAGTCTTCAAGGATTCATTTATTGGTGTTTGACACCAGCCTGTTTCCTAATTCTTCTCTTTCCTATACCGGTGTCAAGATGAACAAAGGGTTTAGTACCACATAATTATATTTTGTGTGGGGGGAGATCGTACTTCCCCCCCCCCCTCAATTAAAAGGCTTTTGAAAAATCAAAATATATAAGGTCTGCTGGAAAGGTATTTTAGGTGGCATGAGAGTCCAAAGGTCTTTAGAAATAAGTGTTTTGTTTTTCTTTGAGAAAATAACTTCATATAAATAAACCACTATTCCTGGAGGGGAAAAACAAACAAACAAAACAAAACAAAACAAACAAACAAACAAAAAAAACAAAAACAGAAAAAGGAAAAGAAAGGAATGAAAACAGAGGGGAAAAAAACCTAAACCGCAAAACCACACATTTATTAACACTCCTGGGATAAAGTAGATTTTGTTCTTGCTATGACAATGTTTTGTTTAGCAAAAACATTCTGCAACCCCATTTATTCCCTGGAAACGAAGCCCTTAGACATCTGCAGAAGAGCCAAAGCGACGTCTTTGCTACTTCAAACTGTATTATTGGTTAAGTATCAGCTTCCAACACAAGAAAGAAACTGCTGCATACGGCAGCAGCACACAGCACCCAACTCGGGGCAGCAGGCAACAGGATGCTGACCCACAGCAGCTTCCGCCCTTGTGCCCAGCAATCATTTGTGACTTTAGCCTAATTATTCAAAGTCCGACTTTGCTTTTCTAATTACATCCACTCATGGATCTGTCAATACCAAGGAGCACGGCACAAGAGAGAGACAACATCTCCCTTGGGTAATTTCCCTCACAGGTAGAGCTGATAATGACATTGTTCAACCAAAGGTTTCTTTTTTGTTTTTGTTTTTGTTTTTTTTTTAAGTTTCTTGAAGGCCACTATTTCTATCACATCAATCTGCCTGGGCTTTGCAGTAGGTCCAATTTAGCAAAACACTGAACTCAACGGTTTTTCAGTGTGGGGTTTTTCACCGCACAGGTAAAGAACAGGAATTCAATCTTTTAAAGAATGTTTGCAGCCCATGTCTTCTGTGTCATTTCTAAATCTGTGGAATATAGCTTCCATTTCAGAGCTTTTCAAATTCAGATTTCTGTCATCTTTTTATCAAATAAATTCATGTGCCTGAAACTTAAAAGGAAAAAAAAATACATATCCAGGCTCAGGAGACCACTCCATTGAAATACTATTTATTCATTTTAATGTTTTTAATTGGAGTGAAATTTACATAACGTAAAATCAATCATTTTAAAGTGAACGATTCAGTGGCATTTAGTACATTCATAATGTTGTCGTAACCATCACCTCTATGCAGTTCTAAAACATTTTCATCGCTCCCAAAGGAAAGCCCACACCCACGCCCATTAGCAGTTATTCCCCATTCTCTCTCCCCTCTGGCCCTGGCAACCACCCACCTGTTTTGAAAAAACACAGTTCTTAACATTTTAACTAAATCATGGATAAACTTAAGGAGGGAAATCTCAGTAAGACTAAAAGCACTTCTTTGAGCTTACATAAACCTAGGATTCTATAGGTCAATCAGAGAGTAATTGAAAAAGCAACAGTGCCTCATCAACTGAGTTCTTAAGATGCAGGGCACCAGGTCACACATGATTGTTAAGCATCAGACTATCAGACTGCTATGACAGAAAGAGAGAGAGAGAGAGAGAGAGAGAGAGAGAGAGAGAGAGCGAGAGAGAGCGCGCGAGAGAGCGAGCGCACGGGCAGGGGAGGAGAGAGTCAAATTGTTATTGGTTTACTTATCATTTCAAAGGGTCTCACGTAGTCACTGAATAACACACACACGCATATAATATTGTATTGTCAAGAATTCACTGTCTAGATATTTGTAAGGAGAGTGCCTGAATAATTCCTATTGACTATATCCACCAATCAAACCCCAAAGATGGCATTATTGCTCATCTCACCAGTCCATTTTGTCAGAGAATACATAGGCTAAGATTCATCAAGAAAGCTTTTCAAGAAACACCGGGCACTGTGTTGCTTAGATTTCACAGTAGGGTACTCGAATATTAAAAGCAACTGGCTAGAAACTGAACCCAGAGTATTAATAAAATACTTCACACACTTAAAATTATTTTTTATAGAGAAGACACAAAAAATCACCAAGCATTCACCATTTCTAATCAAACTCATCCATACCAAATCCAAGAAGAACTTAGCATGAGTCAGAAGGGAAGCCAGTTATCAATATTCTATGCCATTGTCCTAATTGAGCATGATAACATGATAGCTGACACTCTGGTAGTTCTCTTTTGATTTCGAGAGTAATACAATAAACTGATTGCATCAAAGACCAGCCACTAATGAATATGTACAAACAATATGGAAATGAAACTATTTAGAATGTAAATGGGATCCTATATGG
>NW_011888782.1:4402757-4415385 GCF_000151845.1 Pteropus vampyrus
AAAGTCATTATAATGAGCAAATGTGAAAATCTGCCAGTGGAAAAAATTGGAGATGGCCAAATGACAGGACAAAGATCATGGTGGTATACAAGAAGTGGCTGGTAATCTTACCCCCAAACAGCATAAAACAGCAAAAAAGAAATTCCTCAAAAAGTATTGTGCCCCAAGGGCATGAGCATACTTCAGTCTGGCATTTACACAAGACACAAGAGAGTATTACTCTTTGTTTTTATCTGAGTTATTATCATAAGGGTCCCAACTCTATAGCAGTTTTACATTATACCAATAAAGCCTTTACCTAGGAAAATATTTTTTTTTTAAATTTCAGAATATAATAATATAAAATAATGCACCTTGGACACTGTTGGAAAGCATAAAAATTCACCATGTGCAACACTAGTTTCAAGAGCTTATGACAGAATAAATTCCATTCTTTTAGAGCTTAGCTTAGCACAACTTCAACCCACAAAGGAAGCCCACTTGTTGGTTCAAACGCACTACATCCAGTGGATTCTCCCTTTCCTAGCTGTAGTGGAGACACACCATGTATTCAGCGACACAGTCCCATAAACCATTCATAAGGCTTACAGAAAGTTCCACATATCACAAATGCACTTTAATAAATAATATTCTGATGTGTATGACATCACAAAAGATTCAACAAAACTCAAATGAGAACAGGGCCAGACAGTTCTCCTGCTCTAAAAAAAGGCTTCCACACCTGCATTTTCAGCTTTGCATGAACAATTATTGCGTTCATGCGCAAACTCTCAAATTGGTGCATGGAAATAGAAAATCGTACACACAAGTTGAGCAGCTCTGGGCTCTGCTAACCAATTTGCATGCAAAATTGTCATCAGCACTCACTGATTTATTTTTTTCCCATCTAAGAGATTGGGGGGAGGTAGTCTATGATGCCTCTGGAGGCCGATTTTAAGAGGCATTTTGGTTTCCACTAGAAAAAGGCACCTGTAGTGGTTTTTAGGGTCTATGCATGCTCGTATGCCCCTCCCACCTGCCTTCTCATGTATTCTAGTGAAAGAGAAGAAAAGTTTGAGAATGAGATCGAGTAAAATAATCAGGTGAGAGGAAATGGCCAAGGGATGTTCTTCAGAATAACGAAACAGAAAAAATGTGGTAAAAAGTATATTTACACTCAGAAAAATGTTATCTGTTAACAACAGTTGGCACAAGGAGGGAAAGATGGATTTTAAACAGGCAGAAGAAAGGACTTTCATGACTTGGCCAGTGAGAATTTATTGATATAAACCATCAGGAAGTGTGGCCTTTGAGATTGCCCATGAGGGTCTGATAGGCATCTATGTGCTTAAAAGGCATTTTTAGGTTTGTTTTTTTTTTTTAACATTTCCTCCTTCCCTCCTGTGTTTCTTTCCTTTTTCCCACTTGAAATATGGCTAGTATGAATTGAGAAATGATGAAAGTATAAAATACATACAAGATTTCAAAGACTTTGTAAGAAAATAGAGAATGTAAGAAGCTCAATAAGAATTTTTTTATTGATTACACGTTGAAATATTTTGAGTATATTGGATTAAGTAATGCATCGTTAAATTAATTTACTTATTTTAGTTTTTAATGCGGCTAGTAGAAAGTTTTAAATTATACCCACAGCTCACATTATATTTCTATTGGATAGATCTGTTCTAGAACGTTTTGTTTTAAATTTATTTATTTATTTTAAATTTATTTATTTTAAATTTATTTCAGTTCAAAAGAAAAATATGACCCTTCTCTACCTTTATTAAAGTGCCAAGTTAATTCCGTACTAAGCATCCTTTAGTTATAGCTATGAGTAAGGTCACTTCTTTTCCCAAAATAAACCTGTGACACCGAGGACTGGGAAAAAGCTGCCAGAGTATTTAGTGTGGGATCAATTGAATAACCTTTTCTCAAGCATATTAAATCTTTTCTTTTAACTCACTGTCACTATTCCAAATTGAAGGAGAAAAGGCAAAACTTTTTACTGCCTTCATGTTTGATGTTTGGGTCCCTGAGACCCTTAAATGCTTGCTCTTACAGAATCTCCAGTAATCACACCAGCTTCTAAAACGTTTACCTCTCTGAAGCAAGTGGGTTCACAACCTTTCTCTGCCCCTACTCTGTTGGCAGGTCCAAATGCCATCCTGAATTGCACCTCCCACCCCACACAGGGAATCTCAAGCTGAGAATCTCAGCACTGCTCTGGCCAAACTGGAAATAGCTGCTGGAGGCAAGCAGCCAGCCAGCACCCTGGCTGAGATTACTCAGGTCAGAAATATCAATAGACAGTAGACCCTCCAGTCTGTTTTGTTGAGTCCCTGGAAGTGCTTTGTACTGATTTTCCGGATGATTTATGTTACATTCCAGAAATGCAAATTCTCCCTCACGCACTTAATAAATGCATCTGTGCCGTCTTAACGTTTTGACTTAACAAAGCTGTCTCCTTTCCCGTGCTTCCTTGCCTGGTTTCTTTGGGGGTGGGATGGGGGCTTCACGATATTACGAATTCTCACATATTAGTGAGAAGTGACCATTATTATTGCTTTGTTATAATTGTAGTGCAGTCTGTCTTAATTTAAATAATGCAGATCCTATAAGGCAAATAGAGAAGAGAAATCTGGAATTGAATTATAGGGTAGAAAGCTAGCGATGCATTAAATATGGCTAAGGCAGAGAGATGGGGGTGTACTGGCCAAGGTTCTGGCTCTGGAGTAAGATTACCTGGGTTCAAATCCCTGTCCGCCCCTTACTAACTTTGGGTGAATTATGAGCCCTTATGGGCCTCAATTTTGTCTATGTCGGATAAAAGTCACGTCTACCTCATTGGGCTGGCATGAAGATTAAGTGAGATAATGCATATAAAGCACTAAGCTGGGGCCTGGAACCCATACTCTTCTACATATGAGAGCTGCTAAAATCATTATTGCCAATGTAATTATTATTAATAACCCTAATCACCTCCCAACTTGTTACCAAGCACGGCAGACCTTTATGTGCATAAGTTGATCCTTATGTCTGAAACCACTCCAGCTCTACATCAATATTCTTTAATTTTCACATATGACTTTAATTTCTCAGCTTTAGCCACAGGCCAACATATTTTTTCCTGTGACCCTCTTTTAAATGCTGGTGTAACTTCTCTTCGCTTCTGCATGTGAACCCAAAATGGGTCTAGAACATCAGGACGTAGAAAAGTAAGTGAGGCAAAAGGCACATTGAGGGGTCACTACCACCGTGATTTGCACCAGACTTCTGTAATACTTAGAGAATGGAGTATGAGGAGGAAGGGGGTGAGGCCCCATCTGCAATGGGCCTGGAGAAGCCTGAAGAGACAGTTCTAGAAAATGGTACCATGAGGAGAACAGCAGAAGATCCCAGTGAGGTACATAAGCCACATTCCAAAAGGAACAAAAGAATAAGTGACATAATTGGAAAAAAGAGGCGGAATCATGTAAGAATACATTTAGGGCCTTTACCACACAGAACCCCAGGAAAAGGCAGATGGTGAGGGCATGGTAAAGAAGAAAGCATCAGGCAGGAGATGTGACAGGAATATGTCACCTCTGCTCTGACACGCTCCATGCCTGTCTTGAATCCATCCCAAATTTATGAAGTTAAATGTGCAAAGAAAAAAATATTTCTATAAAAGAGGCAAAAATCCAGGGATAATTTTAGCCTCTTTACTTTCCCTCCTCACCCACATTTCCTAAATTCCTCTATTAACTATTAACGACAAGGACTCATATTCTAAATTCTCCTTCTACCTCGGGCCTACTTTGCCTGCAGCTCTACCTGGGAGCATTTCAGGCATAACATTTAAAATGAAAAAATAAGCCCTAAAAATTCGTCCTCGGCTACTAAGGCGAGGCTGAACAGATACAGTGTCTGGCCACACCCAGGCACACGGCGGTGGCAGCCTTAGAGAGGGAAGGCAGGCAGGTTGGGGTGTCCTGCCCCCATTGCTCAGGATACCCCTCCCAGAGAACTCCTAATGCACCGTGATGCTGCAGGAGCTCAAGTCTGCCAGAAGCCCGTTCAGGTTAATGTCCCCCATATCTGTGCTGCCTCAGGTGACTTCTGCAGGCAATTAGTTTCATCCAACAACACCAGGCAAGCATCCCTTTCTGTCTAACCGCTCCTGAGACAGAACAGATACTCTTAACCCAGGATCCAAACAATAATAAATGCTTAAAAAAACTGACCTAGTATCTCTTCCACATCAATCAGAGGAGGTATTATTTTGCTTTCTTTTACCTTTTTAGGAGACTCTATTTTCAAGTCTCTTTCTTTTCTTCTTTATTTTTCCCCACAGAAAATAAAACCAAAGAAATGGCTGAGAGATGAAAGATGTGGCAAAAACAGCTCCTAAGTTTCAAGTTTGCAGGGACCTGAATGGATGGTGGTGATGTTCACTGCTTGGTTTTGCTCATGATTACTGCAAGGAGTTTCTGTGACATCTGAGAGGAAATGTTAGGTAGGCTGTTGGATATAAGGTCTGTAGCACAGAAGAACTCTGGGTAGGAGTTGCAAACCTGAGAATCATCTACTCAAGCATAAATGCTCATTGAGGCCATGGGCTTGGACAACCTCTCATGATGAGAGAGCATGCAGAGAGAAGAGCAGGCCTTCAATTGAGCATTGCTAAACTCGATATTTAGTGGCCAAGCAGAGATGGACAGATCTACAAAGGAGGCAAAGGAGCAGCTACAGAAGCAGGGAGAAAACCAGGAGAGTGTGTGAGAGAAGCCAAGGGAGGAGGGGACAGGAGAAGGTATCACAGGTGACCTCTTCTTACCCAGTACACCAGATTCACCAAAGCCCTGCATGCTTACAGCACATGCCCCTGCTTGCTGGATGATCGATGCTAATAGGGTACTCTCTAGGACACTCATGACCTTCTGCTTCACCGGCTGGGTCGCAGGCCTACCAAAAGTTAGCTGGGTATAGTCCCAAACCTGTTTGTGCCGGTCGTACCAGTTACACCGAGGACGTTTAATTAAATAGTACACAAATGAAAATGTAAGTAGTGAATGAGAGTTGTTCCTCAGAAACCAAACATTCCATAAGAGAGAGCTGCTAAAAGAAATGGCTGTCAAGGGGGATGACGGTAAGGAAATAATAGAAGATAAAGTAATTTTTAAATGTACAATGTTATACTCAGATTGCTTGGTGAACATTGAAGGTCTCCCTCCATCTGAAAAAACTTAATTTGAAAAGTTTAGATGGTGTATTATGGGTTTACACAAAAAGATAATGTGGATCTTTAATTTACATTATCAAAGACCACATCTCTATATTTAAAGATGGGCACAGGGATGTACATTTTTGTGTTTTATGTTAAAACAAAATGTTGAAGATACATATACATATATGTATATATACGTTTTAAAATGATTCGCTGACAAATTATGGTCTTGGCTGTGACAATAAGGGAGTGCTCAGTGCTGCCAAGCAGTTTAGTACGATGAGGAACAGAAAATATCCCTGGGGTTTAGAGACAGCTGTGAGTGGAGAAACGCAACTGAAGTCAGGCTGAAGACAAGTCAGCTGTTATCCAACAACTCTGCTGCCTGTTCTTCCTCAACTATCATATTTTCTACTTAGTGTTTTAACTGAAACACTGCTTTTTAACCTGCTTTTCTGAGAACCGTGGCTTCAAAGGATTTTACAACTGAAAAAGCTCTTGATAATGATGATGATGATGATAACGATGATGAAGATACAGAAGTATTATAGAAATAACATTAGCAACAATGATAACAATGATAGCTAGCTTCCATTCAACATATATTGTACACCAATCATTGTCTTATGTGCTTTACATGCACACTCATTTAATTATCAACCCATCCCTGAGCTATGTATTTTTAGCTCCATTTAAAAAATGAGGAAACTCTAAACCAGAGAGGTTGAGCAACTTTCCAAGAGTTGCACAGCCAGTAAGTAGAGAACCCAAGATTCAAACACAAGGATTCAGAACCGATGCCTTAACCCTCTACACTATGAAGTCTTCCTAATTACCTAAACCAGTCCCCTCATTTTACAGATTACAAAATCATGTCCACAGAGATTAAACAATTGGCTATATGGACACGTAGCCTGCAGCAGAATCAGAACTATAAAAGACCTTGGGCCCCAATCCAGTGCTCTTTCCACTATACCACAAAACTGTAACGAATGCAGCAGGATCAGAACAAAATGACTCCTAAAAAGCAATGTACGCGGTCTCCTTTTTCTGCCCAACTGTGTGCCTTCACGGTGTTCCCTCCTGGGCTCTGCATTTTGTTTAGGTTTCATCAATAGTCAACTGCTTGGATCAGTGTTTCTCTTGGAAGGCTGATCACAACAAAGTCTTCCTTTAAAGTGGAATGTTTACTTCTTCATTGAATTTGGTAGTGTAACCATGATTGGAAAAAAAAATACAGCATGAATGTGTGCAACATGTTTACTGTCATGGAAGTACATAATAGGAGAACCAGAAAAATAAGAATAGCTACATAGCGATTATAAATGACCATCATAAACCAGACTTGCTTAATTTCAGGGTATGACACACAACGATAAAGCAATTATTTAAAAGCAAATCCAATTTTCAAATTTTAATTTCAAGAGGGATAGTCAAAGACGTTTATAAAGTGGAGGCTGATGCAATTCAGGTGAGCAAATGTGCATAGCATGTTACTGACCTTCTACGAGTCCCTGGACTTCCTGCCCACAGTGCAGAGGTGGGACGCGGAAGACAAAAGTCAAAGCCAGGAGGTTAACGGATATCGTTAACCTCTACAAAGAATATGATCAACAGCTGGTATGAGATGGAGTGCCACTGCAACGAGAGTTTCTCATTCAATCATTTCTAATGTTTTAAAAACCCATGTTCATGTATGTATCTTTACAGGATCGAGATTTGATAGGAATTGCCAAATTGGCCTACATGTTGCTTTTACCAATTCACAGCCCGATTCAGTCCAGTCTATGGAGTCAGACCATGTCTATTTCCTCCTATTATTAATCCAACTAGTGAAAAACAAACCTGTTGTTTTATTCTGAATTTCTATAATCAGTAATGAGGTGAGAATACCATATATACAATATATAAATCTATAATTATATATTTCTTACTCTTCAGCTAAGATTCCTGCCCATTACCTTTCTCTTACCAATTTGTAGTAAGATTTTCTATGAGTATTAGTCCTTGATCTATTGCAATGTTGACTTTTTACTACATGAAAGTTTTAAAATTGTATATGGTCAAGATTTCCAAAACTTTAAGGCTTCTGGGTTACATGGCATATTTGGAAAGAACTACACTAATACTTTCATATTTTAAACTCCCTCTGTAGTTAAAGATGATGCCACTGATCTCTAAGATAAATAAATGCTTTGAACTTTATTTTCAACTATGGTCATAGGTTGTGTGCATAGGTCCAGGACAAGAGTGTTTGTCTGAGCAGGGTCAATAGCCCCATATGAGGATGAACTAAATATCCAGGACGCTTTCTGTGAAGCTACTGAGATATCTCAAACACACACACACACACACACACACACACACACACACACACACACACAAGCACGCGCACACACACACGCACGCACACCCATTCTATTCAAATTTAGATCATAGATTATTTGTGTTCATGCCTAATATTATATTTTCCTTGACAATTGAAAAACATGCTATTGGAACATTAGAGTTCGAAGGGACCTTCATTTGACAAAAGGGGAAACTGAGGCTTCTCCTTTCCTAGACTCACACTCTTTGGGCATTGCTAGAAAGAATCCCAATATACAGCCATGGTCTCCATCGTGGGCAGGGCCATGGCTGCCCATATCCCCCTGACTCCCTCTCCTAACTGGCCTAGGAGGAATTACAAACCTGAACCACATTTCGTCCTCTCCATGGCTCCAACCACCATTACCTTCCTGACGATTCCACGTGCCCCACACATCTCCTCAGCTCCAGACCCACATCAGCAGTTGGTTCATAAAAATCTCCATCTGCAAATCCCACAGACAATCGAAACTCAAGATGTTCAGAACAAAACCCTGCCATCTTTCCAACACTTGCCCTGCCTTCTGCATTTCCTTGTGGCTCAAAGCATCACAACCAAGAGCAGCACAAGCCCGAACGCCGGAAAACAACAGACGCCGCCCTCTCTCTCTCTCTCTCTCTCTCTTCTCTACGTCCAGCTGGCCACCGCATCCTCTCAAGACTCTCTCTTGAATTCTCCTTTCTAAGTCTCCTTCCTCTCCACTGCCATCCTCTCAGCCGTAGGCAGCCTCCCCTTGCTTCCTAATCACCATGCCTACATCCAGGCTGCCCTCTCTGCACTGTCTACACCAACAGCAGGGCCACTTGGCCAAAACACAAGGCTGGCACATCTAGCAAAAACTCAGGGCCCACCCCACCAACTGGCCCCGCGGTTCTCACGGAGAATGGTAACTGCTTCCTAGGGAACATTATGAAAATTGGGGGTGAGGGAGTAGCACTATTAGTTACAATGACTGAGAGGTCACTTCCAGGTGAAGGCCAGGCAAACTTCACACCTACAATGCACAGGGGCAGCCCCACAAATTGTCCCCATTCCTACACAATTTTTGAAAATCCCACTGGACATTTTTTGTAGATGAAAAACCTGTCTATAATGATCTAAGCCTAGAATTTCACTTTGCTTTACATATAAACAAAATAATTTTGCACAATTTAACATACATTGAATTTTCCAGGAATGTACTCCTGTGTACATTAAGGGAGATCAACTTCCAGAAGACTATTTCTCAACATGGCTGTTGAGCACACCTGCATCAGGATCACCTGGAGGTGGAGAAGAGAGCATGTTTGCTTAAAATGCAGATTCCCAGGCTATAGCCTAGACTGTCTAAATCAAGATCTGCATTTTAATGACCAGGACCATTTACCTCTTTTGCTCTCTCAAGTTTGAGAATGATTGTGTGAGAGGCTGTTGGGAGCCATGTTTTGAAAAGAGTGATAGACCAAGGGTGGAGGTGGAGGCGTGGGGGTGGAGAGGCTCACCAGGAAGCAGTTACCAACGGATTAGTAATGCCTGCGTGGTAGCAGGAATGGGAGAGTAAATGTAGGCACACAGGATCACAAGATCATGACCTCTCCTTTTCTCTCTCCCCCTCATTCTCTGTCTGTTTAAAAAATCCTTACTCATCCTTCACAACTCTTTCTAGAAGAGACCTCTTCAACCTACCTCTCCCCCGGGGCTGCCCTCCCTAGCATTCTCATTTAACATGACAGCTTTCTAGTGTGTCTCTCTCCGGGAGGCAGGGACTTTGTCTTGTTCATTCTGTTCTCCTGGCAACTAGCCCTCTCTTTGCTTAGCTAATAACCAGAATTCGATAAATACTCAGCAAATGAATAAATGACTTAAAAAAAAAAAAAAGGACAGAGCAAATACAGAGCCAATTACTGGGAAGGACAAGACAGTAAAACTGTCTCTACACCATGTTGCCTACCATTCAGATCCCTGGGTCCTCCAAAGATAAGGAAAAAAGAGCTGACAGATGAAGACTGGCAGCCTCTCACTCCAGCACCAGACTTTATCTGGGCGTTGTGATGGAGACCTCCAAGCCATCGATGCTCCATCTCTCATGCTAGCCGGACACTGCAGAAACAGCCACACGGCACCATCCCAGTCTGTTTAGGTGGTGCGCGTCTGTGAGAAGAAACTTGCTCTGTGGTGATTTTCTTTAACTATCACTTGGAGGAATGATGTTATTTTTAGGAGTGTGTCAAATGAATACAATTTGTTCACCTGAGCTGTGTGTGTGTGTGTGTGTGAGAGAGAGAGAGAAATCCTCACACTAATAGCTGGTAGTTTTCAAATCCACTAGGAAGAGACTCCATGAACAGGAAAATAAAGTCCCCAGGATGAGGAGTGTGCAAATTAACCCTGGAACCAGGAAAAGAACCGGTGCTGACAGACAGAAAACAATGAAGCTGGCCACACGTAAAGATTAGGAAAATTCTGAATAAGGGAGCTTTTATGTCTAAAAGTTTTATTAGGAAAGGACATTAACGCCAGTCACTTATGGGTCCCCAAAGCTCAATATATTAGCACTGGGGCAGGAGGTGTACACTGTATTCAATGGCCCTGACAAATTCAGTCCCAGAGAGATACACTTTCTTCTGAGCTCTCAGATAATCAACTAATAGAGTCAAAATAATCTAATCATGAAGTAATAAATGCACATGGTAAAAACACAATGGCTATCCTATTCAACAGAATTCTACATCGGCTGTTCTGTCAAGATGATAATGAAACATCAGACAATCTGTGAGATAACCATGCCAAGGAGGAGAAATACAAATTGGGCTCCTCCATTCCTCATGGAAATTAGAAGATTCTAAACTAATCAATTAGCTTAGCATCCCCCACTACCTCCACCCCATCTCTGCATTATCATTCCTCTTCATGAAATTTCCTGGGAATCCACTTACTGAGCTGTGATCGCAGACAGCAAATGAAAATCAAGTTCTCTGCTGAACACCAGAGAAACTTTACATTGTAATGTAAGATGAACTGATTAAGGGCACTTCATCTATGAACAGCTAATTCTTCAAACCTGGAAGTGGAGCTGATGGAAATGTCAGGAAGGAGGAATACAGTTTAGTTTTGATCACACAGAAAAATGGATTCTGGCACTCAGCAGCCTGCCCCATTAACAATTACAGTAACGAACACTGTTCTTCCAAAAAATGCTCTGCAAGTTAGAATGAAGACACAGTTTTTAGAGACCCGCAGTAGAAAGAATACCCTTCTTTTTAGGAAACAAGTCGCTCAGGGCTTTGAGTGTATCCTAAAAGATGCCAGGGGGCTCAGAGAGGAGAATGATTTATCTTTTTAAGGCAAAAGTTTATCTTACCCAAATTCTTACACCTTGGAAAGGGACTGCAAACTCAAATAAATTTGGAATAAATTTATTATTAAAAAAAATGGTAAATGCTCTCCACTAACCAAACAGAAAAAAGGTCTCAGAACCACTTTTCACTCTTAAAAATTCTTGAGGCCTCCCTAAGAGCTTTGTTTGTGCAGATTATATTCATTGATATTTATTATAAAAAAAATTTAAAACTGAGATATTTTACAACAAGAATATCCAAGCACGCATTAATTGGCAGTGATGTCATCATATATCTTGTAGCCCCTGGAAAACGCCACTGTGTGCTTGCGAGAGAATAAGAGTGAAAGAGGGGAATAAAGATTTTAGTATTATTTTAAAAATAGTTTTGCCTTTAGGAAGTCTCATGGGTCCCCAGATTGCACTCTGAGAACTGCTGGCCTTGAGTCATGTCTGGTTGACATAGAGATGTCTCAGAGATGTCAACTGTTTCAAGAACCACTTCTATTGCGAAAACAAAACATTCTGTGTATTATGCATCAATAAAAAGTTTACAAAATGACAGATGCCAGTTTTATAAGAACTTTAAAAAAAAGAGAAGAATATGTGAAACTTTCTGGTAGCTGACAGAAAAACTAGCTCTTTAATCTTTTACAGTTCATTACATTTTTTTTACGGCCTCTACTAGTATAGATGACTTACTGTTTCCACACAGGATTGTGCAATGTCTCCCCCAAGAGACAGGCCTGTCTGGGTAAATTCATTCCCTTCAACAAATATTGCATGCATAAGACAAGTCACTCCCAGGAGGCAGTTTACTTAGTGGTTAGGAGTGCAGGCTATAGAGTGGGACTTTCTGGGTTCAAATCCAGGCCTAGCCACTTGCCAGATGATATTGGGTGAGTTACCTAAGCTCTCAGTGCCTTTGTTTCCCCAAGTAGAAAAAGGGACAATAACAGTATTTACCTGATAAGATCTTTATATAAATCAAAAGAATTAAATGCCTAAGACATAGTGCTTTAAAAAAAATCACTTATCACTATTCCTTCATTTATGATATACAAGTCTCAAAGTGGTTTTAAGCTCAAACTTCAGAAGTAGGAGAACTATAAACTTACCAGATATGTATGTATGTATGTGTGTTTACACACACACACACACACAGACACACACGCGCACACATTTGGTTCTGTGAATTTTAAATAACAAAATCTTAACTGTTTTTGTTTTAATTCCTGATTGAAAATGGTAAATGCTGCCTGAAAGAAAAATTAAACTCATGTACTCATCTCATAGTGGGGTGGGGAATAAGATGAATATACAAATAATTTGTACAAACAGAAGAATATTTTTTACATTAAGACTTCAATAGACATTTATTAAGCACCTATCATGTATCTGGCTTGTACTAGGTGCCAGGGAGATAAAAAGAAACCAGACAAGGTGTCCAGCCATAGGTTTACAAAGTCTAGAGGGGGCAGGCATGGAATTAAATTGATATAGCATGTGTCCTGCTGTACTACTTAAGCTCGGTTATGCTCAGGGCGTTCTTCAGGTAGGATAGTCCTTAGCCCAGACTAGAATGGAGGGAAGGGGAAAAGCATTACCCTTGCTGACATTTGGAAAACATTTTTCCCTACCAGTGAATTTTTCCTTTCACTTGTCATTAATTCTGTTTATCCGCAAGAAGGCCACCTATCTACAGCTCTCCTATTTCATTAGCTCTTCAATATCGAACTTTACGGAGCTTTTCTGTCTT
>NW_011888782.1:4416520-4467785 GCF_000151845.1 Pteropus vampyrus
TAGGAGTTTTCATAGTAACCATATTGGTTTTCATTTTAGAAACACATTCTTCCTCTTCTCTTTTTTTCTTCCTCCAGACTTTTGCAGGCACAAGTAGGCATTTCACCTAAATTTGCTGAGCCTGGTTTTGCTTGAACAGCTCTCATACTCTTCAGACCACATTTGGGCAAAGAAAGTGAAGCAGGGAATAGAATAGATCAATGATGTCAACGACCAACACTACTGGCCAAGAACAAAAGCTCACATTTCAATCAGAGGTTGGGTGAGGAGTATATTTTTTTAACTTAAATTTTCTCCCTAACTTTCTCCTTTTTTGGCCAGGGTAGAAATATCATATCAAGAGCCTGTTACACAAATAACTAATATGAGAGACACGTGAGCAGACATCACTTGAGCCTTGTTTTCTGAGCCAAAATTCAGAATGTAAGGTCTAAAACCAGAAAGAATATTTTAGAACCAGACGGTTTCTGAACATCTGAGACATGTGGCCACCACAGCTGTGTCATGGTCCGGTCCCTCCCACCCACTCACCCCATAATTTCTTACCCTTCATAAGGCAGCCCCCACTCTAGAATGATTTCTTAAACAAAACGACAGACAAAGCAGGCTTGAACCCAAACTAAAATGGAGAAATCTCAGTTTCCAAAATTCGATCATTTTAGAAAGTGAGACAGAAAAACCCATGAGGCAGCCCAGCTGCAGCGACTATATGGGCCAGTGTTAGAAATCGGAAGGATGAAGTAAAAGCTGTGATCCAATAGCAAAACCACAACATGGACCCCATAGATGAGGTTTAAGTAGAAGCTAATGAACTGAACCTAATTTTCTTTGACTACCTTTGACAAGGAATAAGTTCTGCTATAACAAGTTTCTTGGTCAAGTCAAATATAGACATTATGGTAGAGCTCAATAAAAAACAAACAAACAAACAAACCTCTTATAAATAGCTAATCTCCTCAAAGAGACTCTAAGGTGGTTTACCTTGGAGGTACATATTTCTTTAAAAACCCTTATATAAATTATCAGCAATAATTAAAATCCTGCTTATATCTCCATTTTTAATTAAAAATACATGTATACACATATACGCATACATAAATACATACACATATATGTATGTATTTTTCACTAGGAAACACAAACTATGTACCCCGAGTTTGTCTGTAATAATCGAACACACTGTAACCCAATGGCCAGGCCACAGACAATAGCAGATGCTTCAAGAGAAAGAATAGAGCCCTTTCAGCCAATTATACAATTACACAATATGACCATGTTTATATTATCAAAGGGAGGCAGACCCAATTACCTAGCTACTTCAAATTAATAACCCCATTTACCTCAATTATCTGGCAGGCAGGGTCTAAATAATCTGAGTAATTACCTCAATTCACTCAGATGGTATAGATTTGGCCTTTGAGTCCAGAAGTAATTTTTCCTTCCAGAACACTACCACCATCAGCAAATACCAAAATGCACAACAGCAAACTCACAGCAGCTTCCTCTATAAGTAGTATAAGCAAATTCTGTCCATTATCTGGCAGATTAAAATTTGTTATACTCTTAATAATCCAGGCTTGAAGTTGTGTTTTTTTTTCCCACAAAAACTCATAGGACCATAAAATTTTAGAACTAGAAAGGATCATCCATGGCTCATGGCCTAAAAGCCAGCTGCAGTCCAACCATAAGTCCAGCTACACACAGCAGTTAACAGAAGGCGCTCCAAAGCCCAAACGCTTGAGTTCAAATCCTGGCTCAACCACTTAGTAGCTGCAAGGTGACCTTGGCAAGTACTCACCTTTCTAAGCCTGAGAATTTTCATGTCTACAATGATAGTAACGATGGCACCTATATTATAGAGTTGGTAGAAGGACTGAATAACACATGCAATGCACTTAGTGCAGTTCTTGGCACATACTGACATTTTTAAGCACTTACTATCATTATTACATCACCACCACCTTTAACGGAATCCATGGTGGTCCCCCAAAAGATATGTCTATATCCTAATCCCTCGAACCTCTGAATATTACCTTGTATGGCAAAAGACGTGACTGAGTTAAGGATCCTGAGGGGAGTCTTCCTGGATGATCCAGGTAGGCCCTAAATGCAATTACATATGTCTTTATAAGAGAGATACAAAGGGAGTTTTGAGACAGACACACAGAAGAGAACACAGGCACACAGACAGAAGGCAACATAAAAACAGCACACAGAAATGCAGCTACAAGCCAAAGAATACCAGCAGCTGCCAGAAGCTGAAAGACAGAATAAATAAATTCTCTCTTTAGAGAATCCAGAGAGAGTTGTGGCACTGCTGAAACCCTGATCTCAGACTTCTGGCCTCTGGAACTGTGAGAGAAGTAATTTCTGTTGCTCTAAGTTATCATGGTTAGGGGAGTTTGTTACAGCAGCCCTAGGAAACTAATACACCCCCTTATTGGATACAGCTCTTGTTTAACCCTTAAACTGTGTCTTTTTAAAATTTTATATTAGTTTCAGGTTATACAGTACAATGGTTAGTCGTTTCTATAATTTATTATGTGATTCCCCCGATTACTCTAGCACCCATTTGGCACTATACACAACCATTACAATAATATTGACTATATTCCCTATGCTATACTCTAAATCCCCACGACTGTATTGTAACTACTAATTCATACTTCTTCATTCCCTCACCTTTTTCGCCCAGTCCCCCAACCCCCGTCCTCTCCGACAATCACCAGTTTGTTCTCTGTATCTGTGAGTCTGTTTTCATTTAGTTTGTTCATTTCTTTTGTTCCTTAGATTTCACATGTAAGGAAAATCATACGGTATTCATCTTTCTCTGTCTCTTGATGTAAACAAAGACAATAATAATAAGGACAAAAGTAAGGGTGCCCGAAAGTGGGAAATGCCAAGGGCTGGCATTATGGGCTGAGCTGGACGAAAGTAGAGAAGCAGGAAAATGCAAAAGAGTAATGAGGAAACAAGTTTGGTTAGAGGAATAGGCTCAGGGAAATAAATACGTGAAACCTGAAGCTGGAGGCTCACCTTGCAATGGGCCCACTATAAATAGTAATTTAAAATGCCAGTGTACTGTCTGTTTTTAAACATCTTTATCCACTCAGCACCCTATGTTTTTTCTTTGTATTTATTATGCTTTCAGTTTGCATAGCTTCTTGAATCTGTGGGTTAATATCTCCCTTAAGTTTGGGAAAATTCTTAATTTGAGGAAAATGTCTTCAAATACTGCTTTTGTCCCATTCTGTCCCTCTTTTCTCCTTCCAAGAATCCAATTATACATATCTTAGATTTTTCATAGTGCCCTACTTGTCCCTTACGTTCTTTTCTGTATGTTCTATATTTAACTCTGAATAATTTACATTAACATCTGTCCAATTCACTGTGTCTTTGTCTTATGCTATATATGATCTTGTTTAACCTCATTCTATTGAGTTCTTAATTTCAGATTTTTTTCTACTAATAGAATGCCTGTTTGATTCTTCTTTAGAGATACCAATTCTCTGTTGAAATTTTCCATCTTTTCATCTATTTTCTTCATTGACATTTTTCTTGAACATATTAAGCATAGTTATTTTAACACAGATTTTGTTTGTTTGTTTGTTAAATCTAATTCTGTTAATTCTGGATTACCTGTGAGTCTATTTCTAGAATCTGTTTTTCTCTTGATTTTTTTTTTCACTTTGTCAGTCCTAAAATTTTTTTTATTAATACCAGCCATCATGTACAAAAAAGTTTTTTTTTAAAAGAGCTTTCTGATGATGTTATCTTCCCCAAGAGATGGCTCTCCCTTTCTTCAGTTAGGCAGATAGAGTTAGGGTAGGGATGGGCTGATCACCTGAACCAGTGACGGGCTGCTACAAGACTCAAACTACTCCTGGTTTACCTCTATTCCTAGGACTTAGCCTGCCAGGCTTTGAACTGAGAGTTTGGTGTGTTCACTATGCCCCCCGCAACCTCTCCCAACCTCCCAAACCACGTCCTGACTCTAATTTTTATCTCCTCAGCACTGAAGCTGGTGAACATTCCTGCTTTTCAGAGGCTTTCTGAAGGCCTTTGAACCTCCCAGCCCACGCAGCTTCTGAATTAAGCAACTGTCTTGAGGGGAAAACTACCGATGTATTTGAGGCTCCTCGAGTCTCCACTTTTGTACGTCCAATCCAGTCCCATGAGACCACCAAAAGCTCTGCTGCTTTCTCAGTCCCAGAGCAGCAATGCTCCATCTGGGAAAAGCCTGGATTTCCAGTCCCTTACCAGCACTTGGAACCAGAAATACTCCCACAGATAAAGTAGCTACCAGCCATCAGCTTACTTCCTCAACATTCTCCCCTTCTGACATCTCCGTCCCCTGGTCCTCACTGCATCAACGCCTCTCAGGTGCTTTTAAACAGAATGATTCTTATGTGTATATGCTTTATATGGCTTTTCTATTTTCTTGGAGTCATTAGTTTACCTCAAACTACTCAATCTTATCTAGAAGCAGAACTCCCTTCCTTATAATTTTCAAAGTGCTTTTACTACAATATTTAATTTTCCCTTTATAAATGTAAGGAGGCAAACAGGGCAATATTTATTACTCTGATCTTTTAAACCAGGGATGGGCAAATTATGACCTGTAGGCCAAGTCCATTTCATGGCTTGTTTTTGTAAATTTTTATTGGAACACAGTTGTACCCATTCATTTAGATGCTGTCTATAGCTGCTTTCACACCACAAGGGCAGAGCTGAGGAGTTGTGAAAGAGACTACATTATGTGCAAAGCCCAAAATATTTACAATTTTTCCCTTCATAAAGTAAATTTGCTAGGCCCTGTCTTATATGGAGGAAATTGAGGTTCGGACACATTCAGTGACTTGCAAGTTAACTTTAGAGAGAAGACTGCATCTAAGGCCCTCTGATTCTTATTCCAGCCACCTCTCCATTCTTCTGCTTTGCTTCTCATCACAATGATTTATTATAATAATTTCTAAACATTAACACAAGGAAGAGAGGGATGATTTTTTAAACAGATAGTCCCAGTATGGAAAAATAAGCCCCAGCAAATACAATATCTTTGGAATACTCAGGGAATTTTCAGCAGTCACCTTGGAAATGTGCTGAAACAAATAATAGGAGGCAAGTATTCAAGAAAGTCACTCTAACGTAAGAGAGTCTTAATATATCATAGGGCTTTGTTGTTGTTGTTGTTGTTGTTGTTGAGAAAATGAACATGTAATGCAGAACAATGAAAAGAATCCTGAAGAATGTGTTCAATTTTTATCCATTTGATTGCTGAAAGTTTTCATCAAGGCAGTTCCCTGAACTGTGGGGAAAAAATGTCCCCAACAGAGCTCAGAGGGACACACACACACACACACACACACACTATCCATGATTAAACAAAACAATAAAAAAAAAAAATCTGATACAGTTCCAAACTTAACAATGACTTAAAAGAAAAGCCATCTTCCTTTTTCCCCTCCTCTGCTTATCACAAATACATGGTAATTTGCTTCTTTTTAATAAAACGGTACAATCTGATGAGTGGTGCAATTTAGCACCCCATGTCAATTATGGATGCTAAAAATTTCAGAATCATGAGATCGCCAAAATTAAATCTCACACACACACACACACACACACACGGGGAGGAGGGGAGAGAGAGGGAGAGAGAGAGGGAGAGAAAGATCGTGTGCATGTACGTGTGACCTGCTGAGGGCAACTAGTCTCTTTTGGTTCCCTACATCTTATGCAGAAGGCTGAGTGGAAATGTCTGCAATTTGAAAATTATGGAGCCTTATTTTCCCAGAGAAAATGGGTTTATCGCTGGAGAGGGCAAACCAAAGTGTAAGAAAGAAGAAAAAGACGGATTTATAAAAATAAGAGAATCATGCCCTTAAGAAAGAGCACGAACTCTCTAAGAATTAAGAAAAGCAAGCACTGGAGGAAGGAAAAGGACCCCAATGGCATTCCGAAGTTGGTTCTCCCAGAGCTTAGGTTTTTTCAGAGGCAGAAAGACAAGAGCAGAACGTAGCTCACATTCTCATGAGTGAGCTATTTAAATGCCCATCGTTCTGTGTCACTCATGCTCTGAATTCCTCATTGTCTCCCCAACATCCAGTTTTGGAGTCTAAGGCCCTGAATGCAGCACACACACAGCTCCACAATCCTGTGTCTCCCCTCAAACTCATTTTCAGCCACCCTGCCTAGTCCGTTCTGCTCTTGCAGTGAAGAACTCCTTTGAAATGCATCATCCCACCATCCCAACTGCCAGAGGAATAAAGTTCTACTTGAGGACCACATTTCTACTTCTGAATTTGACATGAAAAAAGTTATTAAAGTACTTCCTTTAAAAATATAATATCTATAAAATCTCTACAGTCACTTACTGACACAACAGTAATGCATGAAACCACTGCAACATATAATATTTTAAAGGGCATCAAGTATTAAACAAAGGTTATGAGAGTAAGGAGTTAAAAATCCTCAATATATATATAAAAAGCTTTGAAAATTGGTAAGCAAAATACATGTATCCCAATAGAAAATAAGCTGAAGACAGAGACATTTATTTAAAAAAAATAATTACTAACCAGACTTTTTATTAAAAAGTTCAACCTGGCTAGTCAGCAGAGAAATAACACTCAAAGGAGGAAAGGGTTCAGGAAAAGAACAATTTTCATGGCTTCTTAGAGTTACATTAAACTCTGATACATTTCACTTTTCTGGAAAAGGGCCTTATTCTCTTTTGCATAATAAGTCCTCCTGGGACACAGTAAGTATTCAGCAAATGAATGAAAGCGAATGAATGGAGCGAATGAATGAAAGCATACCTCTGTTCTTGCTGCAACCACCAGTACTGCAGGCCCGCTCACTGATGTAACTGTTTTGTCTATAAAATTGGGCACCACCACCTCTTCTTACCCCTGTATGCACATGCCACTTTTTCCATGAAAAGGTAGGGTCTATTTCCCCTTCCCTGGAATCAGATCTGGCCTTGTGACTTGCCTTGACCAACAGCCATGTGGCCAAAGTGATGCTGTGCCATTTCTACTACTAGGCTCCAAAACATGGCAGCTTCACTTTTACCCTCTTGGGATCCAGCTCAATCATGAGAGATGTAGGAGCAAGAGCACAGGAAGGGGAACCGAAATGCCCCAGCTGACAGCTAGTGTCAACTGCCAGGCATGTGAATGGAACCATCTTGGGCCTTCAAGCCAAGCTCTCAGCTGACGCAGCCACGCAAGTGACCTCAGCTGACACCGCACAGAACAGAACTGCCTTGCTAAGCCCAGACTCATGAGAAACTGGGCATTGTTCGAAGCCACCAACTGCAGGATAGTATGTGGCACAGCAAAAGATAACTAAAACACCACGCATCTAGTTCTTTCTAGACAGGAAGTGCCTACCCCAGGGCAAGACACAGTAATTCTGCTACAGAGAAAAGGAGGGAAGGTAAAAAAGAAGCCACTATGGTTAAAGGAGGGGTGGCTAATGAGGAGGGGAAACAAAATGACAGAATTCAAGGTCAATTCTTACCTTATTGGTGTGGAGAAAAAAATGTGTTAAGAGCAGAATTTAGTCACATGGTAAAATGGACAAAATGTGGAGGGGCAAGGGTTTCAGGCAGAAGCCACTATTTCGTCCACTCCTGAGTTAAAGGCCTGAACAAGGGAGCCATAGGAGGAACATGACCGAGGGATGAACAGAAAGATATGGAAAGGAGAATCTAGTGGATGGATATGCTGGCATGGGAAATGGCAGGAAGGGAGACAAAAAGAAATGATAGCATCTTGATTTTTCAGTTTGTGGGGACAAAGAACAAAAGGTCAGCAGTGCCTTATTTATGCAGAGGCCACACAGCTCATAAACCTAGCCAGAAAGCAGTCACATCCCTGCTCAGATGGCTGCAGAGAACGATGTGGCACTCAGAGGAAAAGCCACACTCCTCACAGTTAGGATCGGCCCCTGCTACCTCTGGTCCTGCTGTCCATCATCCTTTCTCTACCTAGACCCAGGTATATTGACTGTGTCCTGTTCTTCAACATGCCAGGCACATGCCCACCCCAGGAAGAGCTTCTGTAAGAGATAGGAGGCAAGGCCTGAACCCTGGGAAGGCCCACAGCTAAAGGCAAAGCAGAGAAAAGCACAAAGACGAGTCGCCGAAAGAGATGAATTGCATAGTGTCACGGAAGGGAAGCTAGAGATTCAAAAAGTTAACAGCAGTTCATGAACATCAATGCTTCAGGAGGTAAAAGCAAATGGAAACAATGTTCAGTTGAAGGAAGGAAGGAAGGAAGGAAGGATGAAAGGAAGAAACGGATGAGAGCTGTTCACAGCGAACAGCACTGGCAGCCAGAGCAGGGAGCGAAATCACAGTGCAAGGCAGTTAGTTGTAAAGCGGGGTGTCCCTCACCCCCACCAGTTCCGTACGTCAGTCACAACGGGTGTGGAGATTACATTTTGGGGGAAAGAGGCTGGGAGAAACAGGCTCACTCTTACTAACCCCAAATTAATTCCTCAACAAACCTTTTCCATACATTATAGTCATCCTTTCTTCATAAATCAAACCCTCCAGACGCAAAGACTGGAGCATTCAGGAAGTGCTTACTCAAAACACAGAAACATCAATATGGAGACTACAGACCCCAGAAGGATAACAGGGTGAGATATATTTATATTCCACAGCTGGTGATTTCTCAGCACACTTTCGCTTTCTAGAAATTCTGTTGGCTTAATTTATGTGGCTCATACCTCATTCCCTTTCAGGCGACAAGCTTTTCATCTTTTTCATTTGGAAACTTATCTTTAGGATTTTCCAAATCCTCACTGTCATTAATGTTTGATGTACTGTGTTCTGTCTAGAGTTTCTGGTAGATAAGCAGGGCTCTTTTAGAGGCTGTCTGTCTACACCCCATGACCGCTGAATATGCCTCCACCCTGTGATCCAGCCTCAGATCCTAACAGAAATGATAGAATGAGAGGGACATGTCTCTCCTCTTTTGTAGCATTTTCACTTCCAAGCCACCAAAACCCTTTCAGATTTTTTTTTTTGTATCTTTACTATCTTTAGATTAGATGCTTAATGTGTAGAGTAATGGAATAGAGAAAAAGGCTGAATCATTGCCTCACATACAACTCCAGGATTTGGAGTTAAAAAAAAACAAAACAAAAAACCTTTACTCAGAAAAAAGATAAGGCTAAAGTCAGATCTCAGATTAAAAACAGTAAAGAAACTGCAACTAGCTGAAGCCAATTCAAGCTGAGCCAATTATCACTAATCGTAAAAGTTGACTTATAAGAGGCCCCGATACCTTGGTACAATAGAGCAATTAAATCTTTATAGCTGAGACTGAAAATGCCACATAATTAGACACAGCCAGAAAAGGGTACGTATGCTTCCCCTTCCTGTGGCTGACCCATGAAGGCAGGCGTGCAGCCATTTCTATACTGGCAAAGGGCCGGTCCAGACTCCCATCACTTGGCCTGCCTGAACTACATCCGACAGCAGGCCACTAAGGTGGAGTTTCCTTTGGCTACAGGCCACTAACAATCCTTGAGTTCCTTGACTATTCCAGGTCCAAATAAGTATAAGAATAACAGCATTCCTACCCCATAGTTACCTGCCTGGCCTCGTGTAAAAAGAAAGAAAATCCTAGCTGTTTAGCAAAATGGTCAAGGACATGGCTTCTGGAGGTAGGTACCTAGATATATAATCCTAGCTGTGCTACCCTCTAGCAGTTTCTTATCTGTAAAATGGGTATGATCAGAATACAAAGCCCATTAAATGTTATAAAGATTAAACGAGTTAATATGTGCGAAGGGTTTGAAAAGTTCCTGGCATGTAGTAAATGCTATATGAGTTGGCTCTTGTCGTTCTGCTGTTGTTGTTGTTATTATTAAGTACTCTAAACAGTATTATTATTATTAAGCATTTCACAATAGCAAGAGTTGCCATCAGCAGCCAGTTGCAAGGCTGTTACACTTATCCAAGCTGGACAAACCTAGGGCACTGGTGATAGTGATGGAGAAAACAAGCCAACACTAAGTCACTGCAAACACAGATCCATAGCCTTCGACAAAAGCCTGGCACAGAAGAAGGTAACAGAGCTAGAGATGCGAAGCGTGACTCCAAGATGTCATTCCAGGAGAGTGGAAGAACAGGGTCCACAGAGGGAAAGGAGGAGAATGCCAGGAGCTCATGGCAGACAATCTAGTCTGAGGACCCTTCAAGGTTTCCAGGGAGGACGACCTTGGGCTTGGCAGACGTCTGATCACCTTGAACGTAAAGCTTTTTCTTTCTCCCTGCTCCCACACCAACACTGACTGGACACAGAGCCAAGGCCGGCCCCATGGGAAAATGAGACAATGAATCACAGAAAATACAGCCCCAGGGACTCTTTCTGTTGACACAGAGACATTTCCTGAAAGTCTACTCTGTACCAGGCACTCCCGATAAACTGTCTCATCTCACCCTGACAATGACCCCATATTGCTGAGGGCTCAGAAAGGTTATATAACTTGCTCAAGATTAGTGCATTAGCAAGAAGCAGAGTGAAATCTGAACCTGGATCTATCAGAGACTAAAAAATATGCTCTCTCCACGGCACACTACGGTGCCTGCCTCCAGTAAGGATCAGTTTATCAACATCAGCAGGAGGGCCTCAGGTATATTTCCAGTGGCTTTTAAATGGAAAAGAAATTTCCCTTAGACAACTGCTAAGCCAATCCACATGTGAAGAGAGGCAGATGGGGAGTGAGAGAAGAGGACCAGGCTACAGGCTCAGAAACTTGTATTTGGTCATTGTTAACAAGCTCAGAGAGGTGATCCCTCAGCAGCTTCATCTGTCCACCTCTAAAATGAAGATGTTAATATTTGTCCTTCCAGCACCACTTCTGTATGGCTGAGGAAGCGCTTATCAGATTGACTCTCCTGCAGCTGACAACTCTGAGCTCTGGACAAACACCAAAACAAAACAAAACAAACAAAACAAAACAAAAAACTATATAAGACCCTGGAGCATGAGCCAAGGCAGGTAGCTACAGAAGGGAAGTCAACACTTGGAAGAAAGGTACTACACTAAGTTTTTGTTATTCATGGCTCTCAGTTCAAGGTCAAGTCCTAGTCTGTACCAGGGGCAGCTAAAACTAAGAAAACCACAGTCCTACTAGCCTGGAGAAACAGAAGACAGAGTCCAGGGCTACTTTAGCTTCTGGAATATAAAGGAGGAATCCCAGAAAGGAGAGAGCCAGCAAGGCAAAGCCTCAAACTCTGTGTATAAACTCTGTCTGAGTCTCTGGTTGACCACTTAACCATGCGTACATGAGGTTCTCTCCAACCAGCCCAATTAAGGCTAAAAAAAAAAACTGAGATTTGAGCCACCACCCAAGAGACAGACTTTGCAGTTGAAATCCAATCAAGTAAATTGCCTGCTAACAAAAAGAAAAACAAGAAGCAAACAAACAAACAAACAAACAAAAAACCCACAACTCTTATCAGAGGAATATAACAGAACCCAGAGTCTCCACAACATAACAGTCGCAATGTCCAGGATATAATCCTAGATTATTCCAAAATGTGATTAAAAATGTGACTCATTCTCGGGGAAAAAAAAAAAAATCACTGATGACCAATCCCAAGTAACTTAGAAGTTAGAATAATCAGACAGGATTTTAAAGCAACTATTATAATTACACTCCATTATCTGTCCAACCTGCCTCACAGAGTTGTTCAAAGCTAAAGGATGGTCAGGTGAGCAAAAAGTGCTTTGATAAGTTTTGCATATGGTATACTTACAACATAAAAATGCAGGTGGTCCCTAATTTTCATGTCTGTTCTCAGAAACCATACAATAAAGCGAACCATTTTAATATGCATGTCCTTTCTTACAGGACAGAATTATACTGAAGGACAGATTTTCTGATCAAAACTGTTTTTAAATAAGTCACGAAGACAAATAATGTGTTATTATAAATCAAGGCCTATTATGCCTATATACCATCATAAATTATTTTTAAAAGCAAAATTGGGCCACATGTCATAACCCACTTTAATCAGAGGGAGGAGATGATATGTATACTCATTGCCACTGCGAGCTTAGAAGTCAGACAGCCTGCACTCAAATCCAGGCCTCCTGACATAAAAGCTGTGTCTCCCTCCGTGAGGTACTTAGGCTCTTTGTACCTCGGTTCCCTGCTGGAAAATGTTGATATGATAGTACCTGCCTTGCAGGACTGGTGTGATAATTCACATTCAGAGCCTATGTAGTGATTTGGTACAGAGTCAAGTATGGAAGAAACAGGAGGTGAGAGAAGGGAGGTGACTTGACCAGCACTGCCCGGCTCATCGGTTACAGAACTGGGAGTAGATCCATTCTTCCTTTCTAAGTCACTTCATAAAAGTTCTATACATAAGCACAAATGCGCTGCCAATGGGTTACTCCAAGATCCTTAAGAATTACAAAATGTGCAAAACATAAAAATCACAACTCTGTCATGTCACGAATTTCATCAAAAAATTACGTCTAAAAATTAGAATTTTCAACATTTTTTTTTTTTTTATTCCTTTGAATTGGAAAGGTTTTGAGATATGGCTTAGAAGAACATCCTTTCTAAAAGATAAACCTGGGAAATTTGCATGAGTGCCTTTTCTTTTTTTTCTTCTTCAATTGCTTTCGTCAGTGCCCATACAGAGCCTTAGAACTCACCTCACACATAATCACCGACGGCATCTTTGTATAAGGATCTCATTGCAGGCTTTGGTGTGGGGAGACCAAGCACCTCCTGCTTATGCCTCTTATAGTCACTGTTTCAGTTTTCTCTTCTTTCTCATTTCCCTAACAGCTGACACAGCATTAAGTAGCTTAAGCTATAAAAAATAAAATAAAATAAAAAAGCAACTGCCCAGGAGTTTAGGAGGGAAACTCATATTTCTTTGCCTGAATGACACGAAGAGTGTTATAATTGTTTATAAAATTTGGGATTTTGCCTTTGAAAAAACAACAATAGATATTGGGACGAGGACTCACTAAGCGAGGCAACTGTCCTTCCCCACATAGCCCTTTTCCTTCCTATGTCTGCGTGCGGGGCTTGAGAAATGAAATACAGGAATTCATTAAATACCGAATATATGGAAGCAAAAGAGATCGCCTACCCAAGCAGATACAAACCAGAGCCAGAAGCCTCTGTCCCAGCCCTCACGGGAGGAGAAGCAATTACAACCTTACAAAGATCTCAGAGCAAGACCCCTATCTAACAACTGAGGCCAAAAAGAGGAGGGAGAACTTGGAGAAGCCCAAAGGGTTTATGGGAATTTCTGACAAGTGTAGGGTGGAAGGACAGGACCAGGAGGCATCGATGAAGACTCAGCTGGAGTGTCTGGAATTACAAGGAACACCGCCTGACTAAGGAGGTGTGGGACCTCGGCACGGCAGAGGCAATTCTGTTGCTTCCAACTCTAGGCAAAGGTGATTTCCTATTTGAAACAAAGTCAGGCTTTGTCCCAACACATGATGACCTTCACAGGCTTACAGACTGGTCTCCTCATTATACAGGAGGGGACATCTGAAACTGAAATAATTAACACAATGTTAGATGACCAAAAGCTGAGAAACGTGGCCAAGACGGGGGGCCATGGTGAGACCAGAAGTCGCCAAGAAATCTGGATTCTTTCAGAGGCTGGCGCCATCAGTTTGATTGACCCTGGGCAAGTTCTTTCTCCAGCCATGGCCTCAGTTTCCTCATCTGCACAGGGTCAGGCTTGGGTGGGGTGATCTCAGAGGTTCCTCTCCCTTCTAAACGGTTCTGGGAAATCACCGTGGGCCATAAATGTACTCATTGATAACACCCATTTCCACTGCGTGCCTGCATACACATGCACGTGCACGTGCGCACACACACACACACAAATAACAATTTCAAATTGCGATTACCCTGTCTATTCCTCCGACATAGTCATTTCAACACTAAGTAAACCACATCAGCTCCCGAAACTGGACAAGATGACACAATATCTGACCACGTGGGGTGCTGAGAGGTGCCAGATTTCCACAAATTGATCATCTTATCACACCTATGGATAAACCCAGAGTTCTCTGAGTAAGACTCAGAGTTCCCTACTATCAAATGATTGAATAAGGAAAGGTCCACAGAAGAACTCTGCGTTCTTGTAATAGTAATATGAAGTTATTACTATTTTCTCCAACCCAACCAGCCTCTTCTCCTCAAGGTCTCCCCACTTTTCTCTATCCCGCCCTGTCCTCAGGGGGCATCGAGCCCTACACCTACCTCTGGGCTGCCCTCACCCTGTGAACACTGACCTCTCCTCAGCCAAAAGACACCTGTGGTCCTCGTGGCCTGGGTTGTGCCACCTTCCGACACACAGTCTCACAGTTTCCCACGCATTGTGGTGGACCACCGTCTACCAGCACCCTACAGGCGGATGGGGCCCTGGACAGGGATCAGGACAAACAACCTCATTTTGCACATAAGGGAAAGAAGGTCCAAAGAATCATTGAAATCATTCTTGTCTTGGGCAGTAAATCCTGTCAGGCCTGCAAGGTCACACTTCTTATTTGACTCCTCTTTGCATTTGGTAAAACAAAAATAGTTTACATTTACTGAGCATTTACTATTGGCCCACCCAATACTTTATCTGATGAATTCATTCTGTTCTAACCACCCCAGGGAATATATCTCCATTTTACAGATTAGAAATTGAGACCCAGAGGGACTAAGTAACTCACTGGAGGTCACACAACAAATGATGAAAAAAAAGAAGTCTCCCACCACATCTGCAGGCCTCACACCCAGATCTGTGCCCCACCAAATCCCATGCTTTTAATCACTCCAGTGCTATTCCCTGATGTGCAGAGTGATGAATTGATAAATAGCCGCTGATTAATTACTTGTTAATGCTTCTGCTATTGTCCTTCCTCCCTCCAAGATAAACACAGACTGATCCTGGGGCCATGAGAAAGATGCCAGCACACCCCAGGAAGCCGGCCGGCTCTGTGGTGATGAGTGATGCTGGGAACAATGAACTGGACATCTATGGGTGTCTGACGGCCACTTTAAAGCACTCAAGAAGAGATGAAGACAAAAAATAGGCTTCCATCCAATTTTTAAACCATTGATTCACCATGCAATGCAGTGTTAAAATCAAAAGAGCCTTAGTTGCCGTACTTGCAAAATTCTATAGATAGTTGGAAAACACACTATCTGTTGGTCCAACATTCCCTGTGGAGCCAGTTGAGAGAGAACATCCTGACAAGTTAGAGCTCACTCTTTCAAGATCAGTTCTCTTCCTTCTACAGCCAGAATATAGCTCTAGCAAGCAAGGGATGGAAGCAGAAATGGCTCCTCTCCTCTTAAATCTAGCAGACTTCGATTTTCGATTTTTTTGCTTCTTGGCCCCACAACTTTTGGATCTGCTTGTTTGGAGGTCTTGGTTCCTAAGGAAGGAATGCTTCCGCCGGACAACACAATCCTGGTTTCACTGAACTAGAAGCTGAGATTGTCCCCTGGCCATTTTGAATTTCGAATGCCACAGAAACAAAAGGCAAAGAGAAGGTGGTTACTGTACTGACTAGGGAGAGTAATCTCAATTTCCAAGGGGTAATTGGATATTGCCATAAAATGGATCCCAGATCCATTGAGGTGCCTCTTGGTACTTCCAAGCCCAGGAATAAATATTAAGGGAAACTAAAGCAACAAGGGGAGAGAGAGAGAGAGAAAGAGAAAGACAGAGAGAGAGAGAGAGAGAGAGACAGAGAGAGAGAGAGAGAGAGAGAGAGAGATGGGGTGGGGTGAGGACAACTAAAGATTTTGATTCCCGGATCCCTAGCTCATTCCACCAGGAGATGAACCCCAGCAGGGAGAAGTGCTGGCTGAGGGCAAAGCCAGGTCCCAATAGTCAGCGATGCTGATTCCTCTTCTAGTTCCACCAGTCCCCTCTGAATATTCTGTATTCTACAGACTGAACTCGAAATATAATTCAATAGAATATAATTCATGTCCAGAGAAGGACACTTCTCTGCCAATTGGGACTTTGTCTCCTTTTTCAGTGAAAAAGCAAAAGCACTGTATGAAGAACAGTTGCATCTTGTTAAGCAGAAACAAAGTTGTTTTGTTATGTCAAGAATGTGCACAAGGTTGTAAGGAAGCTGAGAATTTAAAGTTGTGGACTGTGCTGGTCATTTAGTTGCTGCCTCTCAGGTCCACATTCACCCTTCCAGATCCTGATCTGTGTTGTGAGCTAAGACTCTGAAAACTGCATTCCTTCCTTGCCACCTGACTTCCTATAAGGTTTTGCCAGTGAAGGCTCTAGATGAATATTAGATGGCAGGCGAGGGGAAAGAGACCTCCTTCGGTTTGCAGCGCTTCACCCTGGTGGCAGCAGCTAGGTTCCAACCTCCAGCATCTTTCCATACTCCCAGAAGCAGCCTCATGGAGCTCAGTGGTACATGCTGAGGACAGAATAGCTAATGAGACAGAAATGGCCTCAAGGTGCTTAAAATCCAGCAAGGGAGGAGACACCGAACAAATATGGAATGGTGATTACTACTGTGAAGATGTACAGGTTCCTCCGAGAGCATATCACAGAAATTCTGGGAATGATGTCAGTGGGATGCTTACATATTGAGATTTTTGGCTATTGGCACAAATATATAAGGATAATGACACCAAACCACATTCAGAGGATCAACTCTGTGTTATTAACCTGAGATCAGAATACCTTTAAAGAAGGCTGGTGTGAAGAATTTTTAAATTACCCGCATTATAGAGTTTTTATATTAATTGTTCACTCAGTCAGTCACACAGCAAACACTCTCAGCCCTCAGGCTCTGAGGGCTTAGCAGCGAACAAAGTCACACCCTCGTGAAGCTTACATTATAATTGGGGACACCAAAAATAACAACAACAAAAAAATAACATACTACGATTTCAGAGGGCGACAAGTTCCGTGAAGAAAGGAAAGCAGAGAGTGGAGGTTGAAAGTGAATGGGGTGAGGGGAAGGGCTGTTTATGGCAGGATGGTATGAAAAGGCCTCTCTGAGAAGGTGGCAGGTACACAGAGCCTTGGATGAGGGGAAAGAATGAACCTTGAGGAGATCTGCGAGCAGAGCCTCCCAGTCAGAGGAGATCCATAACGCCATTAGAGAGAAACAGTCTGCTCACGTGATGTTAGAGGTTCTCAGAGCAATGCTATTGTGAAGGGAGACTCCATGGGGTGGGGGGTGGGGGGGATCCGTCTGCTTGTTTCCAGCAAATCCTACAAGTCAGTGGTTGAGTTCACGTCCCCACTCCCCACTCTGCCATGTGGTTCTTTTTCTTTACTTTCAATTTGCATGGCAAGCTGGAGAGAAATGAATTACATCCCCCTGGGTTTCTCTGTTCCGTACAATTAAGAAAAGCTATTTCTTAGTCACAAGGCGGATGACGGCACCAAGATTCCCCATTTTCTCTCCGCAGGGAGGCTGTCATCACTCAATATTAATTGATCCTACTTTTCATCCATAAAGCAGGGGTTGAGACAAATTTTTCGTCACAAAAACGGCAACTATTACACTATTAGGGTGAGTTATTAGTGGTGTCTCCATTAAAGCACACTCGTGTTCACATGGCATCAGCTTCCTCAACTCTTACAGCATTTCTTTCATGGGGAAAAATGAGTAAATTATTATATTCTTTCCTGATACCGGATGAATTGCCAGCGTCTATCTCGTTTAAGGTTGCCAGAGATTTTTCCACCATTTCATCAAAACTAGGAACACACAGAAAGGGTGTAATATATCTTGGGTTCCCAGTGGGAGAGCACGTCAATCGAATGCAATTTTATTTTCCTGCTAGGGAGCAGAAAAAGTGAAAACGGCAAGAAGACACAAGAAACTCTCAAAAACCGAGGAAAACGAGTATCATTTATATACATTTTTCTTTCTCTAGACAAAAATTTGATGCTTATTTGTAAGTAGGGGGCTGAATGAGAGGAACCTAGTTTAAGGAAGAAAGGGAGGGTGGGAGAGAGGGAGGGAAGAAAAAGAAAAGAAAAGAGAAAGGAGAAAAAGAATCCAGTTCTATCTACAGGCAAACGGCCCACGATGAATAGGTGACATTTGGGAAGAGCTGAACTCCATTACTACCCATGGGGTGACCAGATGCTGGCATCCAGTGAAGAACAAGTCTCAAGTTTAAGAGAGGGCTTTGGATATCCATCTCTTCCAACTTCTCTTCAGTCGTTTATTCATCTAAGTGCTCTGGCCTTGTGGAAGGGTAACCACAGGGCATTTGCATTCCATCAATATACTTAAATGTCACAAATCTTGACTTTCACAGCTGGAAGCCAGGATTAGCAATTTACAGCCAGGGTGAAGAATAACTGTGTTTGAAGCAGAAGACTTTTCTTAAACATATAATTTTGTCTTGAGAAGAGATGCACTCTGCTCAATAAGGCCCATGACATGAAATTAGAGATGCTATGGACGTGGCCCATGGCATTCAAAAAAAGGACAAAGATGAAAAATAAACAGTGATCATTTGCTCCTAGACTAGCAGGTCACCACAGGGATCACTCTTGTTGATGGCCTTGAAGGGGCCTTCATCTGTGTCCCCATCCCCCAAGAGTTGTGTGTTGGCTGCCCTTTTCTCTGGAAAACTGCCCCCAGCCAGATGGGAGCCACAAGGTGTAGGGATTTAAGAGGCTTGAGAGGGTCACAAAAGCTACTAATGTGGCCCCTTCTTTTTATTCACTGTGGCAGGAACCGGGAATTGTGTCAATTAAAACCCAATTCCACCTCCTTCAAGCTAGTCATCCTGAAATACAGAGACTGGAAGCCAAAACTGCATTTCCTGTTCACAGGTGAGGAAACTGAGGCACAGAGAGGGTAAGCAATTTCCCCAACATTACACAGCTAATAAGTGGCACAGCCAGAATTTGAAGTCTGGCTCGAGAATCTATGCTCTCAACCCTCTACAATGCTGCCTGCCTCTCATTGAGAAGCAAGACTTTTAACATAAATGTCTGTATTAGTTATCTAATGATATGAAACAAATTATCCCAAAACTTAGTAGCTTAAACCAACAACAAACATTTATGATCTCACAGTTTCTGTGGGTCAGGAATCCAGGCGCAGCTTAGCTGGGTGTCTCTGACTCAAGGCCTCTAATGAGGTGGCATCAGGGCCAAAGGGATGTCAAAGCTCCACCCAGGGAGGACCTATTTCCAAGCTCATGCACACAGGTGTTGGCAAAACTCCGGTAATCCAGGGCCGCTGGACAGGGGCTGTTAGCAAAAGGCCTCCCTAAGCTCTCTTCTTTGGGCAGGTCACAACACGGCGGCTGGCTTCCTGCAGAGGGAGTGAGTATGAGAGAGTCCACAGTGGAAGAAGCCGCTTTGTATAACCTAATCTTGGAAGCGACATCCCATCACTTTTGCTGTATCCTATTCACCAGAAGCAAGTCACTAGGTCCTCCCGCGCTCAAGGGAAGAGGATTACACAGGGGCGTGAACACCCGCGATGACCAGGGGCAATCTTGGAGGGAGCCTGCCATGCTGCTCAGTATCACACGACTAAGAAGCAGAAAAATTGAGTTTAAAGGTGTTTTTACCTCAGTTAACTCAGCTCCCAACTCCAAGCTCTGTCTAGGACTTCGACATTTCTCCAAGTTTGGAGAACAAAACCTCGGTTGGCTCACCACTCTGGGGTACTGGCTTCCATCACCTGCCTTAAGCCACCTCTGACTTCTCACTTTACAGCTAAGAAAGTAAAAGATATCAGTAGAATGGGCAAGTTTCTTAAATGTTAATTATTTGGGTCTAATCCATTTATATGAAGTCCACTGAGTAAAAATAAGAAAAAGTTTGGCTTTTAACTTACGATTTTCAGACTGGCAAGAAACGGTGGTAAGAAAAGGAACAGCTGGGCCACCAGTTTGGGGGATAAAGCAAGGTGATCCAGCAGACCCTCCGCACGCTTCTTCCCTTTCCAAGGCATCATCTCAGGCCAGGCTTTTGGAAGAAGCAGCAGTAACTTTCCTTTCACAAGCTTCATCATCTCGCCCTAGACAAGCAGACCCTTTCTAAGCAAGAGAGCCGTAATGGACTGAAAGCCTGGGAGTACGTGCCAGGGCACCCTGGATGCATCGAGTAAGTCCCCAAAAGCTCAACTTGTGGGCACAAGCACCCCCAGATGAGTCCTTCGCCCCAGGTAGTTGGTTTGATTGAGGCACTAACACGGGGGTTTCCAAGCTGCACTTAGGTGGGCCTAGTAATCAGACTTGGTCTAGGATTTCCAGGGTCTTCTTGTGCCCGCCAAACAATAGACAAATCTCCAGCCATACAGGGCCTGCGAGATCAAAGACAGGTCACGATAAGTCAAGGTAGACACTTTTCCAAGATACCAAACAGGCTCTACTAAGGCTGTGCCCACACTGAACTAGTTTCCAGATACAGGAAAAGAGACACTGGGCTAGGACATTAATAATGTAGAACTGGGTGGGATGTTTTCAACATTTCTCCCCCCACACACCTTCTTGTTCATCTTTGCATGTTCAGCTTGAAGAGAAAGAGCAGGTATTCAATAAATATCCAATGAAGTAATTTTGTTGAATATTTCGTCAGACAAGACTGCTTCCTCCATTAAGGAAAGTCCACCCCACCAAGTATGCCAGCTCCCTTAGGAATATATTACCAATCTTGCATCTAAAGCAACATTTATTCCATACAGTGCCGTACATGCTCATGTTTACCAGGACCCTGAATTTATACCTGGGATGCCCAACTGACATAATCCCTTTTCTCTTTTAAGAGAGCCCAATAAGGCTATCAAACTACGTATCCTCCTCTTATTAAGTCATATAGACGCACAGGAAAAGCACATTTATGCAACAGAATGGAAAAAAGTCTCAGCTGCTCATAAGTGTAGCAGGTACCCATCACCTACATAATTTTTATTTTATCAGGGGATCCGACCTGTAAACAAAGAACAGCTTAAGGCATGTCTGAAACACAGAGCTGAGGAAATGACTTTCTAGACTTAATGACAATGACATGAAGCTGGAAGCCAGAATCACCTACTTTTTCACACCAGAATTTTTTCTGAACATATTTCACAGGAAAAATCCAGCAGGCCTCCTTTCTTCTGAAGCATTGGTAAAATCTGGTCAAAGTATTGAATAAAACCTCTTGGCAAAATTTCTTTGAAGCAACATTGCTAATAACAATAATTAGTAGGGTGCATAGAACATTAACTTGTTTTCTGTTCCATTTTAACCAAATTAGATAAAATTATTACCACCACCACAGTGCTGCTTTTATGAATCCCTGCAGAAAAATAACTTGGTTTTGTTTTGACAGAGAACAGTCATCACCAAGGAATTTCATTTTACCGAAGGCAGTGTTAAGTCTCTGAAATTTACTGCTTACACATATGCGTGCACGCGCGCACACGCACGCACGCACACACACCCATACACACACACACACACACACACACACACACACACCTGAGCCCACTGTTACACAAGACTGAGTGTTATTTCTTAGTCTGGATTTGGAGTAGCTAAGAAAAGAGCAAGAAGAGTTTTCATATTAAGAAAGGAATGCAAAGAATGCCTTCCTTCCTCTTAAATCTAATCTTATTACCTCCATTAGTGAATGTTTAACAATCGCATTAATACTAATAGCAGACTTGGTTGCATTATCAAAGGCAACAATAATACAGAAGATGTATATAGCGGCTTTGCTGGGAAAAGCTTAAAGCCATTTCACACATATTATCTCATTTATCTTTAAAAATCCCCACAAACTCTGTAAAAGCGTATTTATCTGCGGTAAAACATGTTTTATGGGAACCGATTTCCTTACCACTCTGCATTTTCTGTTTAAAAACAGGGTCTGTTTTTAGCACACCTCCCAACCAGAACCTCAACTCATAACTCATGCCACTGACTTCCTTTCATGATTCTTAAAAACAAAATACGCAACCAATTCTTAGCAATTAGAGAAACTGAAAACAAAAGTGAAACATGGGTAGGAAATTAAATAAATTCACAGTGCCCAACGATTGCTGTTACCCAAACAGAAATAAACAAACACACACACTCTCCGTGAAAACTCTGCTACACAATCTATCAATGAACAGTGAAAGGAAACAGAAGCTGAAAATGGGTCAGGAGAAACTATTTAATCTAATAGTCTGGAAATTTTATTGGAAGAACAGATGGTTTCACAGAAGTCGATGCTACCTAGAGGAGCAAGGAGCGATTTTCTAGGAAAGAAAAATGTTTCTCTACCCAACAACACAAACTATTTTCAGCAAAGGAGGAATCTATATTCAGCACAGGATAAACTCTGAGCTTGGCACATCGACAAAACTGAGACTGAGTGGCAGCCATCCACACGTACCCAAGTTCAGACTGGGCCTTCCAAATCTGAGCTAGAGGTCAAACAGCCCTGTTTTAAACCCAGCAACCAATGGAAGCTAACACTAAACTCCAGTGGGTTATTAATCAACATTTGTGACTTTGGCAAATAAGAAAAGTGGTTCCCAACAGATAAAGAGCAGCATGATCTTAATGTGGCTTCCAACCCCCAGACTCCAAGGAACCTGGGCAGCAGCACGATGCACAAGCCACATGGGGACAGAAGACCAAAGTTCAAGCTGTAGCCCTGTGAGTCAGACCCACCCTGTGCCTGGGCCTCCCTATCTATATGATAAGACTGAAAAATCACCTAGAGATCTGTAAGGAACACTTGAGCCAAAACACAGCAAGCTGCCAAACAGCCTACCGCTCAGTTGCTATTTTCATGCCCACCACCTACGATTCACCAAACATACCAGTAAGTTCTACCTAGAGCATGGCTCAATTGAAGTGGGGGGCCATCACAGCTGAAGTCTTTGAATGACAGCTCAGAGTCTACCAAACCTCAGAGCTGTCCCTGAAGGACCTATGGTATAGCCGGCATTGCTTAAGAGCAAAGGATTTGAAGAAAGCAAGTTTCAGTTCTGATTCTAGCCCCATTACATACTCGTTGTGGGCATGTTGAGTAACCTCTCTGAGCCTCATTTCCTCATCTGCGAAATCAGAATCCTGTGAGGATTAACTTACACTAAGCATGGCGCATGGCTCATTACCTGTTATTACTGTTGTTACAGTTACAATATTAATATCATCATCATCATCATCATCCCAGTCTGTTGCTCCCATCCCACCTCATCATCGGCAGGGATCCTCAGCAAGCCGAGAGAGGGCATGGGAGCAGCATGCCTTTCTGCCATTGAGATTAAAGGCTGCAGCAGGGATGAGTTTAAAGTTTGTGAGATGTAAAAAGTCATCCCCCCCAACTCACAGTGGGGGACCGCCTGCCTTATGTGGTAACATCCAGGGCTGCTTTAGGTCTTCCTCATATCCATCACCTCCCCTACTCGTGGCTCCTGACATTTTGCTTCAAGATTGTTTGTTGGTTTGTTTGTTGGTTTGTTTGTTTGTTTTACCTGAAAAAGTCATGCCAATGACTTTATGTTCAATTCTGCTGAAGAGCTGCAAATATTATAGATGAATTTGTTATGTTCTAAAGCTGCGGGTATCATATTTAGAGAGAGGTAATAAATTCCTCATTAAGGATGGCAAAACAAACACTTCAGGCTACTTGAGGCTCCATCTAAAGGAATCCCATGGTGAAACCCACTTTACACCAAGAATCCTCCTGTAATGCAAATAACCACCCCAACCCCCCATTTCTTTTCCTTCCTTTCCATAGCTTCCTATGTGGGGCTTCCCTGGAAAGAGGAACCCATACCTGCAGGCACCTGCAGCCAGGTGTCACTCCCAGCCAGCTCCCTGATACATCACAGAATCAAGCTCAGTCCATTAACCCCTGTTCTAGGTTGCCAACTCTACGTAATTTCTATGGGGCCTGGTCAGACTGGCAAGGGAAGGGCAAAGGAACAGAAAAGGGATTCAGGGAACAGAGGTGGTGGAGACCTAATTAAGGCAAAAGCTTCCAGAAAATTGCCAAGAAGGAGGCTGAACCACAGCCAACAGACTGTTTCTAAGGTGGAGTTGTTAGAGCTAAGTGCGATGAGCCATGTAACTGAAAATGATGGTCTATCTAGATATTGGCGATGTAACTGGGCCCCCAATATGCCAGGTGTGTGCTATCCAGAGCCATCGTTTTGGCTGTACCCTGAGCTGGGCTATGCCTTCCTGGCCTAGTAGGAAGGGCACAAACATTCACTAGCCAAGGCCCCTAGCCAAGAAGGGGCTCTCTGCACACCCCAGACTACGAACTATGAACCTGTTGGCCAGCAAGAAAATGTTCCCTAAACCCAGCTCTCACTCCTCTTTCTTCAGCTGAGCCCTCCTTGCCAACACTCATTCCCATCCATGCAACCTCCCTTACCCAACCTCCATCCTCCCCTCCTGTGTTTTCCGCTGTGCCTGTGGTCGGTCAGCCCCAAGGGCTGGGCTCTCAGGGAAGAGGGCCTGGAGGAGAAGAAGCTTTTCCTGGACCTTGAGGAGAGAGAGGACCCAGGTTAGCCTTGCAGGGCGGGGACGAGAGGCAGTGCTCCACGTGGGGAACGGTACATGCAAAGGCGGAGGGGTGGAAATCAGTGGTTCCATTTCAGGAACAGTAAATAAGTTCCTGAGATGACAGTCGGGAGAGGAGGGGAAAGACAGATAGCGGGGAGCCAGCTTGAGAAGTGTTGTTTTTCCCGACAGACAAATATTTAAGGTTTGGGGGTTTCCTGAAGAGGTGGAGTATCCACTGGGGACAGCTGGGTTTCAGTTACAACTGAGATGTGGAGGACTCAGGTAAGGAGGATATTTTTGGCTGCTGGAGTAGAGGATGGATTTACTTCCTTTGGTATAACCCAGCAGTTTTCTTTCTTCTATTTTTATTTTTACTTTTATTTTTTTTAAGTTTATTGGGGTAACATTGGTTAATACAATTATATAATTTTCAGATGTACATTATAATTTGACATATATATATTCTATTGTGTGATTACCACCCAAAGTCCAGTTTCCTTCAGCTACCATATATTTGATCCCCTTTACCCACTGGCTTCACCAGTGAATTTTACCAAACATTCAAAGAAGATTTAATACCTATTCTCCTCAAACTCTTCCAAAAATTCGGCAATACTTCCCACCTCATTTTATGAGGCCAATATTACTCTAATACCAAAACCTGGTAAAGATAACACACAAAAAAGAAAACTACAGACCATTATCTCTCATGAACACAGATGCAAAAATCCTAAATAAGATACTAGTGAACTGAATACAGCAACACATTAAAAAAATTATACGCCACGATCAAGTGGGCTTCAGCCCAAGGGCACAGGGATGGTTCAACATACGCAAATCGATTAATGTGATACACCACATAAATTAAAAAATAAGAATCATATGGTCATATCAATAGATGCAGAAAAAACCTTCAAGATACAGCATCCATTTATGATCAAAACACTTAACAAAATCGGTACAGAAGGAAAGTATCTTAACGTAATAAAGGCCATCTATGACAAACCCTCAGCCAACGTTACACTTAACGGTGAAAAACTGAAAACCTTCCCTCTAAGATCAGGAACAAGGCAAGGCTGTCCATTATCGCTACTCTTATTCAATATAACACTGGAGGTCCTAGCAAATGCAATCAGGCCAGAGAGAGATATAAAAGGCATCCAAACAGAAAATGAAGAAGTCGAACTGTCATTATTTGCAGATGACATGACTCTCTATACAGAAAACCCTAAAGACTACACAAGAACTCTACTAGAAACAATAAGCACATACAGCAAAGTTTCTGGATACAAAATCAACGTTCAAAAAGAGCGTTCCAATACTCTAATAATGAAGCATCAGAAAGAGAAATGGAAAAATAATTCCTTTCGCAATTGCAACAAAAAGAATAAAATACCTAGAAATAAATTTAACGAAACATGTGAAGGACCTATATAATGAAAACTACAAGACCCTATTAAAAGAAATTGAAGAAGATACAAAGAAATGAAAAAATAGTCTGTGTTCTTGGATTGGAAGAACTCAGCAGTTTTCAAAGTAGCCACAGCAAGAAGTGACATCACTGGGAAACTGCTAGAAATGCAAAATCGTAGGCCCCACCCCAGACCTACAGAATGACAAAATCCAAGGGTAGGGGCTCAGCGCTCTGTGTCCTAACAAGCCCACCAAGTGATTCTGATGTTGCTAAAGTTTTAGAACAACGGTTTGTACCAAGGCTTCCCAGCCTACACCATGTCACACATTTATTCAGCACACGGGAAAGAAACCAGGCTTTGGAGACCTGGAGGTGACCTACAGGAGAGTCTAACAGCCCTGAGGGCTACAGGGAAACAAATCTCAGCACATGTGACCCAACTGAGGCGCCCACATTTATACCAACCACCTGGCATGTCACAAATGCCCACTCACTCTTTCTCAGCCACAACTGTACGTTGGTATCACCAGTATTTTCAAAAAATACTAATGTCTGGGTCCCTTCCCCAAGACTTAATTAGCCTGGGGTGCAGCTTGGACATGAAAGTTGTTAAAAGCAAAGTTGGAGAATCATTGTGTCAACTGGTATTTTTTTTAGTAGTATGGCTTGTCTTTCCAAATATACTACGAGCTACTTCACAGCAATAAATTATGAGTTGGTCATAATATATAGTTAGATATGTAAGTAGTTACTAATTTTTACTTAAAAAAATCATACCAATATTATTTTTTCTCCCACCTCCACTTGGATAAAAGAAATTTGCACTCCATCTGGTCTCTGAAGGTTTTCAAAGTGTGGTCCCCAGATCAGCATCGCCTGGGAGCTCATTACAAATGTGGATTCTCAGGCCTTGCCCCAGACTTGCTGAATCAGAAACTCTGGGGCTAGGTCCTGGGATTCTGTATTTTAAAGAGCCCTCCAGATGATTCTGATCAGCCTCAAGCTAGAGAACCACTATCGTAGGGAAATAATTAGTACTAAAGGCTTATAGTCTTTTTCTGGAGGTTAACATTATTTTGAACATCTTAGAAGCTGCTTACCATCTCCCTTCATGACCCATGAAATCAGACAGTGCCAAGATTTATAAGCAGCCATTAGGCACCCAAACTCTTAGACCTCAAACATTTTAGTCTGTTAATTTTTAAACCTTAATGTAAATTGTGATTCTTCTTTTTGGATTAGTCTTTTTCTGGTTGCGAAGAGAAATTAAATGAACAATTTAAATAGGCAATAATTATCAACTGCTTCTGCAGTTGTGTTTAGGGCTATGGTTACCCAGACTAAGAGTTGAAAAAAAAAAAAAAATCTAGACCCTTAAATGATTTGTTGCACAACACGCGTGTTTTCAATAACAAATATCACCCTGTGTTATTACCATGACCACCCAAAATTTATATATGGAGCTTAAGGCTAAAATGCTGGCAGCTAGAATCCAAGTATAAGCCTGGTCAGCACAATGTCGAAGAAAAAAATCCCAAAGGTCAGCTCTTAAGGACCTCTTAGACAGGAAAACCACAAAGATGGGAATTTAAAAAATGTGGCAATGTGAACTGATCCTAGAAATTGTAATGTGTGTCATGGGAATGTTTTACAAGCAAGAGTTTAAGAGGAGAAACAGAAGACCAGCTTGCCAGAGATGTGCAATGGAGCATGAGTTACTGTTCAGATTTTTCATGGTAAAGCCTTTCGATTTAGTAGAAAACTCACTACAGTGTACAGGAAATTCAGGGACCAAGAGAGCCCAAAGTGAAGGCTCTGCTGTTCAGTAAGATGACGGGATGTGCTACAAACATCCAACAGCTTGGTGGCCTAGGACAAGTTACTTTTACAGCCTCTCCAAGCTCCAGATCTTAGTTTATTCTTCTATAACCTGGAGGTGACTCCACGTACTTCATGTGATCATTGTTAGCTTGTTAAAAATTAATTAATACAACACTATTAATTAATTAAGATGTTCAAAATAACGTTAATTGTATTAATTAATACAACTACTATTTATTCAACACTAGGTGCTGAATAAATAGTAGTTCTAATAATCACATATAAAAAATGAAGTTACTACCTCTCATACACTGTTTTTTGGAAATGTAGAATGGTACAACTACTTTGGAAAGCAGCTGGGCAGTTTCTTATGAAGGTAAATATACATTCGCAATTCCACCCAGCAATTCCACGCCTGCGTATTTACCCAATGGAAATGAAAACATATGTGCACACAAGACTTGTTCACAAATGTTCGTCGCAGCTTTCTTGATAATAGCCCCAAACTGGAAACAGCCCAAATGTTCAACAGGAGAATGATTAAACAAACTGTAACACATCCAAACAATGGAATACTCTCCAGAATCAAAAAGGGATGAGGTCTTGATACATAAGATAGATAACATGGATGAATCACAAAAGCATGCTGAGTTAAAGATGTCCAACACAAAAGCATACATACTGTGTGCTTCCGTTCCTGTGTTATTCTAAAAGAAGCTAAATGAATTTACAGTGACAGAAGATCAGCGGGTCTGGGACAAAGGCTAGGGAAGGCATGAGGGGAATATTCAGGGGTGACAGAAAAGTTCTATATCTTGAGTGTGGTGGTAGTTACATGGGTGTTTACATTTATCAAAACTCATCAAATTATATACTTAATATGGGTGTATTTTATTGTATACAAGTTATACTTCAAACAAACACACTGAGACACCAATCACCAGGCCTGACAGCTGGCACTGAGCTCTCATGTGCAGTACATGAATCCTGAGTGAAGAGAGTTCAAACATTGGTCCCACTTAGTATTTGCTACCAGTCAAGGCAATTTTTTCATCTGAAAACAAGAGAGAAAAAAATAATCCTTCCCTCCAGCTCTCATGGCTACTAGAATGACGGAGTGAGAGCATTGTTTGAAATGCCTTAACGCAGAATCAGAGTATCCAGTTGTGTGGGCCTTGCGCCAGCCATCCAGGTACCAGTAAACTCACCTCCTCCTCTACTTCCTGCGCTCTCTCACCTGCCCGTCAGACTCTGGGACCACCTCCTAATCTCCCTTGATTCCACCTATGTCTCTTGTCCCCACTGTGAATCCCTCAGCTGAGACTACCTTCACCTCTTGCCTGATGATTCTAATGGCTTCCAGATGGTTTCCTCTCCCCACAGTTTTTACCCCCTCCATCCTTCTTCATTCTAAACCCAGAGCAGTCTTTCTGGTATGTGAATATGATGTCACCTACTCTCTTAAAAACCTTCAGTGTTTTTGACAGAGCCGAGACTCCTCAGTCCAAGACCTAAGACCTTTAGTCACCTGGCCTCCATTTACTTCTCCCAAAAGCCATGCTCCAATCAGACCAAACTGCTGACAGCTTCCCATATATGCAATGTTGTCTCCAGGTTCTGGCCCCTCCCATAGGTTGTCCTCTTTATCTGAAAAGATCATCTCCTTCACCCTCATTCTTCTGCCTGGGTAACTCCAAATCCACCTGCAGACCTCAGCCTTCCTTGATACATGCAGTCTTCCCACAAGACTGGGGACTACCACGTCCCCTCTATCACCATGACTCTAGCACTGGGTACTAAAATCACTTGCTTCATGTGTAAGAGATTTTGAACCATTCTAGACTAGTGTACTAGACCACTGCCTTGTGTCTCTTCAAAATTCAAATGTTGAAGCCCTACTCCCCAGGAGTGTTTGGAGTAAGGAAGTGAATTAGGATATAGGGGGTCATAAGGGGGTGGGGCTGGGCTCTAGTGCAAAAGGATTAATGTCCTTATAAGAAGAGACATGAGAGAGAGAGCTCTCTGTCTCTCAGCCATGTAAGGACACATTTGCAAGCCAGGAAGAGAGCCTGACCAGAACCTAATCACACTGGCCCCAGATCTCAGACTTTCGGCCTCCAGAACTGTTAGAAAATAGATGTCTATGGTTTAAGCCACCCAGTCTGGAGCATTTGGTTATAGCAGCCAAGCTGACTAAGACAACCGGGATAAACCTCCTGTCTGGTTCGCCCATATGGCCTCAGGACACAACATCTAGTCCCAGGTCAACATTCAATAAAAATTTGTGGAATCAATGTCTACAGCCATGCCACCCTGAACATGCCCGATCCCGTCTGATCTCGGAAGCTAAGCAGGGTCGAGCCTGGTTAGTACTTAGTTGGGAGACCACCTAGGAAGACCAGGTGCTATAGGCGTAAAAAATAAAAAATAAAAAATAAGAGATTGTAAGCTGACAAGGTCCTTGCAATCTGTGAGGTCAACCAAGGGTTATCTCGCCTAAAAAAAAAAAAAAAATTGTGGAATCAATAAACTGTCATCCTATAGTCCCTAGTGAACCCAAGGGCTAACTTTCATAATAAAAACAGCACATTAATCTGAATTAGAGATGCAGAATCAGACCCAGAACTGAGTTATCCTCCCTCAGAAACAGACTAGAGCAGCATCACCCAACAGAACTTTCTGTGGTGATGTGTCTTCTATCTGTACTGTCCAACATGGTAGCCACCAGCCATGTGGGTTGTTGACTACCTGAAGTGTGGCTAGTGTGACAGAGGAACTGCATTCTTTATTTAATTTCAATTTAATTATTACATTTAAATAGTCCCGTGGCTGGTGGCGCCTGTACTGGACAGTGCAGGACTAGACAGTTCAAGCAAAGATCAGGCCCTGGGCACTGGCCTCATTATACAGATCATTCATTGTGCCAACTGTCCCCAGCACCAAACACATATAGAACACACTGATTCGCGTGTTGCCAACACAGGTAGCCGTCAAGTGGTGTGAGAATGGCCTGGTATTGAGAAGTTGGCAAAACGCACGTATAAAAGGCAGAACAAGGCACTGTTTTGCAGAAATTGTGATGCTTTATGGGCCTCTATCTGCAATGAAACCCGTCAAAGGGCAAGTTCATCCCTCGATGACCAGAGTTAATTGAAAATTTAAGACTTGATCAAATCACCCAGAATTGAGATTTTTGGCAGCTTAGGTGCTTAACTGCGAGATTCCTGATGCTTTTTGCCTCTGCCAGCCCCACAAGTGAGGGTGCAGGTTCCAATAACATCTGCAAGAGCACTGAGCTCTAAACAAGGGACAAACAAAATGGAGTTAACTCTGATTTTGTTTTTTGTGTGTGTTTTTTTTTAAAGTGCACATGGTCCCCTTCCAGCCTAAGCTACCAGGTGGAAGTGCGCCAACACACTTTCACCAATTTTCAATCTGTTGAAGAGTCAGATGAGCATCTTCTCTATGAAAAATAAGCATATCAAGTGCTACTTAAAAATCTTCTATGGCCAAAACCATATGAAAGAGGAATATTCTTACGTGCCTCTAGATAACAACACAAGTTTTCTAACAAGAAAGTTCTAATTAGTGTCAATACCTATTTGTCTAGCACCTTGCAGTTTATAAAAGAGCTTTGATGCCCAAGAGATTTACATTCAAATTCTGCCTCAGTCACTTCCTGGCACTGTATCTTTAGAAAAGTTACTTAACCTCTCCGAGTATCTGTTTCCTCATCTGCAAGAAAGGAATGAGTGTACCCACATACCTCACTGGGTTTCTGTGAGGATAAAATGACGTAAGAGGCCACACAAAGACAAATGTTCACAACAACTTAATTTGTAATCACCAAAAACTGAAAATGACCCAAAGGTCCATCAATAGATGAATGGAAAAACAAAACTATGATATATCCATATAATAGAATACTACCCAGAGATAAAACAGGAATGAACTACTTACATACCGACCAACATAAATGAATCTCAAAGTAAGCTGATAGGAAAAAGCCAGACCAGAAAGAGTAAAAACCATATGATTCCATTAATAGAAAGTTCTGTCAAATAAAATCAGTGACACAAAGAGTGACAGATAGCAGATGACTGGTTGTCTGGGGACAGAGGGTTGGAAAAAAGGAGAGATTACAAAGGTGCATGAGGAAACTTTTGGGGTAATGGAAATATTCCACCTCTTGACCAGGTGATGGTTTCATGGGCTTGAACATTTTAAATACCTGCAGTCTAGTGGGCTTAAATTATACTTTGGCAAAGTTGAAAAGTTGGGGGAGAATGCAATAAGAAATAAAATGCCCATCACAGGACTTGGCACATAGTAGGCTCTCAACCAATACTGGCTCCATTCTGGAGCAATAATGAATAACCCCATTAGAACTTCTGGAAAAGAACTTGAGAGGCTGCCAGGGAACGAATCAGCATGTGTAACATCTACTTTGAAGGAGAACATTTACTTTGTACCTGACACTATACTCAGCTAGAAAGCATGAACGAGAAAGAACAGAAAGATAAGCAAGGCTTGGTCCATGTCCTCAAGGAAACACAAATAAGTAGAATACATGGAATAAAAGTGCCATAGGATGGTACTGACAAACTACAGTGTGCAAAAAAGAATAATTCCAAGAAGGAACAATAACAGGTAGGTGGGATTCTGGCAAACAGTGAGGGGTATGGCAAGCCCTGTGTGGAAGGAGTGTCCTGTGCTAAGTAGGGAGACTGGAGAGGAAGGATCCTGGGGGAAGAGGGCAAGGGCAAGGCCAAGGGCCAAGGCACGCCATCCACCAGCGCAGTGGTCCCCAATTTTTATGGCACCAGGGACCGGTGCTCCTATGAGAATCTAATGCCTGATGATCTGAGGTGGAGCTGAGGTGGTGATGCCAGCAGTGGGGAGTGGCTGTAAATACAGATAAAGCTTTGCTCGTTTGCCCGTCACTCACTTCCTGCTGTATGGCCTGGTTCCTAGGTACCGGTCCTCAGTCTAGGGGTCGGGGACCCCTGCTCCAGGGGACAAGTTGGGGGAGGGTCCACAAAGAGCAAGGGCAAGCTGAGGAAAGCCCTGAGCACTCACTGGAAACTCCATTTCATTCATCCAGAGGAACTAACCAAAGAGTTTGGTATGATCAGATTTGTGTTTTATACAAACAGGTCCTATGTAGAGGGCAATTAAGCAATTTATCAAGAGTCCTGACATTTGTGTCTTTCAACTCCGTAATTCCTAAAGAAATAATCAGAAACGTGCACAAAGATTTATGTCCAGCATTGCTTATCATAACATTATTTATAATAGCCCAAAGCCTGAAATAACTTAAATGTCCAATAAAAGAGAACTTCTAAATAAATTATAGTATGCTGAGTGATTGAATCACGTACAGCCATTAAATCATATTTTTGGAACATAAGGAATGACAGAGGGCATGCCTCACTATACAATATTTAGTTGAAAGAAAGCAGGATCTAAAAATATACATTGAGTATTCATTCAACAAATATTTATTGATTAACTACTATGTGCCAGGCACTGTTTTAAGTACGAAGACACAGCAGAGGATAAAGCAGATATGAGTACAGAGGTACTCATTAGAAGGGCTTCTACCTTCTAATGAAGGAAAGCAGGCAATAAATAAGACAAACAACAAAAGCAAAATATATAGTATGTAAGATGGTATGAAGTGCTACAGAGAAAATCAAGAGAGGAAAGGGAAAGAGAGTTGGGGGTAGGTAGAAATTTTAAATCAGTGGCCAGGAAAGTTTCCGCAAAGAAGGTGGTTAAGAGCTGAGCAAAGGGTATATCTGGGAGGACTTCCAGGCAGAGGGAACAGGCAGTGCAAAAGCCCTGAGGAGGCCTTGGAGCCTTGAGCAACAGCAAGTTTGCAGTGGCAGAACACACAGGACAAATGACAGGTGAATGGTGCCACTTAGGGTGAGGGGAGCCACAGCAGGGCTTTGAGCAGAGGGGTGACATGATCTGTAAGGTGACAAAGGCAGAAGCAGGGAGAAATGGTTGAGATTTTTCCAGTGTTTTTCTAACATTTCATAATGGGCAGATGTTCATTTTATAATGAGAGAATAAAGGATAATTCAATTAAAGAAAGCACAATGCAGAAAACAGTATGGGTGCTATGACTGAAGCACAAGGAACCAGAGAAACATATAAGGAGTTTAGAGAAGTAATTCAGATGATGAGTGATAAAGCAGTTGGAAGACAGAGGAGGTTAAGCAAAAATTACTCTTCTTAATAAGAGAAGAAATATAACCACAATGCAAAATACATGATCTCAGCACCTTGACAATCAAATTTTAACATCATGGTGTATTTCCTTCCAAGCTTTCTTCCTATGCATCCTTTTGTTTTTCCCCTTAATTGTTCTATAACGCCTAGAACATTGTGGGCACTCAAATATTCATTAAAAAAATAATGACCAAATGCTTCAAATAACTTTGTGTTTGGATTTGTTCATGTTACATTAGCTCTATTATAAGCATTTTCCGAAGTAGTTTGAATAGACTTGGGTGATGGAATGGAAATTGTGGGTGAGGAGAAGGCTTGGTCACAGAGGACTAAGGTGTCAGTCCGTCTAAGAGGATGATGGTGATAGTATTGACAAGGGTGCCAGCAGGAAGCAATCTGATGAGGAAGCTGCTGAGTTTCATTTTGGGGTACACAGAAGGTCCCTGCAGAGATGCCCAGCTGTCTCAGGGCTCAGGAAGCAGGTGGAGCCTCAGGATGGAAGTGGTCAAAGCAGAATTAGTCAAGAAGGAGGAGTGGTAGCAATATTAGTAGCCCTACTTCGTACCAGACATTGTGCTAAGTCCTCACACACCTTCCCTCTTCTAGTCATCACGGCTGCCCTGTGAGGTGGGGGTATTCATGTGTGCATCTGGTAGATGAGGATGGTGCAGGCCTAGCAATTTGCCCAGCTACTCCACAGCAGAGCCAGGACTCACACCTACAAACACGAGGACTCGTCCCTCTCATTCTCTTTTCTGTTAATAGAAGCTTAAAATATACTCAGAAGCTCAGGGAGAACATGTCTTACAATGCTTTAGTTTTGTAGTGCCTGGTTTTTTGCTCCCAACTTCCAGAGACCGCCCTCAGCCCCCCGCCCGGCAAAAAAAAAAAAAAAAAGAGAGAGAGAAAGAATATTCCCTTCCTTTTCTGAAATATATTTTACATGTTTTCCGACCTAAAATTACAGCCTGTTGGGTGTCTCGTTTTTTCATGTGTAAGGAGTCTTCTCTCCTACCAGGTAAGGAGCTCCAGGAAACCACTTCCCCACAGCAGTAGCCCCACAGTCTCCACACCATCAGTGGTCAGCAAACACTCTGTGATGAAAACACTGACCTTCACCTGCCTGTCACTCCAGTGCCAGTGGGACGCTGGTGGTGGTAGGTGACCTGAACACCCTCTGGCTCAGGTGAGGCAAAACCAAGCCCAGATGGACAAGCACTCTTGAAAGATGGTGGAACAATGGGCAGATGAATTTGGTTGGACAGGCAGACAGATATGAGGAGATAAGGCAATTTCCTTTTTCCACATGGCTTGCTAGGAAACAGGGTCTGCAAGCCGGTTGGCCCATGGGCCAAATTCAGCCCACCCATGCGCAGTATATGGCTCATATATGGTTCTAACTTGTTATAATTTTAATTAGTTACTATCTTTTAAAATGTGAAAGGTTTCGCATAAAAATGTGGATTTATACAAGCAGCCCCCTTTGGACAGTCCCACCCACCCCACCCACCTCCCAGTAAGTCTTTGTCAGGCCCCACCAGCACTGACTGGGGCAGCCTCAGCTGAAGGTCCTGCCCAGGATAGGGCTGCAGTGCCAGGCCGGGTCCGAGCTCACCTGTCACCAAGAACACCAGGCACCAGTACTCACCAGCAGTCAGGGTAGTGAAGTCCAGGAAGCGGTATTCATAAGACACATCTATCTTGGTTTCAACCTGAGGCCTCTTCAAAGTCGAATAGATATTTCCAGGCCGTTTGTCATCGCGTTTCTCTAACTTGTTCAATCTACAACCCATCTCAGCAGCTGCCAGAAAAAGGGGGAAAAAAAGGAGGGGGGTGATTTGTTTTTTCTGGGAGATTTTGTTTTTAAACACCATAGTATAAAAGACTCCATAATTTCCCTGAAGAATACATACGGGACTTCAGCCTTTATGGAATCTAGAGTATAATTTAATATATGACCTAAACACCAGAGGAACTGTGCTTAGTACCCAGGCTGACTTCTCTTTCTGTTAAGATATCATTACCAGACATCCTGTGATTCTGAAATAATACCGAAAGCATATGTCCTCTATATCTTTTCTCCCTTATCTGAGGAAGATAATACCCCAGAGTGCCTCAGTTCTACTATGATCTGTATATATGATTAAAAAATGGAATCCAAAAAGCAATACAGTGTATTATGGTGTCAGCCCATCTAAAAAAAAAGAGAGAGATGTGTCACCTTCACTGTGGTTGCTGAGAGAGAATATTAAGTTGTTGTTTCAATTTCCCAAAGTCCTTTCTACCCTCAACAGTGATTACTTAGAAGAGAATTCATATTCATAAAACATCTCTAAAAGTACATGGCGGTATTTTTATGGGCCTCGTCTAAAAGTCCCCCTTTCTTCTTTTTTTAGACCAAACCACAGGAATAATAGTGTGCTTCTACGCTCTCAGAGAGTCATTTCAGACCAAAATGAAAACTCGCTGAACACTAATAGCAGGGCCAGAGAAACTGGAAGCAGAAATCCACGTGTATTAGAGCGAAGAATTGTAGCTATGGTTTGAAAAGAAAACGGAGAGATGTTAAAATAATGTGCATATAAGGGTGGCTGAGCTTCCAGTCTTCCAGGGGATTAAAAACGATGAAGGTGCTTTGTTTATTTCGGCAGAATGACAGTCATGAAATGACTTTCTATCCCCTCCCCAGACTTCAGTGGAAGATATTTTCCTTTTGTGCACTGAGCATGACCAATACTTCCCCCATCTCCGGGATACTGGCGCTGCCATCAGAATATATTTCACAAAAATATTAACTGGCCAAGAATATCACAAACAGAAACGTGGTGACTGCTTCCTTTTAGAGATAAGAATTTCCTTTTGCTCAATCCATTCACAAGGTACCCAGCTTCCTAAGGCAATTTGGCAAGCTCCAGAAAAACAAAATAAACCTCCAAAAAGCAGTGAGGGTGTGTGTGGGGGTGGGGAATGTAAAAGAGGGTGGTGGAGCGACAACCGGTCTATACTTTTCAGTAATTAAAAAAAGTCTGGAAGGATGGATGAGAACAGGAAGGCTTACTTATGCCTTAATAAGGGAACATTAGCGTCCAAAGGGCCAGAGCAGACATGATTTATGTGCAATCTGCATGAACTGATTACTTGTAAAATACTCTGTAGTTCTGCAGATTTAATAGCTGATTTGTACAGAGGCTGCATATTTAACTGCTAAAAAGCAAGCCGACTGGCATGTGCTTGGAAAAAGCAGAAGAAAAGTGGACAGGGAGGCTCCTAAGTACTGGGGACCAGGGAACCCTGGCTAGATGAGCACTGTTACCACTAGAACAGAACTGGAAATAACCCAGAGGCTTACCAAGTCACTCACTCACCTACCCCACCTAATGGACTGAGTGTTTGGGGATCTCCAAGAAGAAACCACTTCCTCAAAAATACTCTTATTCTTGCTATCCTGTTAGGTAAGTTCTGGTACTAGAGATTCATTCCTTTGAAATCAGAATCACCCTACCTCAGTATCTCCTTGAAAACCACAAATATCTCCACGAGAAGAGCAAGAAACCAAACTCCTGGTAGCCACTAACAACTTTAGTATGATTTAGTTTCTTCTGTAGAGGACAGGTTCCCTGGCAGCAGAAAAAAATCAAGAAGAGGGTTACCAGGATGAGTGAGAAAGATTCAGACGAGGTTGGGAGCTAGAGGAAAGGCATGCCAAGAAGCATTAGAAAAACCCTCCCAAATTACAACTTTGAGTTTAAGGTTTCGGTCAGACTGTCCGGAACTGGACGTATTTGCCCAAGTTCATCCCAAAGGGCACTGTGCTTTTCTCACAAGACATGATGTGGCTCTAGGGAAATCATCTATGTGATCATACACAGAAAAGATAAACAGTGGCAAACAGTAGCAAAACTGTAATATCACTGAATCCTTGGGGTTTCAAACTTTAGAGATTCATTTCTTTGGCGCGCGTTCAACCCTGGTCAAGCAGCTACTCTTAAGGCACAGTTCTCTCTGGGAAAGGCAGCATGTGAAGCCGTTGCTGGCCACTAAAACCTTAGTGTGAATTTGTACCTTATTCTTTTGTGTCAAGGACCCTACTGGCACACTTGCATTCCTTAGTTCTTTCCTTCACTCTACCAACCTCCACCCATCAAAATAGAAAAGACTTTATACCATTCCAAAAATATCTATTAGTCCTTACTTTGTTCAAACAAGTCAGAAAAATCTAGCTTAGAAAAGGGAGGAAAAATAAGATATAACAATGCCTTACATTATTGTAGAGTTTTATAAACTTTACAGTTCACTATGCAAGGTTCCCAAATCAAACTCACAATAGAATCTGGCAAGAGGCCTGGGGCGGGGAATGAGTGTGAGCCTTTGAGGGAAGAGAGAGGTGAGAGGCAGAGGGAAAAGTGAAGGGAACAGCCTCGTCAGGAAAGATGACACCTAATGTGGTTGCACATTCTCTCACGCAGACATTCAGGCACATCTCCCTCAGGGTTCGAGGTTTCTAGTAGGGTGGAGAGTAAATGGTAAATGCGATAGTTTCTAAATATAACCCCCAAATCCTTTGACACTCCTGCCATCAAGAGGTGGGGTCTATGTCATGCCCCCCCAACCCTGAACCTGGGCTCCATGACTGCTTGACCAAGAGAACATGGTAGAATAACACAGTGCCAGCTCCTGGACCGTGGCCTTAAGAAACTGGAAGCATCCACTGCCTGACTCTTGGGATGCCCACTCTTGCATTCCAGTCACCATACTATGAGGAAGCCCAAGCAGCCCCAAAAGGGAGGCACATATGGAGAGGAACCAAGAGCCAGCACCAACTTGCCAGCCATCTTGCCAGTGAGCCATCTCGGAAGCTTCTGGCTCAGTCAAGCCACGGACACCACATGGAGCAGAGGAAAGCTATTTCCACCAAGACCTGACCAAATTGCAGATACCTGAGCAAAAGACACCACTGTTGCTATCTTAAGCCTCTAAGTTTGGGGGTGATTTGTCATGCGACAGGTAACTTATACATCAAGTTTGTTCAAAATGACCATGGCCCGCTGCCTCCTCAGTCAAGCACCAGCTGAGGTTGGCCTGCATTTATGGGCCCTGCTTTGGCCATTCGCCCTTGGAAGGAAATCTGGGCTGTTTCCAGTTTGGGTTTATTATGAATAGAGTGGCTTGTAACATTCACATAGAGGATTTTATGAGGCGTAAGTTTTCATTTCTCTAGGGTAATACCTAGGAGTGGGATTGCTGGTATGGTAAGTGCAGGGTCCTGTTAACAAACAGTGATTCCCTTTACACACTCAGGGTGGCTAGATGCTAACCCCACAGGAGGAAGGCGAGACCCTCTGAGAGACCAATAAATTAGCCCCCCCACCTCCTGCTGACTCTGGGGCATCAGCTCACTGAGTGGAATCACGAGCAGCGGTACTATTCCGGCTATTTCTCCTTTTGTTTTTGTCTGTTTTCATGAAGGAAACATGCTAAAAATCACCTATGTGTGTGATATTTTCCCAGTACTTTTCTATGGTCCATCCAATTCCTGGAGCTCTTCCCCTTCAAATTCCTGTAGTTACTTCACGTTGACACCTCATATAAATCAGTTTACATATTTTATGTGTGAGTTGATCAGTGAATCAGCTTTGATTATCTGACATTCATTCAGGAGGTTTTTTTCTCTCTTTATATTTTTGTCTTCCTAGAAGACATACCTATACCCATGTGTATGAGTCTCTCTAGCATCAAGAAGCCAAGACAAAACAATCCACGAGGTCTTAAAAGGTAGAGAAAGAGAGGAGTTCTTTCCCCATTCCTACGGTGAGATAACATGAAAAGAGCCAAAATATACTCACAGCTCTCTAACAGAAACAGGCTAAAGGTAATTAGGACCTGGATGCTGACTAGGGAGGAAAATAAGGTCATCACTGGGAGGTTCTGAGACCCAAGTACAAGGAGAGGACACTGGACATTGCGAATGACCAAGAAGCAAAGATCCCTCAAATGGTGACATTCTCAAAAATCAATTCTTTCCGAATCAAACCTAGAATGGGGTGTGTCTTTGGTATATGGTGGACCAGCTTCATGCAGAAACTGTCAGCTCCATGAGGAAGGGTACTAATATTCCAAATTCAGGCACTCATTCATTCACCATGCATTTATTAAGGTTGGCTTTGAGTCAGGCTTTCAATCAGGAAATATAAAAATGGGAAGCCAGGCCTTTCTTTTAAGGAGATGGCAGGTGAAAGGAGGAGAAAGACAATGAACAGATACACACGGTGCAGTGAGGCTGGCTGCTCTACAGGTCTGGGCGGAGTGCAGGGCACTCAGAGAAAACTGCTGTGATATAAAACAGGGAGCCATCGCCATAGACTTGGTTCCAGAAAAAGCTGATCGGCAATGGGACATGATGTCCTGTGTCATTTTAAATGTCGAAATGTTGAAATTTTTATTTTAAAAGTATTTCTAATTTGTTTCTGAAAGGCTTCCCACGATGACCATAAAACACTGGAAAACCACTTCAAAAAAGATCTCCTCCTTAAAAGATGATTTTTCAGCTAAGGTTTATAAAAACCTCAGTTTAAAGGTTCATTTTTACTATCAATTAGCACGCACACATTTAAATAATGGGGGCAATATATGTAGTTATATTTTCAAATACAAATTAGTTTCATTAAGAGTGAGCCCTCATTTACCACACTTACCACTAATCTGAGATAGACTGTAAAGCTAATTTTAACAATTGCCAACAGCTCATGTCAGGCAACCAGAGACAGGGCAATTATATGCAGTGACGCTAGATCAGCTGGCAAACTCATTTTTTATTTCTACTCTCATATCCCATATTTGAAGACTGAGTGTGTTTATTACGTCATTCAGGCATCCAAAGTAAGAAAGTGACAATCCAAATTTAAAAGGGTTTACTTGAAAAGTACGCCTCTTTTGAACCAGAAACGTAAATAAAAACTTCAAAATTCAGTCAACTATTCAAATGACATCAAACCCTTATATCCTACAAACATAATCTAAGACAGAAACCCAAGGATAACTAAAATTTGCCTATCGAAAGTGCTCCTGATTTGATGCCAAATAAAAGAACAGTATTATGGTATGGTGCCACTTTCACACATCTATGTGTACTACTGTATATAAAAATCTACATTCTTTCTTTAACTGGCAGGACACAGACCACGATGTTCACAGAACTTTCCTCTGGGTCATGAGATTATGAAGTGACATTCTCTTTATGGGTTTCTCTATTTTCAAGTTTTCTGTGTTGTGCATGCATTATTTTCCTAGTTGAAAACAATAAGGGATATCACACCCAGCCTCCAAGATGGCCCTCAATAATCCTGGTATTCATGAGAGGTCCCCTCCTACACTGAGTAGGGCTGACCTGTGCAGCCAGTAGGATACTGGTTGCCAAGGCTAGGTTATAGGAGATGGGTGGGATCTACCTTGCCTTCTCTTGGCTCTCTCACTCAGGGGGCAGCCAGCTGCCATATTATGAGGAAGCTTTATTAACCCCATGGAGAAGCCCTCATGGCAGAAAACCGAGGTCTCCAGCCAACAGCCAGTACTAACTCAACACCCATGTGGAAAAAGACCCTTCAGCTCTATAACAGCCCAGATGACGTGTTAAACACAACCTCCAGAGAAACTCTGAGTCAGAACCACCCAGCATAGCTGCTTCTGAATTTCTAACTCACAGAAACCCTGTGAGATAACAAATGTTTATTGTTTTCAGCTGCCAAGTCCTGGAGTAATTTGTTACAAAGCAAAAGATAAGGAATACAAGGGGTATTTACATTATCAAAAGAAAACACTCGCTTACCACCTCACCCTCACCCCCACCCCCACATCTTAATAGATGTCTGATCCAGGCTACTTTTCTGCTTTCCCACTAGTTTCCATCACAACCACCCATAACTAACGACAGGTCCCTCTAAAGAGAACTTGCTACTCAAAGTGCGGTCCTCTGGGAGACTCTTAGAAATGCAGAACTTAGGCCTCACTCAGGCCTGCTGAATCAGAACCCACCTTTTAATGACAAGTGTTCCTTAAAGTTTGAGTCACAGTAAAGTTTGAGAAACCCTGGGCCATGGCAGTGGTTCTCAATCTTGGTTACACACTGGAATCGCCTAGAGAGCTGTTTCAAAGTCCTGATGCCCAGCCATTTCTGAATGGGGAACAAAGATCAGTGTTCATTAAAGCCCTCTAAGCGATTCTAACTGGTAGCCAGAGTAGAGAAGCAAGGCTCTAGTAGCAAACCCCAGTCTTTTCCCATTCCTAACGCTCTCCAGTTTCCTAGTATCCAGGCCTTAGCAGGGCCCAGGATCTTTCTTAAGCCTGTTAACCAGGGCTGACAACCACAGTCTAGAAGAACGTGGTCCTGCTGACCCCCTTGGTTCAGCAACTCCTCCCAACTCCTGAATCTCTCTGTACCTCAGATGCTCCCTTCCCAGACTCACTGCTGTCCTCTTAAATGCAGGTGTGCCCCTAAATTTCTACTGCCAGCCCTCCTGTCTCTCTCTTAAAATTATTTCTATTATAAACCACTGGAAACACGGATAAAGATAGAAAATGAGACATTTATGTACCCACTATCCGGATTTAACAAAAGCTAACATTTTACATTATTTGCTTCATAGCCTTTATTCTTGAAAAACAAACAAACAAACAAACAAACAACATGATTTTCGGATGCAGCCCTCATGTCCTTCCCTTTCTCCCCTATCCTTCTATCCCCGCTCCGACTCTTTTACAGTCTACATATAACACCCAGGACGAGATGTGGCAAAGGTTCTAAGACAGTTCATGTCCCTCTCCCAGGGTCTCGGCCAAAATTTCCACACTACTCCCTGTTAACAGCAATACCTATAGTTCTATTTATTAAGCAGATGTCCAAACAAATTAATAATTAGGTCTAAACAACTTAGTAGCCTTTTGAAAAAACAGAACACACAAACTGAAAGAAAAGGTTTTTCCTTACATCTTAAATCACCATAATTAAGTACTAAGGGGGTGTGTACATCTGTTGGGCACTGCACAGCTTCTCAAATCTTGAAATCACACTGGACGCCACCACCCTCGTTTCCTGTTCCACAATGGTTTTCTTAGCAACTGCCCCCAAATCCAGCTTTGCAAAAGACATGATGTCATCGAAAGGAACGTGGTACTAATGCTGGTATTGTGAACTCCCACATCGAGTTAATAATGAATGTGGTATCAAACATTTCAAGTACCCCTGTCTTTCCCTCAAAAATATAAACTATCCCTTGCCCCTCCCTAACTGTGGGTTTCCTGTAGTGCCTTGGGGTACTCTGGGAACCAGAGTTTGGGAACCCTGAATACATGATATTGTTGTGTACGCTCATAAAAGTTACATGATTGTATTGTCTCCCCCTCGGCTATCACATCCCCCCTCGCTGGTCTCACTTTCTCTGCTGTAGGGGACAACTCTCCAGTCTCCCTCCCATCCTGTCTTTTCTTCAAGTCCAGGTGGATATGCCCAAGGATCTGTTTCAACATCTTCACCTGGAACTTTCCTGGCGATTCCAGATGAATACGCTCCAAAAAGAACGCAACATCTTGCCCAACAAGCCTGTATTTCCTCCCACGTTTCTTGTTTCTGTGAGTAGCACCCCCACCCTCTAATATCCAGACTCAAAATGCTAGGTATCAGCCTGCTCCTGCTCCTGCTCCTACACAAACAGGCCAGGTTCCAAGCTCTGGTGGATGCTTTCAATTCCGCCACTTCATTCTACGGGCCAGCCTGCCATTTCAGGACTATCGAATACCTTCCTCGCTCTGGTTTCCCTTGTTTCTCATCCCTCTGATTCTTATCACCAGCTTTTGCCAGGTTCATATTCTGCACCACACAAGTGGCTCAAAGAGCATAAGTCACATCTGCTGCCAGCTTGGAGTCCTTAGCCTCAACTGCAATCTCGGTCTCCCTCCTTACTAGTCTAAACAACTTAGTAGCCTGTTCCCCTTCATGACCCTGGAGTCAGGTCGGACTAAGCCAGGGCTATCTTTTTTACACACCAAGTGCTCTCTAGACACCATGCCTTCACTGCCACTGGACTTTCCACCTGACACTCCTTTCTCTTCCATCTTGACCCTCTGTATTAGGGTTCTCCAGAGAAAGAGAACCAATAGGACAGAGGATGTGTATATGCGTATGTGTATATAGATCTGTACAGAGAGACGGCAGGGCAGAATTTTAAGGAACTGGCTCATGTGACTATGGGCACTGGCAAGTGGGAAATCTGCAGGGCAAGCCAGCAGGCCGCAGACACAGGGAAGAGCTGGTGTTGCAGAAGGGAGTCCTAAGGCCATCTGAAGGTGGAATTCCTTTCCCCTCAGGAGATCTCAGTCTTTTTCCTTAAGTTCTTCAACTTATAGGATGAGGCCCACTCATACTATAAAAGATAATCTACTTTACTCAAAGTCTACTGATTTAAATGTTAATCACACCTAAAAAAAAATCCATTTAAATACTCCATACCAGCATATGACCCAAAACTGGGTACCTTATAGCCTAGCCAAGCTGACACATAAAATTAATCATCACACCCTCCTTTTTTGAGTTCTTAATACATGCGAGGCACTGTTCTAAATGTTGGGGATATCAAAGTGAGACAGGAGAAAAAATAATAACAACCTTGCCCTCCTGGGCCTTACCTTCAGGAGCAGAAAAACAGACAATAAACAAAAATAATAACTTCAACTTTAAAGATATGTCAAATAAAGAAAAATAAGGCAGGGAGGAGGGACAACAAGTATAGGGGAAGGTGGCACAATTTTTCCAAACAAGAGTGCTCAGGGAAGGCCTCACCAAGCAGGTAACGTTAAGTAAAATCCTGAAGGTGATGGAGGGAGCCATAGGATAAGAGGGATGGTATAGCAGGCAAAGTGGTGGCAAGTGCAAACAGACTAGAACATTCCAGGACCTGCCTGGTGAAGCGGCACGGCCACAGGCAGCACATGAAGTGTGAGGCACAGGAGGCAGATAGTATGAGCCGTGCGGTATATGGTAAGGATTTGGGCTTTGCCTTGAGTAAGATGGAAGTCCTGGGAGTGTTTTGAGCTGAAGGGAAACATGAATACTCTGGCCATGACCGACCATGGGAGAGGGAAGATCAGATGATAACCGGGTATGAGCCTCAAATTCTGGATATGTTTTGAAGGTAGGAAATTGGATTTATTGGTGGTTTCGAAATAGGGCATGAGGAAAAGACGACATCCAAGACACCTCTAGGGTTTGTGTCCTGAGCAAATGGAAGGCTGCAGTGGCCACCTTCTGACATGGGCATGGTTGTGGGAGAAACAGCTGAGCCAAGGAAGACAGGAGTCTGTTTTAGATGTGTTAGCTCCATCCAAGGAGAAGTGTCAGGTGGGCACCTGGAAGGACCGGTCCAGAGTTCAAGGGGAAGCTCTGGAGCTTGTGGTAATGCTTCATCTTCCTATGTGACAATAAACTTCTCCAAGGCAGCTTTCATGTCCTCATCCCCAACAGCAACTACCCCAATGCTCAGCCCCAATAAATGCACGATAAATTTCTACTTAGTCAACATCCTTCAGGAGTAGGAAAGATACATTATCTGATAAAGGATGAGAAAGGGCCTTGGGAATATTTGCCTGTCACTGTCAAGTTCACCTTCTTAACAGCACAGCACAGGGGTTGGGTGCACAAGCTCTGGAGCCAGATGTCCTGGGTTCAAATCCCCATGTCTCTACCTCGAGGAAGCCACTTAACCTCAGTTTTCACAACTATAAAATGGGTATAACTGCAAAATATATTTGTAGGGTAATGATTAACTAAGTTAATATTTAACTAGGCTTAGAAGAACTCAGGCACATAGAAAAAGCAGCATAAATGTTAACCATCATTGATACTATTACTAGTGTTACTCATTACCCATTATAAAGATTTCTTTTAACTTGCCTACACCCACAATCACACCGCACTAAAAAGGGTGCTTATAAGGTGTCCCAGGACACTGGAAAAATCCCAAAAGACCTCTCTAAATTAAAAAAATGTTTAAGTGAACAGCCCAATTTCTTGTATTTTATATTTCCGAAATTTGGTAATTCACGATATGGTCACATTCCATTATCCGGAGTCTGTGAATAACCTAATCTCTTCTTATCCAACTTTATGGATAAGGCCTATTATAACAATTTCTCCAAAGCTGAAAAATTTAGGAGCTAGTCTATAAAACTTGAATGGTTCCTCAGAAAATATTTCCTCAGGGTGAAATACTAAGTAGGGTGTTTCAACACACACACACACACACACACACACACACACACACACACACACACACACACAGTGGAAGCTGATAATCCTCTGCAAAGAATAAATGCTGACAATCAAGGGGGTCTGTCTGCCTATAAAACAACAACAAAAAAAGGTTTCAAACGCCAAAAAAAAAAAGAAGAAAAAAAAAAAGCTATCACTGCGGTGTAGCCGGCTTCCTGGTTGAAAAAGTGTGGAAACATCCAACACCATTTTGTAAAGTAGCTAAGGAGTTGGTCAGTACCAAACAAGCTGAGCAAAACATAGCTGATGTTGACTTTCCACCTCTGGCTGGTCCTGGTTCCCCACTGACACCTGAGGGCTGGTGTCCCCTCTCCTTTGAACCTGATTCTAGAATAGAGTACAGCACAGAAGAGGAGAGAGCTACAGCACCATTCCCCCGCTGTACTGTACAACCAGGACACAGAAGCTGCCAGCCCTCTCCAGCACCCCTACACCACAGGGGCAGGCCCAACCAGAAAAATGCCAAAATGAAGCCCTCAAGTACCCCAAATGGTATCTCTTCCATCCGAGTCTTGGCAGGTAGCCATCACGCATAGTATGTGACCTGATTTTCTAGCTCTTTGGTTCTGGTCCCGCTGACAGCAATTTTTCTTCCTGAATTCAACCCATGTAGGGAGTAAGTCACACAAATGCATATTTAAAAGCTGAACCAAATTCTTATTTGGAGCGCTAGGAATTAGTAAGGCTCAAGCAGTGGCCATCGCTTGCCTGCTGTACAGATCTTTTCAGAGAAAGCATCTTGGTAAAATATGCGGTGATAATAATGGGGCCCAGGAGAAAAAGGAAACTCAAATATATGTCAAAAACTGAATGTAAATGAAAGACCACACACGCACACATACACACACACAGAGAGAGAGAGAGAGAGAGAGAGAGAGAGAGAGAGAGAGAGAGAGAGAGCGCGCTTTAGAAAGTAAACATTAAAAGAAAAATCTGGCTAAATTTATCTCTTTGTCAGTAAAAAACAGCCTAAGCCTTAGCCAAGTGTGTTGTCAATTCTTAAACTGAAGGAAAAAAGAGAAATGCTTACTACAGAGCAACACTATCAAAGAAACGTTCAGCGATGATGAAAATAGTTGATATCTCGTTGTCCAATTCGGTAGCCAACAACCACATGTTAGAGCACTTGAAAGGTGGCTAAGGAACTAAATTTTAACTTTTATTTTATTTCATTCATTTACATTTAAATGTAAAAAGAACACATGTAGCTAGTGGCTACTGTATGGACAGCTCAGGAACAGACACTCAAACCAAATAGCTGGCAGCGTCTTTCATTTCCTACAATGAAATTACAATCATAATCAACCAATAATACCTTAAATTGTCACCAAAATTAGTACCTCTATACAGGCCCTGGCTGCAAGCTTAAAACTCAGCAAGCTTAAAACAAAAAGAAAAAGACTGAAGAAAGTGACTTCAGTGTGTCGTTTCTTGCGACTTTGTTCTGCCTACCCAGTTCACATTGTTATTATACTATGGCTTTGTGTATCTGGAAATCTGTGCTTGTAGACAGAATCTGCATTTGTGAAACCCAACATCACAGTCTCTCTCCTTAAAGTCTGGGAAACATGAAAATGTGAACTTAGGGCAAATTACTTAACCTCAGTAAGCTTTAGTTTCCTCGAGGCTAAAGTGCAGATAATAAAAGCGCTTGCTTCTCGTGAGGACTGAATTCAGAGAATGCAACAGGTAAAGGGACAAACAGTACCTAGCAAAGAGTAAGCACTTGGCAAGTGCTAGCTATCATTATTATTTTGTTAATAACAATAGTGAAATCTGTAATAAAATAAGAACGATGCCAGAAAATGAAGTTTACACTCAGCAAAGTTTTCCGAGGCCCAGACATTTTGAAGCCGTTTCCCAGGCTATGGTAAAGTGGCTTCTAGGAAAATACATCTCGGAGCCTTGACATCTCAGCATTCACTTGTCAGCCTCCAGAAAGGCAATCCCCCAGGTGGGTACCATGCGTCACAAGAACCGATCAACGTTTATTGTGCTCCTATTCTGTGGCTGGCACTGTACTAGGTTGTGAATGAGAACAGTCTTCAAACACAGTGTAATGTCTCAAGACTCTCTATCATCTGCAAAGCTTGGTCCCCACTGAGACATCTCGATAAGATGTAAAAATCTCATCCTGGGATCCCTCTCAGGCAGGGAGACTCAATTCCTGTTTCCTGGATGAGCCAAGCCCAGGTTCAGCTGCTGGCCCACAGAGAGGGACTAAGGTATAAGGGGGACCGGATGAGGACGAGCCCATTTTCTCAGCCGGGACTTTAAGGGGGTGTTGACAGGCCATGTTTTCACTGAGAGACCAAATCACTTTAACAGGAAAGCTGTTCTCTGAGCCTTTAAAAAGACAAATCTCATCTTCCTCACAAAGCAAACAGAACCCCTTTCAACAGCCAGCTGCCCAAGCTGACGAAATCCAACGGGACTCTCCACCAAGTTCACATCAACCAGACCAATATGCCAGAAATCCCCCAGGAGTTTCTAAGTAGAAGTTTAGTGGAATTCTGTGGGGTTGGGGGTTATTTTTCTTTATAAAGAAAGCACTCAATCTCTTTCACAACCAAGCGTACATTCCCCTATGGAATTCCCTTCTCTAAAGATATCTAAAAATAAAATATTCGTCTGATCGTCTGCAATAATTTAAGTGTAAATCCATTTACTGGCAGAGTCAGGGACTTCTCACAGCTCTTCCACCTATGAAAACATGTTCCAGACTGTCTCAGATGGTCCCAATTTCTGGATCCCTCTGGACCCAGAGAACACTAGTGAAGCCACATTCTTGACTTGGGAATAAGAAAATGAGATTGTAGTATCTGGAATATCATACTTATATGCATTGCTGTGGGAGCGTAAAATGTTATAAGCATGTTAGAAAAACATGCTTTCTTATAAGTTTCTTATAAGATTCACATACACCTCTTCTAGCATTTCCACTTCTAGGCATTTACCCATGAGAAATGAGAGCAGAGATCCCTAGAAAGACTTGTACACAAATATTCATAGCAGTTTGTTTCACAATACCCCCTAAAACTTGGAATAAGTAATGTGTCCATGAACAAGGGACTATATAAACAAATTGCGGCATAGACATAACCTAGAATACAACTCAGCAATAAAAAAAAAAGACCAAATGACTGAAATTCAACATGGATGAATCTCTAAAAGATGCTGAGTGAAAGAAGCTTTATACAATACTGTAGAATCCCACTTACATGAAGTTCAAGAACAGGCTAAACTAAGCTAGAGTGAGAAACAATCCCAGCAGTGGTTGCCACCGAAAAGGCGGAGGCAGGGACTGACTGGGAATGGGGATGAAGAAACTTTCTGGGGGTGATGGTGATATTCTCTTTCTTTGTAGAGACTAGGGTTACACAGGTGCATGCATCTGTCAAATCATTATGCAAATGTAACTCTCAAGATCTGTGCATTTCACTATATGCACATAAATTTTACCTTAAGAAAATCATGAACTTATACTGAACTCTAAATAATAAAATGTGTGCTAAAATATTTAGTAGTGATCTGTCCCAATGTCTGTAGTTTACTTTAAATTGCATAAATCTGTAAGACAGACTGATGGATGGATAGAGGGATGAATAGATGCAGAGATATGAAATAAAGCCAATATAGCAAAATTATAGGCTCGAGTTGTGGGTGTTTGGATGGTCACTGTTTTTCCAACTTTTCTAGATTTTCTAAAATGAGATGGGAAGGGGAAAGAATTATAGTGCCCTCCATCCCCACCCCCTTAGCCCACTAGGTTAAAAATTTGGCAAAACACCCATGCTCACCAAGCCATAGGCCCACATCATATCAGTTCTGCTGAAGAGAAAAGATTGCAAGAACACCAGTAGCTTTACAGGAACTCACATCACTCATGCCAAAGATTTTCTGCCTTTTTCCCTACAGACAAAGCAATTATTTGAATGTAAGCCAAAAATTCCTGCTCAAGAGGGAGAAAAAGAACACACTGACTTATATTCCCAATTTGTTCTCTTTCAATTCCTGCAGCAAATCTATTAGCTAACTGCACAACACTCCACTTCCATTTGCCCCATGTCAATGCAGCCAAAAGACAAACAAAGAAAAACCAACCCAACAGCCTGTTATACAAATGCAGCCAAAGGATGACTTCTCAGCTCACAGGCCAGAACCCCCACTGAAGGCAAAAGAGGATGCAGAGCTCCCTCTGAGGTTAAAGTGATTTCACTGAGGTTAGCACACACACGCACCAAGAGCCCCAAACAGCTTGTTGCTTAATCCCTCTGTGGGTTTTGGTGACATCTGGGGTCACTTGAACTTGGTAGGGAATTCAGCTGTTCAGAGGTACAAATTAGGAATCCCGGTGGCTAGGGCCACGTGGGATTCACAGTGCGCCCTACCCACAGGCCCAAAGGTCGCTCACATTACCCCGCCTTCCTTCCTGGCAGGGCCTCAGTTATCCTGAGATGACACACGATGGCAGGGGCTGAAAGACGCCTAGCCTGACTGTGCGCCCAGCATCTGAAAACAGCTGTACCAATTACAAGGGACTGTTGCTGGAAACCAGGGTAACCACTCAAATATAGGGATTTGTGCCAGACTTTATCAAAAAATATTTTTTGTTTGTTTTTAAAGTCCCTAACAAACTCACTGACACCACCCAGCGTCCCTGGGGACTACCCACAACCAGAGAGGGCAGCCCAGCGTGTGCGACAGGGAGGCATCAAGGAGCGCGCCTGGGTCTAGCACCTTGGCCTCCACGCTGTTCTCACTGCCAAAGACCGCGATACCCTAGGTGAAGGGCAAGAGCCCTGGCCCTGGAGGGGGGTGTGTGTGCCCGACAATTGGATTTCCTGAAATTATGCCGCCACCACCCCACCCTGACCCAGACCCACCCTGACGTCCCTCGAGCCTACGAAAGTGGGTTAGGACGCGGGAAGAAACCTCCTTACTGAAAGGAGATGCCC
>NW_011888782.1:4468638-4475516 GCF_000151845.1 Pteropus vampyrus
CCGCCGGCTACACTTCCTCTTCCTCTGAACTCATGTGCAAAATATGCTGTGCTGCATCTTCTGGGGGAAGCCGCGCGGCCCCTGACAGCCGCCACGGGAGCAGCGGGCCCGCCCCGCACCCCCTCCGCCCTCCGCGCTCCGCGCCCCGCGCCGCTGTCTCCACGCGACCGGCAACCTGCGTGCGGCACACGCTGCCGACCAGCCACCAGTGACCCCCCAATGCCTCTCTACGCAGAGGTCCGAAGCTCACGCACTCACCCTCTCGCCTTCTAATCAGCGCTATGTGCGTCAAGAGCGCGCCGGGGGTACTGGGATCCCTCAAATTTTGAGCTGGGATGCTGGAGGGCGACTGCCACCAAGATGCTGATGGCTAGGTGGGTGGGAGGATCATTACGAGAGGACCATTCCTCCTCCCCATTCCACAGGTAGGCCCATGCCTTGGAGTCTTGGGTGCTGCTTCACTTATTTCTTGGGAGTTAGTGCCTTGAGAGAGGAATAATGCCACTGTCTCCCTGCCACACCCGATTCCACCTACTTAGGGTATCCAGGAGGTTTGAGAAGATCCTGGGAACCATCTTGCCCGGCAACTTTAGACTGCCCAAGAAGTATATAAATAAAGCACCAGGCCAAGACTGCTTTAGTAAAGTGAAGATGTAAGGCAGTGAGCCCATTATAAAAGATTTTCTTCTAGGAACTATTTAAACAAAGCAAAATTACAGTGTAGGGGCTAAGAGCGGGTACCCTAGAGCCAAACAGGGTTGGCCTCCTGGCCTTACTACTTACTACCTGTGTAACTTGGGTAAGTTACTTACCTCGGCTTGTTTCCTCATTTGTCAAATAGCACTTCCTTGTGGGTTTTATATGTAAAATGTTTAGGAAGCACTCTATAACTTAGCTATGGTCATCGTTGTTATTGTTGATATTATTATAAGAGGACTGGAACAGACAGCGGACATAATCTAATTACCCGCATTTTCTGGTTAGGCAAAGAGGGGGCCTTAGGCATTGGAGTTCACAGAGTAGAGGGTTGGATTCAGCCCCAACAGTGTTATAATGAGGTCCTTCTGGTATTAATTACACCTCCCCAGGGGGTAAGGAAGCGGTATTTTGTTTTCAGGAATTCTTGTTACCACAGCTTCTCAGAGATTTTCTTCCTTGTTTTCTTTTTCCATACCCATCCCAATTCTGTTTTCCTTCCCCTTTCCCCCATCAGGGTTTTGTTTTTGTTTTTTGCCCCTTTCCCTTTCTTCCTCACCACTTGCTGGCATCAGTCACCACCACCACCTCCAGTCTCTCCCACTCTCTGCCTTGCCTTGGCTTGGCCATCTGGGAGAAAATAATACCAGGCGAAAGATGGCCCAAGTTCACGACCAAACACTAGTGTGTGGGGACAAGTGTCTAGTGGCACCACCAATAGTTTTGAACACTCACCTATGAGGCCAAAGGGAGGGACCTTTACATTATTTATCTGCCTGAAGCCTTCAGATGTTGCAAAGCAGGGCCCATCTGAAATCTTTCTGATCCTTTTATGGCCACTACATTGATGAAAGAAAATAACATTTATAGGTGTTAACCAGTAGTTTAAAAGTAAACACGGAGTTTTGTTTTTTTTTTTTTTTTTTAAAGAGAAAAGGGAAATACAGCATAAGTTGGTTGCGGCTTGGGGAAGAGGTTGATTTCCTTGAAGCAAATCATTTCCACTCTATAAAATTTTTGCACATAATTTTTTTTGACACCAGGTCCTTGGGGTTAATAAGTTATTCCGATTGTTTCTGTTTTCCTCCACTCAACGTTTTCCTGAGTACTTACTGTCTGTAAATGCCTTAAATTCTTTTCCCCCTGCCTGGATCTGCATTTTTTAGGGTTTTCTAGAACTCTCAACCTTTCTCCCTAGATATTCTGACACTTCCTACCTGGTACATAGTAGGTGTTTAATAAACATTTATGAAATGAATGGATGAGTTATTAGCATTCAGATGTTTTTAGTCACTGTATAACCTACATTGAACAATTATCTGAAGTATTCTGAGTCTCTTTCACATGGCATATCCAATGAGGAGCCAACATTGGGTTCATTTGTGTTGTGTAGTGGTCAATCTCGATTTCTCACTTGGCTGTCATGGACTGGCCAGCCAGAGGATAGACCCTGGGCAGTTGGGCCTCACCTCTGACTGACCTCGGCTACCCAGCATCAACCCCAAAGATGCTGGAACTGTATCCTGGTGGGTTACCTTGGCAACCTCACAATGTCATCTGTTAGAATGTCCTAGGGCGGCAGCTTTTAATTCTATCACAGCGGTCTCATCGGGGGTCATGTAATAGTGCTGTTTTTCCTCTGCTCACACTTCCTCCCCCTATGATTTAACACTAAGTACTCGGGAAGGGAGCCGAACACGGGCAAAACCAAGTTATTACAGCACGACAGGTCACAGATGGCCCCAGAACTGGGATCCCCAGTGTTCGCAGTCAATAAAATGCAGGCCCCAAGTTAATGGGGAAGCTGGTTCTCCTCACACCCCCCGTGGAAAAGAGAGGAGTTAAGCCAGCCTAGGCAAGTGAAAGAAGCAGCCGTGGCCAGACTGTACAATTCTTGTAAAAGCTCAGTTAAAGGAGCCCCCCGCTGGAACAATTCTCTCTCTTGGTCTCAGCAGCATCGCCCCACTTGAGATGATTAAGGCCATGGGTACCAGTCACCGGAACAATTTTGCTGCATCCCAGCTACACTAAGGCTTGGAGGGAAGGAGAGTTCCAGTTAACCGTCCATTCTGTTCTGCCCACCTTCTTCTCACCCCCAATCCCTGCCCTGCAATTTCACCACACTCGGCCCTGCCCTCCTAACTTAGATCAAAATAACTCAGTCTCCTGTTATTCTGTAAAGAATATTATGCAGAAAATAGAGCCATCGAAAGCTTCGAAATCTGAAAAACTATTGTACTAATTGTTTATTTTTGGGAACACGAAACCCATATCTTGTACATGGCAGCTGAACAGCATCATTTCAGGACTGACAGAAGAGATAAGTAAACTCATAGATGCCCCAGCGGTACAAGAATTATTCATCTTTATCATCATGGTTAATATTTTAAGTGGGTTTCCAGCCACAGTGAGATCACAATTTGGCCAGCTGCTCCATACTAAATGGCTTCAGGAAGCTGGCCCCATGTAGGGTGACACTCTTTGCTATAAAGAAGTGTGGTGGTAGAGGCCAGAGTTCTATACCCCAGAGCCAGTGGTTTGAGCAGAGCCCTCTGCCCTTTGTTTACTGTGACAGGCATAGCCCTCACAGACACATTTGCAAGACCATGGTGCCCCTGGTCACAGTGGAGCAGGGCACACTCGTGCTGGTATCCCAACATGCCTTATAACTCCCTCAGCAGTGTGGGAGTGTGAATTGGGGTGGCAGCAAGGAGTTAAGATATTTCATATGTATTCATTGATCCGCCAAGACCAGGGACTTTTGTCCAAAGTGTAGTCAAATTAATACTTTGCAAATGTCACCCACAGGCATCGCCAATTTGAGGAAATGCTAGATGATTGCCAAGTGTTCCATTTATCCCATTACCCACCTACCCCTGCCCCCCGCCCCCAAAAAATGTTATTCTGCTCCTGAACCTGCTCCTTGTTTTACCTCTGAATTCCCAGTCTGTCAAACAGGCAGTTCAGGGCAGCAGGGGCCCTCCTGTGGCTGAGATAGGATTTGCTCTGTGGAGCAAAGAGCCATGAGAGACTGAATTTCAGGAATACAGTGTGAAGCAAACTGCTATTGGCAGCCTTGTTTCTCTCACGCAGCCTGAGCATCCCTCTGGCTTTACCAAAAGCCATCCGCATCCGCACCCCTTCACTGGTTCTTTTATTCACGGAACATATTTATTTACTTGCATGTGTGAACAAACTATTACCACAGATAGGAGATATATGTGTGTATACACATATATATTCACATGTATATGAATATGTAAGAACCCTATATATCCCACAGATGTAAAAAAAAGGAGACTGTAGAAATAAATCATTAAATAAGTAGTAGGATAATATTTTGATACATAATTGATATGATTTCCCTTCCACCACCACTTCCCGTACCCCCACTGTATTTCTTATTATACTGTACCAACCCTCTTCCCATCAATTTAGACAGCCAGAGAAGACATAATTTGCCACACGGGAAAATTATCATGACAATACCAGAAAAAAAAAAGTCAAATTGTTGGCTTTTGGGTTTCAAAAATCAAGGTTCAAAGGTAAAATGAAAATGATAAGGAAAAGTATGAAATGAAGTAGAACCATTGTTCCCTATCATATCTCCTTTCCTTCCCCTGCCCACCCACTATCCCATACACACATACCTTCCAAGAATAGACCAAAGCTGCCAGACTGGAGCAAGGGGAACAAAGAGAGACGGTGGGGATACGTCAATAGGGAACAATAGGTAAGAATGACCAGAGTCAGAATTGAGAAACCCACCTCTCTCCACTCAAGTAAGAATCATCATCCATAACACTTGGGAACCCTGCAGACAAATGGATGACAACTCTTAGAATCTGTCTGAGAGGAGCATGATAGATCTTCAGTAGATGAAGGAAAAAAGCTATTCAGCCTTCCCTCTAACATTTGGCAGTGAACTCCCCTCAACAGCAGCCAGAGCACAACCTATGGGTCATTCAAAAAGACTAACTCCTATTCCTTGAATTTAACCCTCATTTAATAGCCAAGGATGCTGGTAAACCCTTGAGATGAAGAGTAGGGCTCTGGAATCCTGAGGGACAGTGATAAGAACCAAGAGTATAACAGATGCTACCACCAATTTCCTATCAGGTCTGTACTTAGATGGGCCTGAAGAACTAGCTCAGGATTTCCCTTAAAAGGCAGGGCTGCGGTGGTCAACAATGCTTTTACCCAAATATTTCTGATCTTCGCCTTCTAGTCCCAAGACAGACTGCTCTTCTTGGCTCCTTGTAGTTGAGAGGGGCTGTATGACTAGTTCTGGTGGATGACTTGTGAGCAGAAGTGATATGCATCACTTCCATGACAATTACTTAGTTGTTAGGATGAGACCTTTCAGAGGCCTCTTACCTCTAACAAGGCCACTGGCAACAGTGATTGCTCATCAGTCTATGTCCAAGAGAGAAGCTGAGCCTGCCATCTAATCTGTAAGGATTATGGAACATGAACAAGAATGACTTGTTTTGAAGCCACTGAGACTACAAGTTGTTTCTATAGCATAACGTAGCCTATCCTGATTGATATTATCTATTAGAATCAATCAAATGTCCTGGAAAGCATCATGAGCATATTCTGGGAGCTAGAAGAACAAAAGAGGCATCCAATTAGAGGAACATTTCCCACAGTAACCTGGAATTCTGTTAATCCTCAAGATGTCCAGTTAGAAAAGTCCATGATCTCACACACACACACACACACACACACACACACACACACACACACACACGCAGAAAGAAAAAATAAAGGAAGTTATCATTTACTCACTCATTTAATGTTAAAGTATTTATTGAGAACCTACCATATGCTGACACTATACTAGAAGTAGGGCTACAGCAGGGAAGGAACAGGCATTTTTTCCTATTCTGAGAAAGTTTTCAGTCTAGCAACATTCAACAGTTATCTAATGATTGAAAAATGAAACTAGAGCCTAGAAAAATTAAGAGATTTGCTCAAGTGATGCAGTTAATAAGTGGTGAACTAGGACTTAAACTTGAGCTTTTGACTCCAAATTTTGTACTTTCCTCACTATTCCAAGCCACTTTAAGATAACAGAATCAATATCACTTCACTTTTGCTCAGGAGGAAGTGGAATTTAATTCTAGGATAACTTATGCCTCCCAATGGTTGCTGGTACCTGAAATTTCTTTAATAAGCACAACTTTTGATTCCAAAATTAGTAACTAGCACAGGGCCTGACAAATAATAGGCACTCTCCAAATGTTTTTTAATGAATAAAGCGTACTTGAAAGAATAAAGGAATAAATGAGAAGGCTTAAACATTTGTAATTATTGATTTAAATATCAGATACACTCAATGTCTCTCACACTAAACCACAACTAAATAATAACTCGACATAGATCTTATATATGATATAGAGGAATAATTTTTAAAAAATATTAATTGATGCTCTTTCCAACCCCAATATTTCATTATTTCTCTTCTTTGACTAGGGACCCAACTAAACTATTTGGCATCTATAGCTCAAGGAATGGTTGTTTCAGCAGAAAGACAAAGAAAAGTCCTGGCGATCTCAAAAGCTTAGATTTTTTAGTTTCAAATGTCCAAAGGGACTCAAAATTTAGAAAAAAAAAAAATTAAAGAGACAGAAAAATACCCTCTCCAACTTCTTAGAGTGCATAACAGAACCCCAGACTGCAGGGGGGGGAGAAAAGTGTGAGAAGCAGGAATGAGTGGACACTCTAAGTCCCTGAGGAAGAGAGACCCAATGTCCTGTCCCTACCGCTAATTCAAAAGGAAGGGTGGCAAATTTTAGTCTGGCATGGTAAAGTAGCTTGAACTGAATCAATTCTCCTACAGATAAACTCTAGATAAAATCTAAAAAACAACTCTCTAAAGACAGTGGAAAGCAACTAAAAATAGGCAAAAACTGGAAGGGCGTGGACATTTGAAAAAATAGAGATATTCATGAATGAGGTTCCTATTTTTTTTATGGCTTTTCACCTGAGAGAAGTCCCCAGTTAGTACTCCACAGGGCAGCCAAAACTTAGAGACATCCACTGTCATACTATCAACTAGAGAATAAGAGGATAGAGTTCAGAGTGACCACAGAAGCTGAAAAGTGAGGGAGCAGAATCCCCAAGATGAGAGAGTGACATATGGGGAGCACCAGACTATGTATTAACTCTGCTCCAAC
>NW_011888782.1:4475566-4477567 GCF_000151845.1 Pteropus vampyrus
GGGGGGGAGAAAAGTGTGAGAAGCAGGAATGAGTGGACACTCTAAGTCCCTGAGGAAGAGAGACCCAATGTCCTGTCCCTACTGCTAATTCAAAAGGAAGGGTGGCAAATTTTAGTCTGGCATGGTAAAGTAGCTTGAACTGAATCAATTCTCCTACAGATAAACTCTAGATAAAAATCTAAAAAACAACTCTCTAAAGACAGTGGAAAGCAACTAAAAATAGGCAAAAACTGGAAGGGCGTGGACATTTGAAAAAATAGAGATATTCATGAATGAGGTTCCTATTTTTTTTATGGCTTTTCACCTGAGAGAAGTCCCCAGTTAGTACTCCACAGGGCAGCCAAAACTTAGAGACATCCACTGTCATACTATCAACTAGAGAATAAGAGGATAGAGTTCAGAGTGACCACAGAAGCTGAAAAGTGAGGGAGCAGAATCCCCAAGATGAGAGAGTGACATATGGGGAGCACCAGACTATGTATTAACTCTGCTCCAACCTGTGGCTGATCCCTGAAATAGATTCCAACCAGCACCCACTGTAAAGGAGATGAGTTTGAAATTTTAGTTCAGCAAAGTTAACTGACTGCTACCATTTTTTAAAAATCAGTATTCTTAAGAGTAACATAGTAGAATCCAGAGTCTTGACAATATGTCATTCAGAAAAGTCTACAATACAACCCAAAATTACTAGACATTTTTAAAAGGAAAATGTAACCCATATCCAAGAAAAAATTAATCAATGGAGACCAACCTCAAGATAAGCCAGGTATTAAAAGATAATTAGGATGTTAAAGCAGCTATAATAACTATATTCGATATAAAGGAAAATATGTCTATAATGATGGAACAAGTAGGAAATCTCAGCAGAAATAGAAACCATAAAAAAGAACCAAATGGAAATTCTAAAACTGAATATCTGAAATAGAAATGAATAATAATGGGTGGTATAATAGAAACCTGAGATGTGTTTAGGAGAACCCCAAAACAGAAGAGACTCTTGGCTCCTTCCCCAAATAGAGCTCAGGGTGGTACCTAGCATGGTATGTCTAGGCAGATGGGTCTGAAGAAGCCTCCAGGTTCCTAGACCATACCATACTATAGAAAAAATAAAATGTCTCCTGAGCACCTGAGGGAAGCACAGAAGAGAAAAAGGGCTGTAAATTGTCTCACAAATATTTCCATAGTCAGTAAAGGCACAAAAGCAGCAAAAATGATCTCATAAACTGAAAGAAGCAAGAAAGACCTGGACAAACAGAGGCCTTGTGACAGATCTTAGGGATAATAGAGCAGAGAGGGTATGAGACAATAGGCAACCAGACAATGTGAAGATGTCCCCAGGGATGCCATCCCAGATACTGATGACACAGATCAGGTGTACTAAATCTTGCTCATGTTTTGGCACAATGTGAACCCCCAAAACTTATGCACAACTCTAGGGAAGCCGGGGCCAATCCTGAGATTGACCGGAAATAAAGTTTTGCCACCTCAGCTCCTCTGTGAAATGTTATTATAGAAACGTAAGGTAAGTTTTATTCTTGACACATCTGAGTACCTACTAGGCTAATACGAGATAAATGTGTGTGAAATGAGGAGAGAAATTTGACAGTTGAAAGTTGACATTGGCGGCAAATATAAGGGCCTCCTCCCATTCCTCTCCATGCTATACAGAAGGAACCTCTTTAACAGTTGAGTTATTTCCCCCTTAACTGTTAGCACATGGTTCAGGTTATACACTGTGAGCACAACTTCTCAAGATATCTACTTTAAAAAAAATCTTTCCAAATATGATTTCATATAAAAGGACTTCCTTTCAAGAGGTTTTGTTAACTGATATTTAACTGCATTGTCTGATATGCAGTCATTTAATCCACTCTTATTTCCCTAACTACATGAGGGTTCTGATACAGACATTTCCATTTCCAAGAATGCTCTGGTTTCTAAAATAATATGACAAATGAATGAATAAACAAAGGAATGAATAAATGAATAAGCAGATGAATA
>NW_011888782.1:4478107-4478934 GCF_000151845.1 Pteropus vampyrus
GGGAAATTCCTATTCCCAAGCCACCTCTCCTCTTGCCTTTTTTCTAACCCCAGTTAGAGGCTCTAACCAAGATTCTGTAAGTAAACTTCACTTCAAATAATCAAGAGTGTGCCAGCCAGGGTTCTTGTTGCATACCAGAGGTGTAAAGAATATTATAAAAAGGGGGTAAAAGGGGTCAAATATATGGTGACAGAAAGAAATCTAACTATGGGTGGTGAACACACAATGTAATATATATATGCCTTACTGTTGAATTGTACACCTGAACCTTACTGGATTTTGTTAACCAATGTCAATATAATAAAAATTAAATAAACTGTAATAAATAAATAAATTAATTAATTAATTAAAATAAAAAAGGGTTTGGGGTAGTTCACAGACTCTATGAGACACTGAAGAACAAGGCTTGAACAGTGTGGCTAATTGTATTTTCCAAAGATAGCCTGCAACATTATCTCCTAACCCACATGTCCTTCCAGAACCTTGTCATTCTCTCATCAAAAGGTGGAATCCAATATTTCCTTCTCCTTAATCTGAGAAGTTTATGACACACTCTTAACTAATAGATTGTGGCGTAAGTAAAGCCATGTTTCTTCTGTTGCTAGAAGGTAATGCAACTTCCACTTAAATAGCTAGAGTTCACCCATGAAATCTTCAGCTACCATGCCAGCACTGCAACTGCTTTCAAGCCACCATGTTTGGAGGAAGCCCAAACTAGCCCACACAGAGACCACACAGAGAGGACCCGATACCACATGAAGAGAGAAAGAGATGCCCAGCCAACCCCAGGCCACTCCAGCCCCTCAGTGACTTAAACTGAATGAAAG
>NW_011888782.1:4479564-4482683 GCF_000151845.1 Pteropus vampyrus
TTAATTAATTAAAATAAAAAGGGTTTGGGGTAGTTCACAGACTCTATGAGACACTGAAGAACCAGGCTTGAACAGTGTGGCTAATTGTATTTTCCAAAGATAGCCTGCAGCATTATCTCCTAACCCACATGTCCTTCCAGAACCTTGTCATTCTCTCATCAGAAGGTGGAATCCAATATTTCCTTCTCCTTAATCTGAGAAGTTTATGACACACTCGTAACTAATAGAATGTGGCGTAAGTAAAGCCATGTTTCTTCTGTTGCTAGAAGGTAATGCAACTTCCACTTAAATAGCTAGAGTTCACTCATGAAATCTTCAGCTACCATGCCAGCACTGCAACTGCTTTCAAGCCACCACGTTTGGAGGAAGCCCAAACTAGCCCACACAGAGACCACACAGAGAAGACCGGATACCACATGAAGAGAGAAAGAGATGCCCAGCCAACCCCAGGCCACTCCAGCCCCTCAGTGACTTAAACTGAATGAAAGTTCCAAGCCAGAACCACCCAGCCTAGACTTCTCAAAATCCTGACCCACAACAATCATGAGAAAAAACACAATGGTTGTTGTTTTAAGCCTCTAAATTTGGGAGTTACTTCAGCAATTGCTAACCAGAGCAGCGAAGAACAAAGGAATGTAAGAAAAGGATCAGAAACAATTTGTTTAAGCAGGACCCTCTCACCTGCTTGATTTCCTCTACCTTCCCAAGACTTAATGCTACTGAGTTCCTGTTTCTACAGAGATGCATGGAAAAATGAGCAATGAATGTAAACTTTGAACTTTCAGTAGCATACAGATTATTTTCTTAAGTGTAAAGTTAATAACCTGCAGCAAAAATCCTCTAAAACAGTCCCCTCATCTTATTCCTGCCTTTCCTACTTGTCCCTACTACAAAACAAACCTTAGACAAAAATATCAGGAGATGTTTTATCTGAGTAGGCATCCATTTTGTGACTATACTTTTTTTTTAAATGGGGAAATATTTTGTGTTTCAAAAATATTGGTTGAAATATGCAAGAAAAATACCTCTAAGCCCTTTAAAACACTTTGTGAGACTTGCATATTAAGATTTATCAGTCATCTGATCATTTGGAGAGAGAGCCCTTTAGCCCACAAGGAACAAAGACAAATCATATCCCTGCTACTTTTTGAGAACCACTAACTTATCTTACCTTTATGTTCCTATTTTCGGTTCTCATTACAACACTCAGAAGAAACTTTCATTAGCACTTTTACTTAAACAAAACCAAGACACAATTAACAGCTGCTTCAGGATTTTCAAAGCTTGACATCTGGGAATTTCCCAGAAAGCATTATTAATATTACAAGTAAAATGTGTTAAGGAGGAAAAATACAGCCTTTGGCTCATCTGCCTGACCCCACAGCAAGTAGAGTGTCATCTATTCCTGATACATAAACCCTCTCGGGTGCTGGTGGAATGACAATGATAACCCACAAATGCTAGTGTTGCCTCATTTCCAGACGGTGGAAACCTGGAAAACCGCAGCTTTTCCAAGTGTGTTTGCCAGCAGGACTACCAACAGATATTGCTTGTTTGGATTGCCAAACAGAACCAGGGAAGATCAGGCCGTAATACACATTTAGATAAAGGCTAAGGATTGATGTATTAGGTCGTGTTCCAGATTCTATTACTGAGCAACAATTCACTCCAAAACATATTGGCTTACAATCATTAAAATAAAAAAATAAAATAAAAATACCTCCTATGGTTTCTATGCATCAAAAGTTCAGGAAGGATTTAGCTGGGTGTTCTGGCTCAAGGTCTCTCATGGGGTTATAGTCAGGTGGTGGCTAAACCTGGGACCAGGAGGCTGGAGCTGCTGGGGCTAGTCAGGAACTCTCTCGCTCTCTTTCTCGCCGCCCCCGCCCCAGGGCTTCTCCAAGTAGTCTGTCTTTGTGGGCTAATCGGAGTACTCACATAAAGGCTGAAGGTTTCTAGTACAAGTATTCCCATAAGCAAGGCACATCAAGCTTCAGAGTCGCATAGCATCACTTTCACCATATTGTTACTCAAAACAGTCACTCACCCACCCAGATTCAAGGGGAGAGACACAGACACCCCTCTCAACGAGGGGAATCATATTGTAAGAAGAGCATGTGAATCGAGAGACATTGTGGCTGCCATCTTTGGAAATCACAATTTGCCCGTAGATCAGGTTCCCTAGAAGCAGAGCTTGAAATAGGGATTCTTTGCAAGTTATTTATTGAGGTATAAGGAAGGAGGACTAGCTCAGCAAGGATGTGGTTTCAGGTCAAGTCTAGCCCCAGTCTTAGCTGAGGGGTTGTAACTCCCAGGTACCTCACAGAGAGGCAACTCTGGCAAGGATTGTCATGTGACCCTTTAGCAGCAGTCAGTGAAAGAACCACTGGGTATCTATCTGAGTGGGGCACGATGGCTTCTGCTATGACAGGGATATGAGGGTATATTCAGGGGCTAATTTCTATAGAAACTAGAAGATCAAGACCTGAATTTTAGGAAGGTCCAGTAGGTCAATCCTTAGGGTAGGAGATGTTGAAGGGTTGAGTGTGAGATACATTCATGGCACATCCAAGGTGTCCAATCCAAACATGATTTGGGGACCCAGGCAGAAGACCCTAGGGTTTTGGACAGAAAATTCACTTAAATTGGCTCAAGCCAAAAAAAGAATGTACTAGATCATGATTTAAGAAAGTCAATAGTAAGGTGCTAATCCAGGCTAGATCCAGGGCTCAAACAGTAACTTCAAGATCTGACTTTCTTGCTCTATCAGCTTTTCCTGTCTTTTTTGTGAACTTTATTCTTAGGAGGCTCATCCCTTTCCATGGCAAGATGGCTACCAGTAATGACTCATAATCTCTCTTCTTAGCAATTCCTGTGGGGAAAGTGCTTTTCTTTCCCAATCAGTCTTACAAAAGTCTCAGTATTGAGTGTTGTTTGTTTTGAACAGCCTTACTTGGTCACATGACCATCTGAACCAATCACAGTAACCAAGGTGATGGGATGTTCTGATTGGCCAGGCCTGAGTCACATGCTCACCCCTAGGGATGAAGATGGAGCCAATAACACTATAACACAATGACTTAGAGTAAAGGAGAGGCAGGAAAACTAGAGAACAGTTA
>NW_011888782.1:4483286-4485630 GCF_000151845.1 Pteropus vampyrus
TTTATCCATTGTATCGGATAGGACTATTTTGCCTATCAGACAACTTGACTTTAATGATTTAAACAAATAGGAAGACTGTTTTTCTTATATAACAAGTCTCAAGGCAACAGCTGCTGGCCTGGTTTATAGCTCATGATTTTGGGAGGCTTTCCCTAATGGTTGTAAAATGGCTACTGCAACACTAGGAAATGGGAAGAAACAACACCTATATCTGGGAATTTTATGCTTTCCCAAGAATCACAGAGTAAACACATACTTATGTCTTATCAGAATAATGTAATTTGGCTACCTCTAGCTGAAAGATAGCTATAGGCATGGGATTGAAAAGGAGAGTTAGATCAGCCAGATCCATGGTGTTGCATTACTTTTGCAAATACGTATCTGTGAACACAGTGTGAACAAGTAAATATTAAATATTTGTCCCAGGCAATGATTTCATTCTTGGAAATTAGGCAGATCACTTGTCTCTCATAAGTAATCTCATCTTTCCAAGTCAACTAACCATCCATATTTGGCTTTGTATCTTGGTTTAGGGAGTCATTCTCTCAGACTTAATCATCAGATTCTAGTGGGACCATTGATCCCAGGATATGGATATTCTGGTCATAAGATGTAGGCATACAACCTAGACCCAGTCACTCACAATAACCCAATCACCTGGGCCCAGTGATTAGTCTACAAGTGGTCAAGTGACCCTAGCAGGGCCAATTAGAATTATTCTGTAAAATTTTTTACTTAGAGTTACAGAAAAAGAAATCTTATTTTTGGTGCTAGAGCTAGAAATGAGTTGCTGGAAAACATTTTTCCCGCCATGTGGAGAAAGCATATCTTTAGAAGGAGAAAATGAGGCCACAAACCACACAGAGATGTGCAGAGTTTGGAGACCGTGCGAGAGCAAGAGAGAAAGAACAAACTACAATCTTGCTTAAGTCTGTGAATCCAATTGTGAATGGACTTCCACTTATATGAGCCATAAATTCCTCTTTTTGTTCAAATTGGTTTAGTTGGATTTCTAACCACTGTACCTGAGTATCTAGATTAATTAAAAGGTTGAACAAACACCCCATAATGCAAATGCCATTTATTTGGAATTCAAGAAAAAGTTTGTCAAGGGGAAATGGGAGAAATGCTTCATGTACTTATTTCGGGCTAATAAGATTTTCGAAGCACTTAGAAATACCAGAGTATACAAATGCTGCTGTTAAACAATTAAAATTTCTGTAATTGTTTCCTGCTTTTTATTTTTTAGAGGCCATTTAAAGATCTCTAAGAAAGCTATGTATGCTGTTTGCCTCTCTATTATAATTATTTTATATAATGGAAAATATCGCTATAGAAGGAATCTCAGGATGACAGCCTTGTCAGATGGGAATGGACTGAAATAGGTGCCAGAAATGTGAGTTCCCATCTGTGCTGTGCTACTTAAGTGCTGTGTGGACTAGTAAACATTACTTGGGTTCCCTGGGCTTCAGTTTCTTTATTTGTTCAACCAAAGACATGAACTAAAGCCTTCTGAGACACATTTAACTTCTATTGTTCAGTGTTGATGTGATCACACCTGATTTTACCCATAAGGCTCAGGGGCCTACCCAGGTCCCACAGCTAGGACACTGTCTAGAACCAAGACTTCCTGATTCACAGACTGTTCTTGAAGTCAGACTCATCTCCTTGCTAATTATAGGAGAGGAGTAGGTTTCTCTTGAGCTGATAGGATTTACTTTTCATTTGTTTGCAGAGCATCCTGCCTATTTAACTCCATATCGCCAAGCATGAAGAATGAGGTCCAGGTCATATGCTTAGTCCCCATGTGGGCCATTTAACTTCCCTCTCTTCACGGCCCAGGAATTACTCTGGCAACTGCCTGCTGTCTTGCAAATGCATGCACTTGGCACAGAAGAGCCAGGAGAGAGAGTGCAAATGCATCCTAGAGGCCTATTGGGGCATAATAAGAAAAAGCCATTTGGCAGCCATGTCCCATGGTCTGAGTCTCTGAGTGTATGAAAAAGGTGCATATAAAATCATTGTCTGAGTGAGAGGTCAGACGCCAAGGGAGGGGGGCAGTGTCATATCAACATAGACAGTGTAGTAAGGAATCCACTGGGTGGGGACAAGGGGGAGAGAATCAGCTGGGTCAGTGTCTCTTCACAGTTGTGTCTGGGGAGAGTCATAGATGCTCAGGGGTAATTAAAAATAAAAGAGGGAAAAGGGATTCATTGCTCAAATATGCTTGAAAAATTCTGCACTCAGTAGATTTGATAATGCAGACAGAGCCTTTAATCCACGTTCCTTCTGTATCTCCAAGCAGGCTGAGATTTACTCAGGAGATTTTTCTCTCTGTTGAGTC
>NW_011888782.1:4487350-4491668 GCF_000151845.1 Pteropus vampyrus
GAAGGGGCAAGGCTGCTGTTAAGCCTTTTTTTTTTATAAAAGCACTAATCTCATTTTTGAGGGCTCCACTCTATAATTTAAGCACTTCCCAAAGGCCGCGCCTCCTAATACCATCACATTGGACACCAGGATTTCAACATATGGATTTAGGGGTGGCGGCGGGGGCGCAGCACAAACATTCAGACCATAGCAGAGAGGATGGAGGAGTGGACGAGTTACTCAGAACCTAAGAAAAGTTCTTTTCATCCACTGAAGGTTTTGATTAGGACCAAAAACTATTCTGTTTTTCTTCTCTACCATGGATTAATTTTGCCATAAATATGTGGAATCATACATTATGGACTCTCGTGTGTCTCGTTTCTTCACTCAGCATAGTGGTTTTGAGAGTCATCCCTGTCGCTTCCATAAATCAGCTGCTCATTCTCTTTGCTTGCTGAGCAGTATATCTTTGGATGAATAGGCCAGAATTTGTTTGTCTGCTCTTTTGTTGATGGACTGGGCTGTTTCCAGCTTGGGGCCATAATAAATAAAGCTGCTATGAACGATCTTGTTAAGTACTTATTTTTTACTATAACAAAAGCTAAAAATGTCATGAACTTGAAGCCTCAATAAAAATCTCCAGCTAAGCCTGATAGTCTTCTGGATAGAAAAACAAAGAGCTACCCTTTGTGGTGAACTTACCATGTGCCAGGCCGTCTACTGAGAGTTTTCTTTCCATCCATCATTCTATTTTATCCCCACGGCCCTGTTTTCCAGATTAGCAAACTGAGGCGTAGGGCAGAGAATTGACTTGCCTAAGCTCTAATAGCTTGTACGTGGCAGACCCTATTCTGCATTTTCTAAAGTGGCGTGAACATCGAGAGTGATCTCAAGGCCAATAAGAGTATGGTGTTTTGTTTTTTCGGTTATCTCACTTTATTATGATACTGACATCATTTTTATTTACGATTGGTGATGTGCCTTAAAGATAATAAGAGAAAGTGGAGAACCAAGGATCACAAGAATTAGAAAGAAAGGCCATTAATTTAATAAGAAATCTTCAGAGATAGCAGGAACTTAAAAAAAAAATAATGGTTCATTTAAAAAAAACTTTCCTATTACGAAACACTAGAAAAGAATAAGAGCTTGAAAAGATGTGTGCTAGATCACCTTTTTTGTCCATATATCACAGCAGACATGACCAAACTGGAATGTTTGGGCTGGGAAACTCGTAAAGGAAGAAAGGAAAGATTTACCAGTGGTGTTTATCTAGTATACACTAAGTGTTCTTAAAATCAGGACTTGTACTTCCTACATTTCCACCACTCATTCTAGAAAAAAGTTGGCTAAAACAAACAAACAAACAAACAAACAAACAAACAAACAAACAAACTATAAAGCAGAAAAAATTAAAGCCATCCGCCAAGTCAAACACCGTCTCAAAGGTACCCGTAGGACTCATGAGCAGGCCTCCTGAGGGCTGTCCTCTGTGGGTCTGTGTAGCAGGAGGATTCCAGCATAACTTCTCTGTCTGGGTGCCATTCCCTGTGTCCCCTGCTCTCTGATGAATGAATCCTTCTGATGTGATAACAAATACGTCTGATGACTACAGTGGTTCCCTGCCTGTTGGCTGTGAGGCCTTTTTTTTCCAGGGGTGGGGGGGTGGGTGCGAGGAGGGTGGAGGCAGTGCACACAGAGTTTTTTCAAAGAGATTCTCAAATCCATCTGGTGTCTTACTGTCCATGGACCCAGTCTCTTAATGTGTATCCCACAGGGTTATAGCACTAATTTTCAAATTATAGATATAATATGGTGAATAGTATTTTATTAAAAAGCATTATACAAGCATCAGATAATCAAGATACTAAATGCAAGAGTTAGTTAATGCTACTCCACAAGAACTTTCAGAAGCAGTCCCAAAGCTAGCGATTCTCATGGTGGAGATTCAGATACAGAAACAGTCCAGAGAATGAATACTTGGAAGTTACCAGATCATTTGGTCACCTTCAAATCACACTGAGATGGGAGCTCAGCTTGTTTGCAGTGCAGCTTTACTGGGAAACACAAACCCAGAGACTTAGGCTGGGGCCACTATGCCCCGGGAGCACAGAATGCACCACTCCCTTCTCTTCTTGTACAGAAAAGAGGGTCAGGCACCACATGCATCAAGGACCCAGTACCTAACATTTATAACCTCAGGCAGCAAAGGGAGGAAGCAGAAAGAATGAGGGGACTAGCAGTGGGAACGAGTGTTTGCTAATGATTCTCTTGTTCCAGCCAGGGCTATCTGATTGTAAGCAACAGAAATTGACTCCAACAACTTAGGCCAGAAAGAAAGTACTAGAAGAAAAGCTGAAAAGCCAGTTCTTAGAAACGTATAGAAGGAGGATCATGGTAACAGACACTTTAGTAAAGTGCCAATCATTTTCCATCTCTGTGGTACTTTACCAAGATTGGGATTCCTGGGAAAAGCATAAGCCTGATTAGAAGAGAGCACAATTCCCTGAGTGGTAGCCTCCTCCCAACCCTTCAAGATGAGGGAAGGTATGTCTCTCAAAGAAAGCCAGGGTGCTGGCACCAGGAAAAGGAGGAAAGATGCTGAGCAGGGAGGAAACAACAGATGTCTATTCTCTTTCTAGGACTCCATCTCTCCATCTATAAAATGGGAATATGCATAGCAACATTGTGAAAATTTAACAAGAGAATCAGAACATCATGTGTCACATGGGAAGTGCCTAATATGTAACAGTCACCAAAACTTTACTCCAAAAAATCCAACCATGCCATTTTACAGGTCTCCTAAACCTCAACCTAAAGCAAGCAGTGGATATTTACACGTTTGATCTATCACTTCCCACTTGGAGAATAAAAGATAAACTGATTTTTGCATGAGTCCTTTCTTGTATGCAGGCTGGGGCTCTAGAGGAAATCAACCCAAAGACCAGTTCATCTGAAGTCAGAGGCTAATAGAGCTGTTATTTGTTTTGGGTATTAAAGATATCCCTATGGCACTCAGCATTCTTTATGATGCATGGCCAACTGCCCACTAAGAAAGCTATTGCAGCCTGAACAATTTGATTCTAAAATAACATAGTTTTGTTTTTATTTCACGCACACACACACACACACACACACACACACACACACACCTTTCCCTTAAGAAAAAAAAGTGACTATAGGTCAAAGTTACATTCTGCCCATAAATTTGTCAACTTTTGGGACTGCTTATCCCAGTCTGGATGCGGGCACTTCCCAGGCCCTGATTGATGGACGGGCTTGGCTGTTTTCTTTGCTCCAAGTTTTGCCAACTTAAACATTTTTGCTTAGTTTGAACATCTTTCCATGAATCCAGACATTTCTGTTGCTTCACCATTTCAGGTTTTTCCCTTTTGTCAAAAAGTACAAAAATTTTGACAAATTATTTACTGATAAAGAGCTATTGAAAGATGGTGCCAATACAAGTTATGAGTTTCAAAATCTAGCTCTTGTGAATTTCTTTGAAATAATAAACTATAGGACCCTTTCATCTTTCAGATTTGTTTTTTTTAAAGGTTAAAAATAAGTGATAATACTGGCCTTCTTAGCCTGTTAAAAATTTTGGTTTTTATCCTAAGAACAATGAGAAGTCATTGAATGATATCTGACAGAGGATAAAGTCACCAGATTGTTTTTAGCAGATTTCCCTAGCTATTGAAAATGAATTGGAGAATAGGGGTTGGGAGTGAGAATGAAGGCAATAAAAGCAGATAAAAGGTTGTGTTAATATGGGCAGAAGATGATGACAACTTGGACCAAGATGGTGGCAGTGAGTTGGAAAGAAGTGGATAACTTGAGGGAACTGATTGCACTGGGCGATCAGCACAAAGCTGAATCAAAAATTAAGAAGGTGAGCTGAATAATTCCAAACACAAAAAGATAAAATTGCATTCCTAATTATAGTCTTTTCTTCAAAGCAAATATTATTGCCCAAATATAGCCACTGGTGTTGCATCCATTTCCTTTGGATTTACCTATGACCAAAAAAGCCAACACCAAAAGACCTAAATTCTTAATGATTTTAGATGATAAAGTTTATTTAAAATAGACAGTGTTGAATAACTAGCATCTCAAAGTTTTCAAGAAAAATTTATTCTTCCCCTTCTCTACCACGGACACACTTTAAATTGAATAGTAAGTGCATTTAGGAAAGAAATATTCTCTTTATGCTTTTTCTTCCAAGATAGATGGTGTTCTTACTCAGAGTTATAAGTGTCAGAATAAAGAATGCCCATGAGGTTGAACTGTATGATGTTTTAGTAAAGTGAGATAAACATTCTCAGAAGCATGATTGTGGCTTAAA
>NW_011888782.1:4492033-4511331 GCF_000151845.1 Pteropus vampyrus
GTTTATGGATAAAGATCTGTTCAGAAAAAGGCATCATATTAAGTAGGTTATCTGCTTAATAAAATTAAAAAATCTTTTTAATAAAAATTTTAAAATGGATTCTGGCTCTCTTGGACACAAAAGAGAGTAATCAGAAGAATATCTGGGGCTTACTGACTTAATGGTAGGTGGGGTCCCAGAACCCAGGGTGTTCTGAAAAGGACCATGTTGCAGCAACTACTCCTCAGCCCATAATGCTCTGTGCTCACTCACACCATTGTTTTCAGGCTTCAGAGCCTGGAGGGGAAGCTGATCCCAAATGGCAGAGCCTTACCCACTGGCTGTGCTTCCACCTTGCAAGGCCCCCATGATGGAAAATCCCTCAATAGTAAACAGTCACAGAGGGGAATAGATGCCAGCCAGCCTTTGAATGGCCAGATGTCCACCCCAGGCACTTCTCTCCACTCCAGAGCCACCTCTCATATTGTTCTTTACTAGGTTGCTTGGATTTGATTGATTTATCCAAAATAATTGTTAATTCAGATTCTACTAATTTAATATAATAAGAATTCATACAGGGGACAGAATAGAGTTTAATAGTGACACTGACAAAGATGAAAAGGTTTTCTAATAAATGAAGGGTATCAATAAAGTAGTTAAGCTTGCTTAACTACTTAAGAGAATTAAATGTTTTAGAATTCTGACTAATATATTGGTAGCCGAATCACATAAGCTACTGGGGCTGCAATTTGATGTTCAAGAGGTAAATGATTGTTTGTTAAATTTAGCCTCTAAATGGCAGAGCTTAAATATGTTTCTGAATTGTTTTTGAACAAATAAAGTTTAACTTAAAAAAAGAAGAAACTTGATTATTCATATTCTACACTAATTTAGGCTTTCCTTCCTACCAACAGTCCTTTTTAAGATTAGTCCCTAAGTCATTATTTTAATAAATATTACAGTAATGAAGACTAATTTTATTTGTATAAATGCTTCTCAAAATATTGTCATAGTTATTACCTTATCCAATTTCCACCACCGTAGGTATACAAGGTAGATAAGTTATTCCCATTTTACAGATGAGGAACTTGATATTCAAATAACTTACCCCAGGTCAAAGAACCAGTAAGTGTTCAACGCTCTTTCCCATATACTTCCTCTTGTCGCTGTTTTTTTTTTTTTAATTTTTTCATAGTCTACCTCTTATTTTATTACTGTTACAGAAGCAAATCCAAAATCTGAAATAATGGAGAAACTCTAAGTCTAATTATCAACAAATGTTTTACGGAGCCCGACTGTATTTGGCAAGGAAATAGACTAAGTTGCTGTAACAAAAAGACCCCAAACACAGTGGCTCAAAGAAAAGGAGAGGTTCGTTTTCTCTCCCGCATAACTGTCCAGGGTAGTGGGCAATTCAGGGTGGTTCATCCAGGAGCCCAAGTTCATTTTAACTTGCCCATCTTCTAGGGCAGAGATTCCCAAATTTTCTTGGTTCACTGCTCCTTTAGCATCTCAGTAATTTTTCATGGCACTTACAGGTAAAAAATAATACCCAGAAAATTTTTTTTATTAATTAATCAGGTCCAAATAATTTGATAATTTTGTCTTAACAACCTAGTAGCTACTTGAAAAAAAGTACATATAGATTGAAATAAGAGTGTTTTTATTTCATTTTAAAATAACCACACTTTCTTCATACTGGGGTGTGTGGGCCTGTTGGATACAGCACAACTTCTCTAACCTTGAACTCAGATTGGATACCACCATTGTCATTTCCTATTCTACACTGATTTTTGTACAGAGCATGCTGTTTATCATAGCAACCATCTGATACCCAGCTTCACAAAGACATGCTGTCATAATCTAACATTAGAACTGTGAGCTATCTTGAGCTAGTAGTTTTATTCAGTATCTGGAACAAGTTAATGAGTTTCTCTCAAAAATCTAAACCATCCTACAGTGCTCCTATGTGTTCACTGAGGCACCTCAGGGTTCCTCAGCATATAATTTGAGAACTACTGTCTTATAGTATTGTCCTTGTCCCCCTGGCTGTACAAGTCACTGTGCTATGCCTAGATATGACTTCTTCTGGAAGAGCAATGCCTTCTGACCTCCCTGGCAATCATTTCTTTAGCAATCCCCAGACTCCTATCATTACATATCACACCAAGGATAGTGCTAATGAGTTTACCAGCAATTTCCTTGCTACCTACCATTTTTCAGACAGTGGGGACCAAGCTTCTCCACCCCTGCTTGTCTTACCCCAATGAGAAGCCTAAAACAGAACTCAGCCCATTTAAAAAGTAAAGGTGATAATTTGTAGGCTCCTGCATTCCTCCAATCCTGTGACAGAGATGAGACTTTAAACTGGATTGAATCATAAGGAAAGAATGAATTTCCCCTGCTTCTATACATGCTCTATCCGAATACTGGAAACGGTACATAAATCTTAAACGGCAGAGGGTAGAGGAGGATTCATTCTAAGTAGAGCCGAATGTCTTGGAGACGTCCCATGCTCTGATCTCAACCACTGGGTGTCACAAAAACTGCTTGGCGTCGAGGAAATTAAGTGTAGTGAACACAACATGCAGCCTCCAAGCAGGGGAGTAAGAAGTCCAAATGTCTTTCTTTGTTGGACTGTGACCGAATTTGATTTCCATTTTAAACCTCTGTTCTTCTGGGTGAAAGAAATTAAATTGCAGGGAGTCTTGGGTTTCCTATGACATTATGCTGAACAATATGAAATTGCTGCTGTTTGATCATTTCTAAACAAACATGGCAACTGTATATGGTTCAAAGTATAATTCAGCTCCATCATTCCCAGGGTCGAATCTGCATTCCATGGGACTGATGTGGTGATGGAGCATGCAAGGGGCCACCTGGCCTCTAATTACTGCCCACTCTGTCATGCCCCTGAGATATCATCACTGTCCTATGCTTTTCATCACTGGTCCATGAAAATCTCTTTTCTGTCCTTGCCCCAACTCCAAGGTCTCTCCGAGCCTGCATCCCTCTCAGCAATTCCTTCACCTCCCTGGGGTACATGTGAAATGTGTGTGGTAGCAGCAGGGCACAGTCCTCTTTCTCAGAGATAATCATTAACATTCAAAGTCTCTAGTTCTCTAAGCCTCTCTTCTCTTCCCCACTCTTTGGAGTAAGAAGAATCAGCTCTTGCAACTTCATTTATTCTTCTAAATCTACTGTTTCTGGCATAAACATAAGGCCTTAATTCCTTTAGAGCTCAGGTTAAGCTCCTGCATCTCTAAAGCGTTGGTGTGAGAGACAGAAAACATTTGCTTCTACTTTTACACCTTAGCATCCCTTCTCTGAGACAGTGGATGCCTCCCCTGTAGTTTGAATGGAAGAATGCTTTTGGGATAAAAATAACTACAAAAATGAGCATCAACTCTGCTGTGTGGTGGGGTGCCTGGCCCCTCCTCATGCCTGTGTCTTATCCAAGTGTGAGAAAAGGCACTGGACAGAGACTCAGCAGACTAGGTGAATCTTGACTTCGCATTTCCCAGCCATGTAGCCCTGGGCAAGTCACTCAACCTCTCTCTGAACATCAATTTCCTCAGGCCCTCGGAGTCAGAAAATGTTTCTCCAACAGGCTCAAAGCTCATACTATGTGGTTGAAGATATTCAGACAAAGAGAGAAATCTTTCAGATTCAATGAAAATGTAACTACCTCTTGGTGCATTAGGGGTAGCAAGACTGACTGGTTTTTTAAAAGCCTAGAGATATTATATTTGGAGCAATCTGTGTATACTTTATTACCCGTCATTTACCTCCACTGGCCAATCCAAATGAAAAAGATGCAAAGTACATTTCTGACTTGAATATTCCCTATTTAGATATAACATGCAGCGAAACCCCCATTTTCCCACTGGGCTATATTCCTGTTTATTCCTGTGAACACATGGTCTCTAAAATTGGCAATGACTTTCTCTTTGTTATGTTTACCTTCCTTTCAGGGGCCAGCCCAGACTCCTGGGTGGATTCATTTCCCATTGAATTACCAGAATAGGGCAGAATCTGATAGGAAGAACTGTGTTGAGGAAAGCTCCGTTCCCAGGGCCCTTACACAAGGGGATTTGTCCTCCCATCTACGCCAGAGCCTGGGGGCTGTGGGGGAGTTAAAACGGGACATCCTGTCCCCTCCATCAGCATTCTTTCCCCCCCAAGCTGGGTATTGTCCTTTGTGCTCTCACACAATTCACACTAGGTGGAGTAGCCTGTGGCATGACTAGAAAGACCCTACTGAACAGAAATACCCACTTCTTCCCACCAATGCCAAGGGCCCGAGAACCCACCTGACTGCACCCTTCTTTGGAGTGCCTCTGCCTGTGGTCCTTTAAAAAGGGATGTTCTAGGAATGGGCTGAAACGCCAAGCGAGGTTAAACCATAGGCTTCACAAACTTCACTTTTGAAGAGACAGGAAAGCTCTGATCTATAGTGAGTGAGGAAGATTACATAAGGGGCCCTGAAGACACAGCTTTGCTGAGGACCAGCCTGAGTGTAGAGAAAGCGGGAGGTCCAGGGCAGCCACTTTTCTGTGCGTAGCTGTGTGGCACAGCCACACTGGTGCCTCAGCCATGCAGTCGCAAGCCCTCCCTCATGCCTTCCCCTATCCTGAGTGCGGAGCTATCTCTGACCCAAAGTTCCTAAGACTTTCCACTTCCTGTGTGACACTGGATAAATTGCTTAACTTGGATTTGAATCTCAATTTCTTCATCTATAAAATGACAGTTAATAAACCAACCTACCTGACAGGGTTGTTTAAAGCTTAAATGAGATAAAATGTTTTATAAGGGTTTCACAAGGGTTTTATGATTTGTAAAACACCGTGTGAATAAATATAATTTTCCTTTATAATCTTTTGGTAGAGACCTTAAATAAATTCTTTCAGTTCAACCTCTATTAATTCAGGAATCCTGGACAAAAGGTCATCGACCCTCTGCTTGAATCTTTTCTTTGATAGAAAACTCACTACCTTATTTGACAAGAAATTCGCTACCACAAAGCTTTAGGACTTGAGCTTGCTCTTAAGTCACAGCCACCTCATATAAGCTCCAGAGTAAATGAGAAGGATAAGTTTTACTCACCTAGTAATGCAGAAGGATCATCACGTAGATCCTTCAGTTGACCAGTTTACAGATATTTGTCTCAAATTCTGAAGTGACTGGCATTTGTCTTCCTTTTCGAAGCTTAAGCACATTTGTTTTCAGTATGAGAAATACATTAAAATTGGCTTAGGGGGCAGTGTTCAGAAAAATGAAAAATGAAAGGTAAATTCACAGATGTTCAAGGCAGTATATCCATCATTTGAACATGGAGTAAAATGACTTGTGTCAGGATTACTTCACTTTGACCATTTAGAGAGGTTGCCTGTGACTGATTTAAATGTGAAAGAAACCTTTGTCCATTTCCTTTTAGCCAGAATAGTTCAATGACACTTAAAAAATCAAGAGGTCTCCTAACTTAAATCTCTGCTATGAGGTGCTACTGAGGACACCAATATGTTCCCCAAAGCCAAGAACTTTGTTTAGATTTAGTTTCAGCAAAGGTAAATTGGCTTTTGCTTTTAGATTTAAGATTTGGCAAGCATATGAAATTAAGCATGACTTTGAGGAATTTTTACAGAGGAGAGCCAGGATTTTATGAGTTTAGAGCTTACAGTTTAAATCTGCAACATGCAAAGGTCAGCCTAAAGAAACACATGCCCCTGTGACCTGCAGAGAGAAATGTAAAAAGGAGAGAAGTTTGCAAAGAGGGTTTTGCAAATAGTTATGCAACAGACGTTCAAAATTCTCATGTATGCATCATATCAGTGGCCTAAAAGGAATTAGGAAAAAAGGCTTAAGAGAGAGCATGGGTAAGGAATCACCAGTCCACAGAAAAGATATCATTGACCTTGAGCCCCACAGAGGTAAATAATAATTGTGGCAAAAGTTGTTAGTCATAACCCAATAGGCATTATCTCCCTCTTTGTTACCAGAACACTAATTCTGCTCAGGAATTGAGCAGCAGATAGTTCTGGGAAGCTGAACCACACTAAAGAGTCGAGATGCAAATTTTGATTAGTGTATGTCCCAAATTATAATTCTGTTTCTCTTGTCCAAGACTGGGTTAAGATAGAGGCAGTTGACACAATTCTGACAAATGAGAAGTCTGCCTGAAGGACTTCTATGGAAGTTTTCCTCACTCTTAAAAAAGAAGAAAACAAAGAGACCTGTTTCTGGCATTTGGATGTTGCTGGGAAAGAATGTGATGCTTAAAGTTGTAGCCATTTTGTGATCATGCTGGAGCTAGCTTGAGGCAAAGGCAACATGCTAGCAGGATGGAAAAATGCTGAGTCCTGTATTATGTTCTTCTGCTAAACCAGTTGATGCTGGTACTGCCTCCTTGTCAACTTTTATTATGTGAGAAAACAAATCTTTCTTTTTTACTGAGTCACTCACTCAGAGATGAAATTGCAGAGTCAGACTTCCAGGTTCACATTCTGACTGTCATTTACCAGTTGTGTGAATTTGGACTTCTCTGTGCCTCATATTCCTGAATTGTGAAATGGAGATACTGATAGTACCTACCCTGCAGTGTTTTTTTGTTTTGTTTTGTTTGTTTGTTTGTTTTTAGAATTAAATGAATATGTGGAAAATGCTAGCACAATATCTGATATATACTAATCACTCACATTTAAAAACTTTTATCATTTAGGTCTTTTTGTGTTGAGTCTTTTAGTTTTTGCTTTTGAAAGTAGTCTATGTAAAGCAGCAAACTTTCAATTAACTGTTTTTTCCTGTCAGAAAGTTAGGAAGTCAACAACAAAAAGACAAACAATTCCTTAAAAAATGGACAAAGAACTCAAACAGACATTTCTCCAAAGAAGATATACAATAGCCCATAAACACATGAAAAGATGCTCAACATCATTAGCCATTAAGGAAATGCAAGTTAAAACCACAATAAGATACCACTTCATACCCACTAAGATGGCAAAAATAAAAAATGAAAAAAAATTACAAGTGTTTGTTGTTGAGGATGTGGAGAAACTGGAACTCGTAAATTGCCAGTGGGAATGCAAAATGGTTCAGCTGCTGTGGAAAACATTTCGGAGTCCCTCAAAAAGTTAAACAGAATTACTATATGACCATGTAATTCCACTCCTAGGTGTATATGCCCAAAAGAACTGAAAACAGTGACTCAAGCAAAAACAGGTACACGTATGTTCATGGCAGCACTATTCACGAATGTCAAAAGGTGGAAACAACCCAACTGAATGGATAAATAAATGGTGGTTGGGATATACATACAATGAAATAACATTCAGCCATAAAGAATTAGAAAACATAACGATAAAAATATCCCATTCGCAGAAGCAACAAAAATCATATAATACTTAGAACCAAATATAGCAGAAATACAAAACTTGACCTAAGGACAGAAAGACTTGAATAATGTAAGGAAACATCATGTGTCTGAAACATCATGCTCAGGGCTGTCAAGATACCAGTTATTTCCAAATCAACCTGTAAATTTAATAGTACTTAAATTTTTTAACTTGACAAGTTGATTTTTAAATTCCAGTGGAAGAATGTATTTCTGAAAGTAACTAAGATAATTTTTAAAAATTAAAGAGGATAAAGCCTACTGGACAGTAAAACATATTTCCAAACTACTGTAATTTAGGAAGTTTGTTACCAATGTAGGAATGAAAAATAGATTATTGAAGCAGAAATCAGAATTTACTATATACTAAGATTGGCAATTGCCAATAGATGGGGAAAAGATAGATTAATTCAATAGTCTGGGAACAACTGGTTAAAAACCAATATACCAAAATAAATTCCAAGTAGATTAAATGCTTAAATGAAACCATAATACAACTAGAAGAAGATATGAATAAATATTTATGTCACATTAAAGTGGCGAAGGTCTGGCTAAACATGACTCCAAGGGGGGAAATTCCAAAGAAAAAGATAGCTAGAAATATTTGATTATATAAAAATTTAAAAGAAATGTCTGTGTACAAGAAATTAAAAGGCAAATGGAAAATATTTGCAATATATATAACAAGGAATTCATCTACAAGTTATGTAAAGAGCCCTTAAATGTCAATAACAAACAGTAATAGCTCAATAGAAAAACATAAGTAGCATGTGAACAGAAAATTATTAGAACAACAAATATGAAAAAAGCTTTTCTAATAACTTTATTAGTAATTAAAAATACAAATTATAACAATGATTTCATCAAACTGGGAGAATTTTAAAAGATATAATACTCAGCAAGAATGGGGGGAAATGGACACTCATGTTCTCGAATTTGGTAGAAGCTTCCTGAAAGGCAATTTGGCATTATATATCAACATAAGATGTGCCTGTGTACTGACCCAGAAATTCTGTTTGGAGATTTACCTTAAGAAAATAACAAAGGATACAATATGGACAAAGATCTGGTAGTCGACTCAGAAATTTTTTTTTAAATGATAAGATATCCACAGAATGCAATATTATATAGCTATTGAAATAGTGCTACAGAAATATATTCACTGACATGGAAAAATGTTTTCGATATATTCAGTTAAAAATTGGTTTTAAAATGATGTGCATGCTTGTTGATACTACTTGATTAAGATATAGCAATTTAAATTTTGGTGTAAATGCTGCCCTTGAAATATAAGAGCCTAATAGGCAAAATAAAATAAAACAAAATAAAATAGTGTGCATAATGATACCATTTTGTAAAAGCCACACTATCTTTATAGCTACACAGTAAGGTATGAACCATGTTTTTCCTCTGGGCACTATTGTGCACACTATTCTTTTTTTTCCTTTGGTCCATGTGTATTTCTGATTATTCTTTAGTAATTACTTCATGTTTTAGAAATAAGAAAGTCATTATTAAATTCAGAAATATTTTCCTGAATAAAAGAAACAAAAAATAAATAATTAGGTACCTCATTTGTATATTTTGACCAATGACTATGTTATAAAACAAGAGGAAATTGAAGCGTAATCTATCAGGGGGGGAAAAAAAAAAAGGATGATTCCGGAACAGGAGACATTAAGAGAGAAATATTAATATTTCTTGGCTGTCTTAGGTTAAACAGAAGTCTTCATTGAAAATGGCAAGCCCCAACTCAAAATAGCTGACCGGAAAGGAGAGTTTATTCAAGGATACTGAAGTATTTCAAATAATCAAAGGAAAGATGGTCAAAACAAGTCATGTGTTTCTGAGTACTTACCGTGGGCCAGGCACATTGTATGCACAGTGCTCAGGCTCCAACGAGATAGGCACAGTCCTGCCTTCTTGGATAGGATAGGCTCTGCTGTAATAACAAGTTAAGCCCAGATCGCAATGGCGTAATGCAACAAAAAAGTATTTCTCTCTTGTTACATGTCCAATGGAGGTTAATGATGTGGCCTTTGCTTCCCACAGTCTCTCTGCCATCTTAGAGGGACACCATTTGGGGCACGTGGCCTCCAGGATCTCAAGGTAGAGGGAGAAATTGGAGGAGACACACTGGTTTTTAAGAGCCTCAGATGGCAGCCTATCACTTTCACTTACCTTCCCATTTGCCAGAACTCATCCATACAGCTCAATTCGGCTGCAGGGGGCACGGGGCAATGTGTGTGGCTATTTCAGAAGCACTAATTGTTACTCCCATAGACACCTAACCTAATTATAGGGATCAGAGAAAGAATAAAAAAAAGGGTTGAAACTGAGGGACTTTCTGCCTATCCCTACACTTATCAAAAAGTTCCAATACTCCAAATACCTCATTCTACAGTATTTGGTTTTATAGGCAAGGCTTAGATTTCTCATTTGAGGATAGTACATCTTTTAAAAGAGTAAATTGTTAACTGATATTTAAGCCGTGTATCAGAATTACATCTGCTCTCATTCTCTTTTTAATAATGAAGCTTGAATAATAGATAGCAAGGGCTAACTTTGAAGGGATTGGTTCCAAATTCCTTGCTAATGTGAAACAGAAAAGAACAAATATATTTTGATTTAAGAATAGTCATCATAATATGCTGATGGATAAAACCGATCTGCTTGCTCTAGATGAAGCTCCTCATACTTTCTTGTAAAAAAAAGTAGCAGGTAAGTGGTAGGTAGGGGGTAGGCCTGGGCTCCCATTCAGCATTCTGGGCAGAAGCAGGTACAATGGAGCTGTCAGCATAGTCATCCCTGCTGTGCCCAGCCAATTTGCTTGAACTTGAAACAGAAATGTTAACCTCATGGAGTGCAAGTCCATCCATCCTCTGCCTTTTTCCTCACTAGGGCTTTCAATAGCAATTGTTGGGAAAGAAAAGGTGCTTGTTTTATTCTTAATTGAACAGAGCAGCTGATCAGTGTCTGCACGACTTCTTGAACAAAGAATGTATTTGAGACTTTCTTATTGCTTGCTTACTTCATTTAAAATTTAACAAATGTCAATTGTGACACATAAACACTTTCACCCTAGGTGATAGATTACAGCAAATTTCATTTTATGCCTGGCACGAAAGCCACGCTATATTGTGTTGAAAGACCATTTTTTAAAAAGAAGAGAAAGAGATGAAAAATCATTCTGACTTAAAATCCTGTATTAATAGAAGAAACCAATTACCATAAAGGCATTGTCCTGGAAAGCTTTGTTGGCTTATGACACCACCTAATGGACATGTGGCAGATTACATGAGGGCTGTTTCCTCAAGCTGCACAGTCAGAAGGTGAGCACAAGACAGTGTGTGGCTGCGAATGCACTTTATGCAGATTACAGTGCCAGGCGATGTGTTGTATTCAAATGTTATGTCTGCTTCTAATTAGTTATGAAATCTTGGGTAAGCCCCTCAATCTCTCTGAACTCCAGGATCCTCACCTAAATGGAGGTTCTCAAAGCCTTCTTTGTGGGATTGCTGAGAGGACTAAGAGGGCATATTTGATGCAAACCAAGGCTCTCAGACTCAGGTAACTACCAGTCATGATGTAATAATATCACGAGGCTCTCCATATTTTGTTTTCCTCCTTTTGGTAAAAATGTAGGTTCAGAGGTATGTTTCTCAACAATAAGAAAAACAACAGTGTAAGCATGAAAAACAGATTCAGGAGGTGGTACCTGTTAACAGCCAGTTTCCTGTTTGCACTGGGTGGGGATTCAGCTCATAGGTCTCTAGATAGTTGTGATCTCTGCTGTTCATTTCTATAGAAATGTTAAGAAGTCAGGGATACTAGGAGCGAGCCTGCTCTCTGTGGGGTGCTGGGTCTGGGGAGTGGGCAGTGTGAATCTAGTGACAGGAATGAGAGCAGGGTCTAAAATCACCATTGTACTGGCCCTGAGGTAAGATGCACAGCCTACTTGGTAGAGGCCTAGGTAAGCTTCTCCCCTTTCCACTTTCCCTCTCTTTCTCTCCTGTTCTTCGGGACAACTCTCTCTGAAGCCACCAGGCTTCCCTGTTGACATCCCTCCAAAAGTCACTGGTGATCATGGGGAAAGTACACCAGACTGAGAGTCAGACCCTGCAGATACCGTCATTTGCGCAGTGACCTGGGTGGGCACCTCCACCACTCTGAGTCTTCATTTCCTCATTTGCAAAGTAGAGAGATAGACACATTCCTTGGCTTCTCAGGAGGGTGCCCTGGTCATGTGAGATGATGTGAGAGGCAATACTTTGTGAACTTGAAAGCGCTGGACATTGCTCGGTTATTTTAAAACTAAGCCATCTGCTTTGAGCAATTCTTAAATGCTAGAAGGACAGCATTAAAAATAGATCATCCATTCATTTAATCAACCATTCATTCAACAAATATTTATTCAGCATCTATAGGTACCTGGTGCCTCTAAGCAATGACTAAGACAAACAGATCTTCCTTTCATGGAATGCAAATTCTAGAGAAAGAGGAAGAGAATAAGAAAAGAGAGAAAGGAAAGAATGAAGGAAGGAGAGGAAGAGGTAAAAAGAGAATGAGGGAAGGAGGGAGGGAAGAAGAGGAGGAGAAAAGGAAGGAAGAAACAAAGGAGGTTGAAATTGGCCAAGATAAGAGTGTTTACACCACCAACACTGATAAATTACAAAGCAAGGCCCTTCGGCTGGCTGAGTGTTAAACATTTACCATCAACCACTAAAATCAGAGGTCAGATCCTGAGAACAGGGAGCTGCAGATGGATTCGGAGCACAGTAGAAACACAATTTGCTATCTGTTTTTCAAAGGTCATCTTCCATCATGTGGAGAATAGACTGTAACCGGGCACAGTGGCAGCAGGACTAGCCTAGAAGGCCATGACAATAATACAGGCTCAAGATGGAGGGGGCTTACAGCATTGGTTAATGGATTGGAGACACACTCCTTCTCTATGAGGAACTCACAGTCCAGTGGGAGAAACAAAATAGGTAGTAAACTAAGGATTTCACAAATAAGTATTTGGTTACACTGGTTACTAATGACATAGAATAGAGTAAGCCTTATGGGGACCTCACCTAGTCTGGAAGTGACATTTAAGCTTTATCAAGGTGAAATATGGTACAATTACAAAGTCATGGAAACATTTACAGTATTTCTTCCATAATTCTGATCTGGATAGACAAGTGCCTGATTCCCGTAGCAGGGAGAAATCAGCAGCATATGAGCCTTCACCAGCTGCATCCCTATCCTCTTTTTGTGTTTTGCCTGTTCCCGCTCAGTCTGGGTCCTTCGGGAGCTGCTAGAGTAAAGAGGGAAAGGTTGGTGACGTAAATGAAAATGGAGAAACTGAGAGAACGAGTCAGGAATAGTGGTATGATGGTGCCAAAGGAGACAAGGTTGCTAATGTAAATGATCTAAGACAGAAAATTTGTAAAGAGAAAGATTTGGAGGGCAGCAGGTGCCCTAATGAGGGGAAGCTTGAGGAAGGAGATGGGTGATGAGTTTCTTTAGGGCTGATGGTATATTTTTTTCTTTTGACTCTTCCTGTATTGACTATCTTTACCATCTGATTTTGTAGACACTCCTAATAAAAGGGCAGAATATATTTCAACATCCCTGAATTTGGGGTTTGGCCATGTGACTTGCTTTGGCCAAAAGAGATGAAGTGACAGTAGGCCAGTTCTGGGACTTACGTTTTAAAGGCTTTCCATCTTTGCCACTATCATTAGAACGTACCCTGCATGGTCCACATGTTCCAGAAGGAGATGAGTGACACATGCAGCAGAGCCAGTCCAAGTGAGTCCTTCCTAGGTTAGCCAAAATGCAGATGACCCATGGACATGTGAATAATAAATTATTGTTTTACCTGAGTTTTGGGGGGGACTGTTACACAGCAACAGCTGACAGACGTTTTTACTGTGTATCATGCAATGTAATTTCTCAATTAGCCCTTCTTCACAAGACTTAATGAGAGAATTGAATTGCTTCTAAAAGTTTTCTAGATGGTAGATCACTATTTATTTTGATAGTATCACCATGTAGAAACTGGGCAGGAGGTGGCCTTTGTTTAATCCAATTCAGAAATGTTATAAGAACAGACACCTCAAGTCACTCCTTATCATTATTCATGTAAAATATATCTGTGGAGTTTTCAGGAAAACTGACAGTAACTACAGCTCTTTTATATATATATACTTTGCTTTACTTATATCTGGGACTTTCCATTTATTCATCTCATATAACCTATTTTTTTCCTCTGGTAAGATTTTTAAAGGAAATAGAGCTATTTCTCACCTATGTGTCAATGCATACTCTAAATCACATTACATTCTCAAATTATTTTTAATATCAAAGGATTTGGGTTCCATTGCTCTCAGTGTTTTTTAAAGTAAGGTTTATTGATCGACTGTAATAAACTCATAAAAATCACTTGTGGAACTTGCTAAAAATGTAAATATTGTTTCCTCTTTCTTCTCCTCTTAACGAACAATTCTGCTAAAAAAATTAGCTGGGACAGAGCAAGGCAGGCATCTGCACCAGCAGCTGAGTGTTAATAAGGGTGAGTCAAGGAGGCAAAGTAGTCAGGGTAGGTGTCAGGGCTCAAGCAAGGCAAGGACAGTGTCCACACAGGAGTGCTGCATGGCATGGTGTCGGAGCCTGAGTAGGGTGAGCAGGATGTCCATGCCTGGGGGGTTGGGGCGGGGCTGCAACAAGGTGACAGATCCTGAGCTGGGCAAAGAGAGTGCCCATGCAGAGAAGCAGCATGACATGGGGTTTTTAAGCCCATGTGGGGCTTTGGTGTGATGGAAATACCTTGTAATTACATAAGTGGTATTTATAAAGCAAATTATTTTTTTCAAAGATTCTACAAAGGAAGACAATTTATTCAACTTTTGACATGTTCCAAACTTAACACCAGACCTGTTCTATATAAACCACTGCATTCTAAGGACAGTGAAGTGAGGTAGGCTTGAGGTTTAAGTGACAGAGGACTTAGGGTAGTGATTAAACTGAGGGTTCTGCAGCCAGACTCCTGACTTTGCAGTTAGTCTGTGACATTAGGCATGATATTTCATATTCCAAGCACCTGAGTTCTTGCGAGTAAAGATAGGGACAATATCTAACCTCAATAGGGTGTTGAGAGGGTTAAATGAGATGAGTTACCTAATGCAAATTAGCACAGAGCCTAGTATCTGGTAAATTTTAGCTCAATCGAAGTGATGTTTCTTTCCTCTATCAAATGCTAAGTTGTCTTTTTTACATTTCAGTCCTAGTTAGTAGCTTTTACAGGATGCAGTAAAAAAACACTTCTATCTTTTGTATTTAGAGACCACTGTCCTATGAGACAGTAGAAAAAGCAATGGCCCAGATAAGTGAAGTCATAGTTTATTTCTCCCAATCCCAAGGTATGTAAATTTGGGGAAATCATACCTGAAATCTAGATGTACCTATTCCTTCAAAGGATTTAAAATCAAATGAGATCACATATGTGAAGTGGCTCCGAAATTCCTAAAGGACTATATAAATATCGGAGTAGTCTGTGATGAAAAGACTAGATGACAAATCCTGCCTGCCACTTTTAGTGAGTGGGATCAAAATTGTGCTATGGAATGCTGACCCATGCAGTTATTTCCTTCACTTACTGGGTGCTCTATTCAATCAAGGCCCTCCCATAAAGAGAGAACCATTCTAGAATAAGCTGCTTGCTTCTGCCAAAGATATACAAAATACTCTATCTCAGGATACAGCATCCCACCCATTTACTAAACGATGGCCAGTGTGTACTTGTAAAGTTCTGGTCACTGAAATATAGGGGCAGAAAAAGTCTAGGTGGGCTTTTGTGAAAGGTGAATGGGTACAGTGGTGGATGGGATCAAGTGGATACATTGCCAAATTTAATCCCACAGCAACCCTATAAAGTAGATATTAAAATTGTTTTAAAGGAGGAAACAGAGGCTCAGAAAAAAGCTTATCCAAAGTCACTCAGAAAGTAGTTGAGGCTAAGATTTAAACTTCACATTCTTTTAACATCCTAGTACCTACCCTGAAGTAGGTTCTGAAGTGATCACTGGCATAAAGGCATTTAAGAATGTTCACAGTAGCATAGTTTATAATAGCAATGAACCAATAAGTAAAATTTAAACAATTAAAATTTTAAAAGAAAAAATAAAATTCAATAGTTCCTCAGCAAGAGAAATAAACCATTGAATATTCAACTGATATAACTAAATAGCAGTAAAAATAGTGTCCAGGTCAATATGGATGAGTCCCATAATGCACACCCAAAAAAACAAGTTGCAATACAAGTCCTTTTAAAGTTCAAAACCATGTAAAAATTCAAAATAGTACTGGAAGTCTTTGCTAATGCGGTTAGACAAGAAAAGGAAATAAATTATACATTGGAAAGGAAGAAATAAAACTTTGTTCAGATGACGTGATCATCTATGTAAAAAAAATCCTAAAAATTGACAAACTCCTGAAACTAGTAAGCAATTATATCAAGGTTGCAGCATACAAGGTTAATATACAAAAGTCAACTGCTTTCCTACATGCCAATAATTAAAGGGTGAAATACTGTTCAGATGTTAGACTAAGTAGCTCAAACACCAGGGACAGGATCAATTTAGTTGTTAAAGATAAAACACTCTTTATTCTAAATTACCCCTCGGTTCTCACTGGTCCAGCCATATTCTGGGAATGGGCTGGTATTATTAAAAATGTTATCAAGTGTACAAAGGCAGAGGGGACCAGCCCACTGTAAACAGCTAATTTGGCTGTTATCAGTATAGATGAATGTTAGCCCTTTCTTCTACAGTAAATTTTTTCACCAAAGATTGAGCCAGAATAGTGTCTCTATCCATTTTATTTTACATAAATAGATGTGATTAGAGCCTTAATGTACTTTTGCTAGATGTTTTACGTAGAAAAGAACTGTTTAAGGATTATAAAACCTCCAACTTTCCGAACTGCTTGAAATGTTGCTATTGCTTCAAATTTATGAAGTGCTTCATGACCCCAATATCTCAGTCATGCAAGCATTTGTTCTATAATTAAAGACCTAGTGAAACTGGTATTTGGGAATTTTATGTGGGAAAAGGCATATTCCTGGCATACAGCCTTAATGAAGGTGCACATAACATACAAAGCCTCCATGTACCTTGGGAAAATGAACTAGAGACTGAAGCGGGAAACTTTCCATTTCAGACCAGTTAAAACCATAAAATATAGCTACCATAGAGCTTAATTGCACAGTGGTAGTTTCAACTTCTGTATCAAGAGATAATTTTTTGCATTTTCTTGGTATTGGCCCATAGCTACAGCCATATTGGACAGATGTTTTTAACTCTAAATGCAATGCAGAATTACCTATCATTTCTTTGCTACGCAGCTCGAATATTCTGCATGAGCATTCAAAAATGCAGGTTTATAGTTTGAACTTCTGATGTTTATTGTTTTCTACCACCAAATGTTATGTCTACAGATGGAAAACTTGGAGTTTTGGATGATGGGTGGTGAGAAATTACTCAAAAAGATTCAGTTACACACAGAGAGACATATTACACATAATGTTGGGAAAGGCTAGATTACAGTTATCAAAATATGTACAGGAGCAATCTTCATCTAGAAGACGTGTTTCAGGAATTCCAAATGATCATACTCAACAGCTGGGCCTATTTTCAAGTCTTGGTCAATGGAAAACACTGCCGCTTTTCTCCCTCTTATGGTTCCCCACCCTCTCTATTGCCATATTTGCAAAAGCAAAGTAGCATGCTGCCTTATAGCTACTGCTTCTTATTACTCTCAAACGATGGCAATGAAAGCTGGCAAAACGATTAAGCAATATGGCAGCCCATTTTTACGAGTTTACCTTTAAAAACAACCAAGAGAATTTTAGAGAAGCGGGTAGAGGGCTTTGCAATGCTGTGGAGTATTTATTTTTGAAAGTCAATGACTTCTCCTTGCAATTTAAGGGTGCTAATCAGTATTATTTTGAATGATTACAAAGGTAACGTTCTTAGGAAAAGAAAGTACACAAAATACACTCCTTACAAGGGTGATCAACCTTTTTGGAGTCACTTAATTTTGCCGTAACGTGAAACTTTTTACAAAAAAGGGCTGTATAAAAACTTTTTTCCATCTCAAAGGCCTGGTTTTTGTGTTGAGAATTTTGTAATTATCCTCAACTGCAAATATGCTTAAAATATCAAGTAGGTTTAAACCAACTACTTTAAGATATATGTACGGTCTAATTTTTGCATATCAAAATGTTTTTATAAACTGTTGTGGCTTAGTCAGGGCTAATCAAATGTTCTGGATAATGGCTAATATATATGTAATTCTGTATACATCCACATGCAAATTTAAGAATTATTAACCTGCAAATACTTCAGATATCAAATTTTGGTGATTCAGAAGGCACTCTTTTTGTCCTGCAGACTTTATTATCAAAATCAATTTTCTGGTAATGAGTCAGTTATGAGGTATAGCAGAGGAGTATCCAACAGGAGAATTTTCTCTTATGGTCTCAGCTTATGGAATTGAGGGTACTGGAGCTAGGATTAGAAGAGGTAAATAATGATCTTTTGGACGTTATCTTCACATGAAGAAAATGCAATATGAAGAAACAAAATTCTATTATTGACAACTACAATATTCCATAATAAAGGGTCACGGAGATTAGGTCCAAAATGTGCAGTAGACAAAATGTTTGGAGTCCAAAATGAGAAACTTTGGCCTTGAGACTAAAGTCATAACTGACTCAAAAGTATTCGTTAGGAATACTTTTCTAAGTATTCCTTTAGTGCACTGTTGATGCACTGCACTAGAACTCGCTGTTAACAATTTCCAAATCAACATTAAGATTTTCTCGTGAAAATCCACCTCTTAATTTCATAAGAGAAAGCGGTAAAAATATGATATACCAGAATTTGCTTTTCTAGTTAACTCTGCCAGGTATTATCAAATTAAGTAATATTTTAATTTCAAGTGTCTAAACCTTGTCACATAATACCTACCTAACTCCCCACCATTTTAGATAATATGACATGAATAAGGTCAAAAATGCTTTTGGAAAAAAAAAGTTTATTTCTATTTATTCATTTATGCAAAGACAGTATTAGCAATAGGTAATAGGAACATACTTTAAAGTTCAAAATTAATTTTCCATTTTGAAAGGTTCAGGACTTTGTTCTCCTTTACTCTTTTAAATACTTCAGTCCAACAAAACAGCACACAAATAGTTTATTCCCTTACTTTTTTTAGTCATACTGGGATAATTAGAAGTGGCTCTTTAGAATTTAGGTATCATTTATAGTAACCTGGAGATTTAATCACAGAATGATACATGTAAGAATGTTATAACACACACAAGATAGTACAGAGAATTTTTAAAAGAACAAATTTTAAGGTACTTTCAAATTCTGAAAGTTAAAAGACTCTTCCCTTCAGATTCAGAATGAAAATTATTACGAATTATAAGACAACAATGGACAGTGATGATATGGCCCATCGTAGCTGCATTAGGTTAGGGATAAAAGGAGTCTCCATGTTCAGGGCCAATGAAAGAAAGGCAAGGAAGCCACTTTAAACTCATGTCCATGGCAGGTCAAATGATACTGATAGAAGTGTTTCCTTTAGAAAGGTATTATCCCATGGCTACCATTCCAAGGCTTAGCCTTCAAACTGCTCGTACTGCTACTTCTCATTTTTACATCACCTGTTCTAGGAGCAAATCTCCTGGAAGAATGGTGTTACAGACTGGAAAAATATGACTGTGGGTTCAGCAAAAGGGGTCTGGTGTTTTAGTTGTCTGTCACGATATACAATGTATAATGAGACTAGCTAATCTAGAAATGGATTGTTAATTCTGACTCTAATAAATTCTTGGGATACGCTTACTAAAGAACTTTTGTAGTTTACAAACACT
>NW_011888782.1:4513346-4524148 GCF_000151845.1 Pteropus vampyrus
CCAAAAGAGCAGAAAACTGGAAGGTTCAAAGGAAGGTTTTTGTCTAATACAAGATGAAAACTCAAGTTTAAAGACCATTTTCTGCTTTGCAAATGAACTATGTAAGTACTACCTACTTAATCTTTAGAACTTTAGGCAGGAAAGCTGTTATACAACTCCTTCTTTCCTTGTAAATTACACTATGTAGAATGAAACGACAAAAGAAAAAAATGTTAATTTTAAAAGAATATGTTTTCTCCCTGTTGAGATGGTAAGAACTTAATCCTGCTATGGCTCTACTCTTCTGCATTATAGGAGGTCTTTGGTATACTCTTCATAAAGGCCTTAAACTTCATCCTGTGGTCCATTCACAGATGGTAAAAACCTCATCTCTCTCATTTTAAGACACAAAGCAATGGTTAAAAACTTCTCTTTGAATATAAAATAGTGCAATCATTTTGGAAAAATTCTGGCAGTTCCATGAAAGGTTAAACACAGTTACCATATGACCGAGCAATTCCATTCCTAGGTGTATGCCCAAGAGAAACAAAAACATATGTCTACACAATAACTTGTACACAAATGCACTATTTATCAGAGTCAAAAAGTGGGGAAAAGCCAAATGTCTATCAAGTGAATGGATAAATAAAACAGCATATCCGTAAATAAAAAGAAATGGAAGTACTGATACATGCTATAACACTGATGAATCTTGAAAACATTATACTAAGTGAAAAAAGCCAGTCGCAAAATGCCACATTATATTACTCTATTTAAATGAAACATCCAGAATAGGAAAATCCTTGAAGAAAGTAAGTTACTGGTTGCCTAGGGCTAGAGGAATTGGAGGGAAATGGAAAGTGACTGATAACAGGTAAGGGGTTTATTTTTGGCATAAGTAAAATATTCTAAAATTGATTGTAGTCATGGTCTGCAAATATACTAAAAAGTACTGAATCATACACTTTAAAGTGGTGAATTATATTCAAATTATATCTTGATAAACATGTTATCCTCTCTCACTAGAGTGACCAGTTAGCTCCTTTCCATATTCACAGACTCAGAACTAGAGACTTTGGATAGCTTTAGACCTGTCTCATTTTAGACTTGTAAAAATTGAGCCTTAATACAATTCATGTGATTTGTCCAAGGTGATAGAATCAGGATCAGAAATCAGAGCTTTCTTAAATTCAACACCCACATTCTCTTCCACTTCACCAACTCTGAATCAACTTCCATTTCTTTCTACTCAGCTCCCTTTATTGCTTCACTATACCTCTTCTCCCCTGACACTGTTCATGTCAACTAAGTGATTTTTTTTTTAGTCCAACATTCATGTACTCTTAAGTTCTGCTTTCTGTATCTAAAATTTTCTTTTTCTATTCTGTCAAGCTAATATTCTCTAACTCTCATCTTTCACAAACTCTTTTAATTATAAGCTTCTGCTAAAGGTTTCTTTCTTAAGAACAAACTACACTGTATCAAATATACTGCAGCATAAAATACACTACCAGGTAAAACTCACAGTGGTTTACTGGTTAACAGTTAAATGCCAAGAGTTCAATTAAATGCTATATGTAATCTCAAAATATATATATCACAGGATAAAAAGATGTTTCATAGCTGACAAATGTGCTCTTTATACTGTGTACCATTCATTTCATACCTTGAAGTAGTCATCTTGAGTAACAACAGAGTTTCTCAGTCTGTTCTCTGGATTAAACAGACAAGATACAACTGTCTGTATGCTTCGGTCCACAGATTTCTGAAATACAGAAGTTTTCAGTCTAAAGTCTACTCCTTTTACTCAGTGTTAGCAAACTTTTAAAATAAAGTTTAATGAATATATGTTATTAATTTCTAAATAATTCTTATGGAATTCAAGATTCTTACCATATGTCACTTAGTAAGTTTTCTACCAAAGTCAATAAATATTTTAGAAACTTGGTGACAGAGTACTGGTTTAAAAAGCTCAATTTAGTAAAACCCTAAGATATTGCTTAAGGCTCTTTAATTCTTCCTGTTAGATAAGAAACGGTGAACTTCAACATTCAAGGAAAAATATCCAGGGTAAACCTGGTAATTATACTGTAAGCCATTTTAATATTTTTTAAATTTTAAGTCATATACTAAATCATAGAACTTTTTCACCCTATATTTCAGTAGTTCTCCACCTTTATTTCCCACCGAGAAACCCACGGACGAAGTTCACAGACTATAATGAAAATCCCTTAAAGTTAACCACATTCCCACCCATTAGATAAAACATGTAATTCAAGAATGAGGGCAGTCATTATAGGAATCTGTTCTAATGATAAAAAAAGAAACAACCCTTGTCTACTTCAACATTTCAATTATTACTAGTGACTCTACCATTCTTAAAAGCTATAATATATAATGTGATGGAGAGAATACCGTAAGTAATTATATGTTATTATTTAGCTAAATGTTTAAACTAGTAAAAGACAACGTAGATAAAGTTCATACTAATCCCTCTTCTGAAGAATAGGAGTCTTGAGGAAACCTGCCTGTTGCATTCTGCCAAATCATGTTAATATTTATCAACGCATGGTTAAAAAATAAAAATGGAACAAAGTACTACTGAATCAGAAATTATATGTGTACACTGAAAGTTTAGGGATGCCTGAAATTTTATCAACTTTAACATAAACTGATGAATTATCAGTCAATTACTCAAGCTCTTTTATTTATGGCTTCCATATTTAAATTTGGGCAAAAGTACTTGCTTCTCAAGGGGATATTAAAACTTAAAAGTAAATATGAAAATGTAAATAAACGAAATCAAATGTTTGCCTTTTGTGGGCCATTTCCAGAGGATGGAGTAGCTTCATGAACTGAGCATTCACTTTGCAAAACTTCAGCTCCTGAATCAACTTCATTACAGTGGTAGTTAACAGTTGTATAAGCCTATGTTTAAAACAATAAAAGTGTAATTACAGAGATGTACACCAGATACATTTCTAAACAATCTATTCTTCAAAATGGTGAGCTAATATTGAAAGTTTAAATGTGGGTCGTGTTGAAGACGTTCAATTACATTAGCACAGCAACTTTATTTTAAACTGAATAGCTGAAATCAGTAAGGCAGTCTTTTATTCTGAAATGTTTCTTAAGCTTCAACATAATCAGAATTAGAAGGGCTCTAAGAAAAAGAAACTTCAAAATGTAGTAAAGGAGAATTTCCCAGTGCCTGAGAATTTTAACTCATGTTATAGTCTTCAGATATCCAATCCTGATGAAAGACAGAAGGTAACAAAGGCTCAGGTGTTTTAGAGGTAGCACTCTTTTGTTTTAAAACTTCTTCTTACATAACAGTTTTGCAGCAAAACATTACTTTGCTTCTCTTGAATGGATTTTTTAGGTAGAAAACTAGGAGCAGATTCAATGCTAATTCTAAATCTATAAAATTAGCATTAACATAGGTTTTAATACTACCTTTCTGGGATTATATATCCTATCAACAAAGTAACTGAGCACCTGTTGTATGCAGAGCAGCCATTGTTTAACCACACAAAAACTACCTGAGAAACAAAAATGCAGTTTCTCCTGTGGGAATATATACTTGAGTTGAAAAGAAATTAATAAAACAAAACACATAACATAAAATATTCCTAGGCATACATGATATGGCAAACGGTCAAGAAATATATAATATATAATAGTTAAAAACAGTGCAGCTCAGGAATAATCAATAATATTGTAATAACTATGCATAGTGCCAGGTGGGTACTAGACTAATGGGGAGATCACTTCATACATTATATAAATGTCTTAACTACTATGCTGTACACCTGAAAATAAACTGCATGACAATCATATTGAGTGTCAACTGTAATTTAAAATAAATTTTTTAAAAAAACTTTAAAATAAAGAACCAGAACTATACATTTGGCTAATTCACCTTACCGGAGGTATAACATAACTCCTTTGTTCTCCAGCAGGCCACTGTGGTGGCATCTTAAAGAAAATAAATAATTATTTTAATATTCCTACACATTTTCACTAATATATAAGATAGACAATGTTCAGGTATTTGTCATGATAGCTCCTTGAACTTATTATAATGAAACAAAATGGAAGAAATACTTTATGCTTCTAATATCTGAGAATTTTGTTATTATTTTCCTATATAAACCCCACCTTTCTCTCAATTTTCTGGAGTTAGCTTTCAGGAAAACTCAAAGACAGTACTTCTTTGAATTTATTACCAAAGATATGGTCATGTGGTCACAGATAGATATGGTCATATCTACGGGCAGAAATTCAGAGAAGTACTATCTATATAGTAGCCAATTAAAATAAACACTACCAAATATAATTAAAATTTAATATTCTAAGAATTGAGTAATCACTTTATTTCAATCTACTCCCCTAGAAAATTTTATAAAAGTTGGCCTGGGTGTTTCAGCTATTTAACAGCAAAGATGGAAGGATACATGTTGAAATATAGAAGGGGATACCAAATACTGAAGACAGTATAAGAGAAAACTTGCTAAGTACATTACTATCAAAATATCATTCCTTTACTTCTAAGAATACAGAGGCCTTAATTCAAAGTTTTTTCCTTAAATTTTAGACATACTCAACTAGCTTAAATGATACACTGTTGGGGAAATTTTTATAAATAAAGGCCTCAATAAAACTCCAAAGTAAATCATTTTGTTCCCTCTTAAATTACCTGATAATTATACACAGGCAGCTGATATCCAGTGATGACCTGAACTGGTGAACTTGGATAAGGAGGATATGTCTGAAAATAAAGTTTACAGAAAGAATGGGTTAACAAGGTAAATTTTTAAAAATTAGAAATATTACTATTCCCAACATAAAATATGAAAATAAATCTTAATTATTTTTCTATTTACAACTCAGGATTTTGAGAGACTGGCTTCATATTCTGTCGAATGTTAGCCTTTTGGGTGATGAGGAGGAAGAGATAAATGAGGGAAGTAATTGATTTTGCCACCCTAAGTTTATCTTATTCGTGTATTTATCCCCACCCAGAATTTTTTTATGCTCTGTTAGGATAGATTTCCATGTGGAAGTTAAACGTCTTCTTTTTCTTCATAAAAATGCTTTAAAATAGTTTTAAAATTTCTTCGACAATATTATAGGGTAATGTATAGTCAATGTGTAGTCCTCCTACAGACTTTATGGCTCTTTCTGCATTTTACTTTTACAAGTTATGGGCAGTATATAACCCAAGACTGGAAAAAATACAGTAAAATGTATTACATCTTTTAATAAATATTTATTGATTAAAAACATCTAGGTAGTAGTATACATGAATATACTCAGGAAAGGTAATAACTCACAATAAGTGTTAGGAACAAGTAGGGTTTTTCTTCTAGCCATGTTTAGGGCAAGAAAAATAGGTAAAGATATACCCTACACTTCAGGTAAATGGAAAATGTAAACAAAGGAAAGATACTGCAGCACTTTTTTATTATATTTTTCCTTGCAAATAAAATGTTTTAAATTGAAGAAAGTAAAATGAATTAAGAAAATAAACTTTATTTATCACCAATAAGATAGTAAATGTTCCAAATACTACTTCAAATACTAAAGTAACCAGAACCAGAAAAATTATATGCCAGACTCATACAGTTTATAAATAGAGTTAAGTCAGCAGAAATCTATCCTAGAATCAGAATACATCCAGAGGTCAGCAATCTATACAGGGAGACACCTGGAAATTACTGTAAATGAAAAATAACTAGATAAATCGCTAACTTAAGAGAAGAAAAAAACCAGGCAGACACATGAGTAAAGCCACCTTCATATATTTTAGGAGTTACCATATGGGGGAAAAAGGGAAAAGATATGTTCTATGTGGCTACAGAGGTCAGTTCTAAGATAAAGACTTACAAGATACATAGAAACAGATTTTAGTTTAGAATAAGGAATAACAACACTAAGAATGACAGATTTAAAAAAAATAGATTTCCCATTACTAAAAGTGTTAAAAGAGGAACAGTATTATCACTTATGGAAATTGTGGATATAATTCCACAGAGGGTGAGTGAGACTGGCTTACTTTCAAGGTGCCCCATCTATAAGATCTCTAATGCTAACAACAACAACAACAACAACAACCAGGAATGCTGGTAATTCTTACCTGAACATACTGAGTTATAGGATTCATCATGGTTGGAGGCTGCATATAAGTTTCAGTGTTTGGATTACTCCAGACACTCTGAAACTGTGGTGGTGGAGGAGGATTAAAAACCAAAGGACGTGGCTGCACGTGATATGCACCTTTTTAAAGAATAAAAAGAATAAAAACCTATTTTTAGTTATCTGAAAAGGTATACCTGTATCAACAAGAAAATTTCCTTTATTTACTCACATAAATTTTGTTTCCTGATTGCAGGGCCCAGTTTCAGCTTTTTACCATGGAAATTTATCTGTGACTGAAATAAAACAGTAACAAAACTTATATCAATTCCCAAGTCTTTACTTCCAAGACCCTGGTAAACACGCCAAATCTTCTAAAATTCCTACTATCAGAGATCAGTGGTAAAAACTTACTAAATCAAAATTTATCAGCACCTTATTTACCCTTCAATACTCCCATCAAGTGTCCAGAGGTGTCATGGAATTTGATCAAAAATCTTTACCCTTTCTCTAGTTCATGAAGTTAGATGCTCAAAAATAAACAGGTTCCGACAAATTATATAAGATTAAGTTTGGATTTTTAAAAGAAGTATATATATTTCTATATTTCATACAAGACTGAGTATATATTCAGGACTCCAGCAATACTAAACATTGCATCCAAAGCTAATTAAGAGATTTTGCCATAAGATTACTTACTTCTACTATCTTCTGCACATCCACATCATTATAAAAGGAAACAAATCCATAGCTAGAAAGGCAGATAAATGAAGTATAAAATCACCACCATAACAGTACATGTTTTAAAACTTTTAATATTCTATGAAATAATTGACAAAAATAATGGTAAAGAATAAAGAACATACTGAGATAAATATTTTTAAGATGTACATGATAGAGCCTCTGTAAACACTGCTTTTTTCCCTTACAATTAAGGTAATGTGGGAACCTTATTAACAGAAAATTCCTATCTATGAAACTGAATTTATTATCTATGGCAAGATGGTTAAAATTTAAGATATTGTGAAATGTGCAAAGAAAAACTTATCTGATAAAACTGATTAATCCACTTATGTGAAATAAACGAAGCTGAGAAATATTTAAATACAAGTACTAGGAAAATGATTAAAAGAGCTGGCGGCAAACTTTTATCCTCTACATGAAAAGAATTAACAAAGCAACAAATTTCATTTACACAAATATAAGAATACCAGTTTTGAATTCTTCTCTGATACTCTACAAACACTGTAGTTCAGATATTTTTTAAAATTTATACTGAACATGTTTTACTTACCCTTTGGACACACCAGTTCGATCCGTGATTATCTTCACTTCTTTTACTGAACCATATCTAGCAAAGAAACTTCTAATTTCGGTTTCATCCATCTAGGAAGAAGAATTTAACTTCAAGAATAAAAATTCAGCATTCAAAATTTTCAATTATACTATAAAAGATTTGATGATGTGAAAGTATATTCCCCAAGTATCCCCAAACTACCTGTAGCTCTTGTCAAAGATATTTTTTATTTCTCATAGGTTAAACGTTAACTAATTCCAAACCTACATCAAGTACAAAAGACCTATCTATGTCTGCAATAAGGGCCAAAATTCCATTATTCACCAAATATTTTTTTAAATAAATAAAATAGGAATACAATACCCTAATGTCAATTCCACCAACAAAAACAGTGTTTGGCATGATTTTGCCTTCAGGTAAAACATAGCCTTGGCTGGTCGTAGCTGATGAGGACTGGGTGCTGGCCTCTCTGGAGATGGTTGAATTTGGAGTCTCAGAATTTGCAGCAGACTGTAATTTGAAAAGCAGATATTACCAATCAATCAATCAATAAATAAAGGCAAAAACCACACGTGATGTGAAACAATTTTTGCTTTCAAAGTATAAAAATTTTTCATATGAATTACTTTTATTGTAAATAAATCAACAATACAGCTTAGTTCAGGCTCAAGATGTAATCAGAGTAGATTATTAGCATGAAATTTTAACAAGAGTATAGTACTTTCTTAAACTGTGTAGCTCATTACCATCTCTTGTACAGTGCTATGGCAGAATACTGATTTTATATTGAGTTTGTGAAAATACTATGTGACCGATAAAAAAATTAGGAAGTTCAGGTTTGTAAAAAATAAAGTTATTAAAGCCACCCTGTTCTATGCCAATAACCACATTTTCATTTTATGAATATGAATAATTGATTAAAAAGCATGGTAAATCTTTTTAACAGATAAAAAAACAGCTGCGTCAAAAAGAAAACATCAGTTTTTAGCCATTTTTTTTTTTTTTGTCTCACCTTTCTATTCTCCAAAATTAACACGGATTTTGTAATTATAATACTCCCTGTGTTAGTATGCCTGCTTTACTTTACTTTGGAAGTAGATCATGAAAACATTTGCTCACACATCAGAGCTCTTGCTTTAAAAAAAAAAGAGGGGGGGAGCTTATTATCCTTTTCCCTAATGCTAGAGTATTCAAAGCATCTTTTGAAATAACATTTTTCTTCTTGAATTACACCAAATCAGTCCTACTGATAATTCTAATTTTCATTGTGGGATAATATATATAAATGATACCGTCTTTTTTTTTTTTTTTTTTTTAAGAAAGAGACCCACACATGAATCTCATTATTTTTCTGGATTCTGGTCAGAACTCTGTCTTTAGTCTTCCCACACAAAGGGTAATATAAATTTTTCTAAAGCAGAATTTACTGGTAATATGTATGTTGAAAAGGCAAGATAGCACAGTGAAACAAAAATTGATTTAGTCAGGACATGTAGGCTCATGTCCCTCACTAGGTTATAAGCCACTTACTTGGCAGCTGATTATCTTTGGAAAAAATTGCTTTGAGAATAAACTGAGATAACATCCGTGAATTCATTTTGTAAAGTGGTATGCCAATATAAGTTAGTGTCCTATTATTTGAATTTATTTTCAATAGGCTAAAAAATAAGTTTCTTTCCTGGTTTTACTATTTACTTACTTATTTTATAAATATTTTATTAACAACTAATTTGAGCTGAAACTTCAAGAAACTATGGCACACTTATTTGAAACTCATTTATAAAGTGCCTATTGATTATAAGCAGTAAGTACAAAAGACTGCGAGAAATAAAGCTATTGCACATCTGCTTATAAAGGAAAATAAGGATGAAAATGTCCATTTTTCAAAAAACAGCATAGTGATTTTTATAGAAATTAGTAACAATGAAAAAGTAGAGTTCCTATTTTGTTAGATGCTAAAAGTTACTGATAAATTTAAGATTCTACAAACTGCTATACTAATTATAGATGAAACAAAAATTGTCAAATCACCAACTTTGAGCATTTAGCTTTTCTCTATTAATTTGTGCTTATAATTGACATTTTGTGTTTCTATTTGAATACTTTCTAATTATTTCCTTTATAATACAATATTTCATGACAATAAAATAGGAAAGAGTAAAGATTTCTAAAGTTTTTCCACTATAAAACGTTAACATTTTACAATTTTATCTTTTTTCTCAATAGGACTATATTACAGAAGCCACATATCTTGAACTATTGAGAACTTGACTAGATTTCCCTTCGCTAGAGACAATTTACCAATTCCTTTCAATTAGCTCATTGAAAATTACAAAACACAAATAAAACAGTGGTTCTGAAATTCCTGTAGATTTCTTTTCTTTGCAATTTCCCCTTCATTTGTGGATGGACTTTAAATACCCTTTTACTTAATAAACTATTGACAGTATTATCCATCTGTGAACCACAATAGATGTATTTTAATTTAGAGGTATAACATCAGGCTAGAAAACTGTGCCAGATTATAAGGGGTTATGATAATGTAGATTCTCAACAAGGAGAAATTTTGCTGGCCAAGGGCATTTTTGGTTGTTACAACTGAGGCGGTGTTCCCGTTATCTGGTCGATAAAAGCCCAGGATACAATAAACATCTATAATGCAATATCAGCCACCTACGACAAAGAATTATCTAGCCCAAAATCTGAATAGGGGCATGGTTGAGAAACCCTATGATCATGTTACCAGAACTGAAGAGGCAAGTTCTAATTCTCATATTCTATTTACAGAAGTAAAATGAATACTGGAGACAAATAATCAATAATTTAAGAAAAAGAGGAAAAAGCCATTAGATATTATAATAAGTTTCACTTGGAGTTGGGTTGTACAAATTTGGCTGGCTGCTTAATTGGGACATTAAATATAAAATTCATCAAATCATTTTACTACTGTCATAAGGCACTATAATGTCATAGTCTTCAACCAGCAGGTGGCGCTCAAAGCTAACAAAGTAAGCAAAGTACTCCATCTTAAGACTGAACTGCAAGGATTTTTAAACTCCTACTGTGTGTGTATTTATATATAATTATAATCTACATATACAACATCCATAACCAATAGACAAGCTTTAGTTATGTTTAAACTCTTGCCAAAAATACTCCACAAATGAATGCTTGGGCTAAAGCAAAAGTTTTGTGTTAAAGTATTAATCTTAACCATTGGTAGCATATAAAAAATGTTACATGTAAATTAAAAATAGTAATTATTTTTCTTAATAATACTTTTGAGTAGTTGGTGTGTTTTGAAATGAGTAATGCTGAGATATTAAATAGGGATGAACTTGGACCATCACATACGCAATTCTTATCATTGCTATTTACAATATATTTC
>NW_011888782.1:4524198-4530193 GCF_000151845.1 Pteropus vampyrus
TGTGTTTTGAAATGAGTAATGCTGAGATATTAAATAGGGATGAACTTGGACCATCACATACGCAATTCTTATCATTGCTATTTACAATATATTTCCTGTTACAGTTGGATAACCAAATGACAAAGATTACTAGAAGCTGAAAAAACTTATTTACTAAGCTCCTGGGATGTCAATATTATTTCATTCAACTACTATGTCTACATGCAAGCAAACGTAGGTCTGTGTATATTAACCAAAAAAGGTCTACGATTTGTACTTATCACTTATATCCGCAGGAAAAAAAAAGGAGCTAATAAAGAGAAAATCAAAACCTAAGGAAATAAGAAATAAAAATCAGAATAAAACCCGTTAAGTAAATCCAGTAGTAAACTCTTGAGGGCAGGGAGAATCAAAACAAAGCTAAGCAAGAAAAAGGGCAAGAAAGCAAAAAGATTAGTCATGAAAAAGGGGATATGACCACAAATTATAAGAGAATGCTATGTATATGGCCTAAGGGAGTAAATTTAGAAGTCTTGATGAAACGGCTAACTTTCCAGAGAAATATAAATTTTTAAAAACAGTCTTAAGGAAAAAAAGCACTTGATTTCTGGCTCTGTTTCATTGGGAGTTTTTTCAAATTGTAAAGAAACAGGTCATTTGTGTGTATGTAGATGGCGGGTAGGGGCAGCAAGACAGAAACAATGATAGTGGAAGAGGAAATGGAAGAAAAAAATTTAAAAGCTCTTCTTTAAAAATAATTTCAGAGAAAAGAAAAAGGATATTCCTCAATTCATTTTACAAAGCTAACATCATATGAATAACAAAACTTGATTAAGGTGGTCCACTCATGCCCCCAACAGAGAGATGAAAAATCTGGCAGTATACAGAAAAATACACAATTACGTAGTTTATACTGGAAATGAAAGGACAGTTCACTCTAAAGAAATCTATTATTGTAACTCCCCATTGATATAACATTTGATAAAAATATCATCTTTTAATTTGAAAAAACCCAAGTAAAATAAATATAGAAGAATTATATTTCCTATCAATCTAATTGTAAGCCATCAGGCTTAAAATGAAATATAACTGTCATTTCCATTGAAATTAGAAAGAAGGGAACCTCCATATTCTCTACAAATTTTTCTACTATATATGACAAAGGGTTAATATTGAGTTCTTATAAATCATTAAGAAAAAGATAAATATCCAAATAGAGAGGTAGATTAAGAATTTATAAAAATATTTTAAGTTAATGACAAACTTCAACTTCACTAATCACAAAGCACATCAACACTGTGAAATATTTTCCAGCTACTAGACTGGTAACTTAAAAAAGTATATACCTCTCATTGGAAAGAGTGTGGAGAATAGATCATTCTACGCATCATCGGCGGGAATATATCCTAGTACATGCTTTATCGAGAGTAACTTGGAAAGATGTATGATAACTTAAAATTGTTATAAAATAGGCGTAACTCACCCACTGATTTCACTCCTGGCAATTTATTTCAAGGAATTAATAGATTAAGCATGTCAAAACATTTGCACAAAAATACTCATTACAGAAAAATTATTCATTATAAGGGAATTTGTTGAAGTAATGGTACAATCTTATACTCAAACACTGTATATTCAAAATTATATTAAATTAATATTTAGAATGATGTCCACTATGTTAAGTGAAGGATGCAGATTGTAAAATGGTATTATATAGTATGGTACAACTTTTGTAAAGTAAAACTTATCTATATGCAATACATGCACAAAAACAATCTGGAAGGGCATACAGACATCAAAATTTTAACAGGTTTTGGGATTAAGATGGACTCCTATTTTATAATTAGAAAAAATAAGCTATTAGCATTTCTTCCTTTAAAAATAAAGAAAAAAATTGTTGTAAATATAGTAAGTCAGTGATTACTAAATAATTAACATGGTAACTACAAGACAAATTACAAATAAATTACAATTATAAATTTTATTTCAACATACGTATTTATATAAATTGCATATTTCCCTTTAAAAATTGAGAATAATTATACTATCAATAAATACACGTGGTATATAATGAATTTGTAACTGAATGGTCAAATGATCAGAGTTGTACCTTGTGGTGGTGAATCAACTCCATCCATTTATCAAAACACATAAATGTACACCCCAAAGATTATTGTATGTACATTTGGTTTAAGGTGCCCAGTTTACCAAGACGGAAGAAGGTTCCCCATAGTTAAGAATTTCTAAACGACTCAAATCTGCGGTCCCTCAGAAGCAAAAGCAATTCCAACTTCGAACGGAAACTCTGGCATCCAGCGAGTTTTGTGCCTGCGGTCGCCCCACGAGGGCGCTACCACCACCACCACCAGGGCCCGCTCCAGGGGCCACCACAAAAGTACTTCAGTCCCGCTGAAATCGCGGGTTGCGCCTTCAAGACGCCCCCGTTTGTGGCTTCCCTGCCCCGTGCCCCTCACGGAAACACCCCGCCCCCCACGAATCCAGCCCTCACAAAGACCCGGAAGGGGCCACTTTCTGAGGAAACTGCGGCCCTCAAAGTCAGTAATCGCGTCCCTCAGAAAGCCCGCGCCCTGTGGCGTTCGGACGGCTGCAGGCCCGACGCCATCTCGCGGAGGCCGCGCTGCCTCGTCTCCACAGGGTAAGCGCGGGAAGAGAGGCTTTCGGGGTGGGGGCTGGGCACCGCGCACCCCACATCCCGGCCGGGCGGAGAACCCAGGCCGGTTCTCCACAGCCTAGTTCGCGCCACGGCGGAAGACGGGGACGGCGTGAAGGCCGCGGGCCTTGCACGTGGTCCGCCCGAGAGCGATAGGAGCGGGTCCCCCAGGCTACAGCCTCGCGCCGCACGCCGGGCATCGTGCCCCTCCTTGCCTGCCCAGCGGCGGCCTGTAGGCCGCGCCCCGGCCGCCGAACGGCCGCCGCTTCCACCCCCGCCTCAGCCCTCGGCCAGTGGTGCACCCGGGCGGGCGCTTCAGAAAAGAAAACTAGGGTGACCCCGCTTTCAGCCCCTCTTCGCGCCTCAGCCCCCAAAAGCCGAGTTTCGGCCATCCTCGAGGACCCCCACCGGTCTTGCGTCCCTCGGGCCTCCTCCTCAACTCACCATGATGGCGGCAGCTAGCAGTTCCCACCGACGTGGCTCGAGGAGGAGCAGAGGACGCTCTTCGGGCACCACTGCTGGGGCTGCTGTTGGGTCTGCTCGTGCCCGCCGCCCGGCCTCGACTGGGCAAGGGGATAAAAGTCAGAGGAGTAAGCGAAGTCAAAGGTGGCGGCGAGCCCGAGGAGCCCTAAGCGCTGACCCGCGAGGCTGAGGGGCGCAGGCGGACTGAGGCGTGGCCTGTGGGGCTCCCGGAGGTGCTCCTGAGCCTGCTGGGTACTGGGGCTCGTTGGAGCCGCCTCAGCCAATGGGTGACAGCTCCACGCCCCCTGCGGGGGGGCTGGGGGGGACGCCGGCGCCCCGGCGGGCTGGGGTGCGCAGAGGGGACGCAAGGGTTGCGCGCGGGCACGCTGCGTGCAGCCAGGGAGGCGCCGCCCTGAGACAGACTGTCCCACAGAACTGACCCACAGTTACACGTCGCCCCGAAAGTGCCTGAGGAGCACTCTTGAAATAAGTACGGGTCCTTAAGTGTTCAGATTTAAAAAGAAATTTTGATGTGTCTAGGCTCTAGTTTCAAGATGGCGTCCTGAGCGCCGAGGATTCGTGCGATCACGAGTGTCCCTATCACTGGCCCCCAAATCGACTGAAATGCGTACAGAAACACAAAATTGAAACAAGTCTATTTAGAACTGGGAACCAGACATCAAAAAAAAAGGAACATGGACCCCTTTCTGTCAAGTTTGAGGTAGATAGGATTGAATTGGAAGAAATAACCAGCTAGGTCAGGCCAGGCTCGCGTTTGGGGTTTTCATTCTTTGAAGAGACATTTATCGAATGCCTACGATTGTCAGGTATTGCAGATAGAGAAGTGAACCAAGCAGGAAAATATTTTTTTTCCTCAGAGAGTTTAAATTTTAAGGGAGGGGGGAGTTTATTTTCCAGGCTGCACAGGAAGAGGGTAGGCCTGCCTAGAGAATTCTAGAACATTCTTAAGGTTAGAGAAACAGCACCTAGAGCACGGAAGAACTGTGGGGCAGTTGGTGGAGCAGATCACATAATTTTGGGAACCACTCCAACACCCTATACCTAACGGGGATAACTGACTATGACTTTTAGCCTCCAACTTCACTTTTGTACTGATAAAAGCATTAAAATGTTACCTCGTGAACTGGCAAATGGTGGACTTCTGTAACCTGAAGACTGTCTTACTCCTAACACCAGGATAAAATAAGAACTGACTTTATTTTTAATATGCAGTTAAAACCATAACAAATGAAGAGAAATCCTAAAATGCCAGAACTTAAATTGCAAACCAGAGCAGTGACTTGCTGAACTAATTCTCCTCTGGCCCTGAGTATGAGGGCTGGGATGTAGGGTGACCAACTAATTTGCCCTGGACTTTCTCGGTTTTTGCACCGGAAAACCCCACATACCCGAAAACCAGGTTCCAGGCATACCAAGATGGTTGGTCATTTTCGGTGTGGGCAAGATGTTGTTTGTCTCTGTAACTTGAGGCCTGGAAGTATAGGGGCAGGTAGTAAGGTTTGGAGAAGCCCATGGTGGGAGCTGGAACTGAGTACATTACAAAAAGCCATTGTCCCTGAAAAACATCATGTTAAGAAAAAGGGTGAAGTAGGGAAATTACTAAAAAAACCAATGGACAAGTAGATGAAGAAGCTTGTCCCATTTCTGGATGAAAAGAAGAAAATTATTTAACTCTGATGAAATTTTGAAACCCTAGACCTGGAATTCACAAGAGTTTGGAGTGTAGATTTATGGCACTTATGTGTTGGAGTCTTAAAACTTAGAAATTGACTCCCACAACCCCACCTCCTCCCAAAAAAGATCCCCAAACAAGGTATATCTGGAATGCCTGGCAGAAACAAACAAAACCAACCTGGAGAGATGCTTCCATAAAAGGCTGGAAGGGATTCTCATTAAAAACAACAACAAAAAAAGGACCCTTTAAAGATAAACTCAAAATGAAAAATTATAAAACACTACCATAAAGAAGAGTGGCAGACAACAAAGAAGATTAAAATGTTAAAACCTTACAGAAGACGCTGCTTCGTGTGTGTGTGTGTGTGTTTTGAAATGTTAAAACCTTGCAGAAGACGCTGCTTCGTGTGTGTGTGTGTGTGTGTGTCTTTTTCTCTTATTTGGAGTCATACACTATATTTTAACGTGATTATTCTACTATTTTAAAATCTAAAACTAATATCTTTTACTCTTGAATAATTCAAAGGCTTTAGGCTGTTTTAATTCTGCACACTCTCTCCTAATTTATAAGCTATTATTTATTATTCACTACTTTAGTTCTATTCTGTTTTCCTCATATAAATTAGACATGAACTTTAGACCTACCCACATGTATAAAAATGTTTTGCTTACCAGTTTTTTGTATATCTCAGATCTTCTGGATTATTTTCCTTGTGCTCGAAGTAAATTCTATGAAATTTCCTTTTGTGAGAGTGTAATGTGGTAAACTCTCAGGTTTTTTCCCACCTGAAATACTTTTATTTTGCTCTTGTTCATTGAAGATAATTTTACTGGATATATAATTCTAGGTTTACAGTTGTCTTTTTTCTCAGAATATTGCAAACATTATTCTGTTATCTTCTGTAGCTACTGAGAAATCTGCCGTCAATCTACTTGCTGGTTAAGATCTATTTTTCTTTAGTGTTCTGAAATTTCACAGTGATGTGACTGGGTGTGGAGTTTTTAAAATTTCTCCTGCTTAGGAGTTTGTGGGCTTTCTGGATTAGCTTTCAACAGTTCTAAAAAATTTCACCCATTTTCTTGTCAGAGATTAACTCTTTAAGGAGTTTAACCTAGTTTTCATATTTCATATTCCATAAACAATTCTTATAGTTACTTTTGTTTAGATTATTACTTTTTTTAAAGATT
>NW_011888782.1:4531508-4543172 GCF_000151845.1 Pteropus vampyrus
AGATTCTCCTAGAGCACCAGTCCCTGGTGCCAGAAAGGTTGGGGACCACTGAACACCATCAATGAGATGTACACACCCTAAATTTTGAATAGGGAACTAATGATGCCACAAAGCAGCGACTGCAGAGAATACGTTCTGAATAAGGGTGGCAACAGCAGCAGCAGTAGCCATGGCATAAGTTACAGCAGCAATGTCCACAGCTGTGAGTTGAGCAAGCAGCGCTGCAATTCAGTGCCCAGTAGCAGCAGCTGAATCTTCTTCACTGGACCAGTTCTGTGGCACGATTCCATGTGTCATTCCTGGAGACACAGGCTTCCAGCTTGATTATTCAGTCCTTTCTGAGATTCCTTTCCCGCTTAAATCAGCCAAAACTTATGTGGTTTAAGTCTCCTTTTGCCTACCAACTCTACATCCTAGATCCCTCCCCTAAAGGTAACCACCACTGCTAGTTTGATATGAATCCTTTCAGACCTTTTTTAGGCATTCCCTTTTGTATACTTACATAAAATATTTACTCATTGTACTTATAGAAATATTAGACTTATAGAAAATACTTGCACTAATGGAAAATATGTACTCCTTTTATTACATTTGTAGAAAATATATGCTTATGCTATATATTTATGCTTATAGAGTATATTTAGAATATGTGTATTGTTGTGTTTTTAATATAAATATTATCATACTATATGCATCTTGCAAATTTTTTTTCTTTTAGCAATATAACTCAAAGGTTTCTAATGTCATTATATAGATCAACCTAATTCTTTTTAACTGTGGCATCATTTTATATAACATGGACATACCATAGTTATTTAGCCATTCCCTGGTCAACAGACATTTAGGTTTTCTCCACTTTTTCATTGTTACAAATAAAATACAATAAACCTATCTAATTGGAGCTGCATGAGTATTTTTCTGCAGTGAACATAAAGAAATATAACGGCTGGGTCATGAGCTATGCACGATTCAAATTTTGATAGCATGAAACTGCTATTTAAAGTGCTGTGCTAATATATACTAATTTACAGCTGTGAGTGAGAGTCCCATTTGTCCATTCTCTTGCCAATATTGATATCATCACACTTTAATTTGCCAACCTGATGGTCAAGAAATGGCATCTCTTTTTCGTTTTACTTTGCATTTCCCTATTTGCTCATGAGAGTTGAGCCTCTTTCTACTGTTTGCTGGCGGTTCAGGTTCCCTTTCTGTGAATTCCCTGTTCATCGCCTTTGACCATTTTTCTTTTGAGTTGCTTATCTTTTTTATGTTATTTTGTGGGAGTCTGGCTTCTTTCTTTCTTTTCTTCCTCAGCCCGTTGGGCAAAGGGTAGAGCGGTATTGGTGTCTCCTTGAAATTCTAGTCCAGTGTAATGAGCTAGAGTTGCAATCATGTCTAAGAATTTCTTTCCCTAAACTGAAGAGATGTAAGCCGCAAACGAGAGAGAAAAGAAACTCTCTGGTGTAAACACCAACCGTTGAACCTTTTAATGCCTTTGAATATCAACTCTTTCCTGGACATCCTCCTAAAAACCAGATAAGAGCTCTTATTTAAATCAATCTGTCCCTCACTTTCAAAGAACATTTTTGTAGGAACTCGAAGAATTGCCAAAAAATGGAAAACTGTTAGGAGGTATGATTTTTAAAGAGCTTTTCTATATATTACATTTGTTCAGGCAATGTCACAATCTCAGAATAATATGCTGAAGTCCAACAACTTTTGAAGTTCTGTTCTTGCCTTGACCCCCTCAAGAGCTAGAATAGCTGTAGAGAAAAGAGATGAGACATTAATAAATACAACATTTACAAGGCCAGCATTCAGAGCTTAGCAGGAAAGTCTCTGAAAACAATTTGATTAACACAAATATAAATTAATCTCTGATCACTTTAAAAAGGAAAACCTTAAATGTTTCTTTTTCCCTCTAAGGATTTTTTCCTTTGTCCCATGTGGAATTGACTGGAAAAAAAATTTGTCTATAATGTTAGAACCACCACGGCTTCCCTTTTGGCAGACACTATGTTTTGTGTAGTTACGTGCAGCTAGTGTTTCAGCCAACCGGGACAAGGAAAAGGAAGTGAAAGGACAGAAGAATAGAACACAAATTGGAAGAAAATCACAGAGTAAATTAAGAAAAGACACGCTAAGAGACGAGAATAGACTGTACTTAAAAAAAAGAAAAGAAAAGAAAAGAAAAAAATAGTTGAGGGAAACAGTCTTTGTCATTTCCTGTATCTGGTTAGTCAACATATTCTGTTTTCCTTTAAATTGACTTTCTAACAGACCTTCCTTTCTATTTCTACCACTTTCTTTTACACCATAGGATATACTTTTGGTTAAAAAAAATTAGGTCATGTTTTCATTTTGTGTCTGGGTGATTCCAACAGCTTTATGACTAGAACCCATGCTACTGTCAATGTATTGCGCTTTTGCTCTGCTCACAAGCCGTCCAGGATTCCTTAGTCCCAGCTTTATCATATTAAATTTAACCCTTTCAGCCTGGCTCTTAGAACCCTTTAACATAGCCATAATAAGACTGTCTCACCAACCTTCCTATCTCATTCTGCCTTCTTCTGTATTCTTTCCGTTTAGAATGCCCTTCCAGCTTTGCTTTTCCTCTCTGAATTCTACCTATTCTTGAAAGTATAGTCAAGTTTTCCCTTCTCTGTGAAATTTTCTGTCTATTCCACCTTTATTTTCTTCTCTCAAAGCTATTTCAGTGCCCAAAGTATGTAATGTGCAATTTTGGATATCAACACCTGTGAAACTGGGGAAGGAGTATAGCAAGATTTTGGATTTGCATTGGGTTTATATTGTTTCTAGCATTTAATGACACTGGTAAAGCCACAAACCCTCTCTGAAACTCAATTTTCTTATCCATGAAAAGGGGATAATACTGTTCTACTTTAGATAATCAGTAGAAAGATAGGATAGGTGGAACTATAGGTACGTGGCACTTAACACCATGCCTAGGCAATAAAAACCTATACCAGATATGCTAATAATGTCCTTCCTTTCCTCATATCCCTTTCTGAGAAAACCTGCTTCTACCATAGCCCCAGAAGAGATACTACCATTTTGGATGCTTTTTGAATATAGGTAATTAGAATGCCTGATTAAAAGTGATTAAATATGCTTATTTAAAAAAACTAAATTAATATGAAGTTTATATGTAAGCAGTTCCAGCATTGGTGTTTAATCTCAATGGTAACAGGACTCTGCATCAGCACCTCTGGAATTCCTTGGTTAGTACCATAAAGCATGACTTATTCTCGGACTCAAGAGTATGGAAGAAAGGAAGGGATTCTCTTCTTATATCTCATTTATTTGGGAGGAAAAAGCTTTCCTAATAGACTTTCTTTTATATCTCATTGACTAGAACTGTGTTGTGTATCCACTTTCAGCTCAAAGGGAGTCGGAGTGAGTGCATATCTGGCAAAAGGGAAATGCATTTATAACAATTGACCTCAGCCAGTTGTGATTCATCCTTTAGGCTTGGGCACATTCCTGCCTGAAACCAGAGGTGGGATTTGTTGTTGAGAAAGAAGAGGAGTTGGCTATAACATTGGTGTCAACCATGTCAGCCATTTGGTCAACTCAAGATGCCTTATGACCTCTTTCTTCTGGACACAACTGATTGTACGGAAATGAACATTGACCTAACTTGAATCAATCAGGTTCTCTCCCATTAGAATTTCAATTAAGAGCTCAAGACTCAGTAGCTCCTGATTCCAGTGCCTTGGTGCCTTACATTCTATATTTATCTCTGCACCTTTCCAGTAAAGTCTCCTTTTAGTTTCTGTTTCTTGAAATCAGATGAGCACTGATTAAGCCACAGATTCACTTAGATAATCTCAATTAATAATCACTAAAATAATAACTATTATAATATTTATTGTCCTATTTTGTTATTTAATGGTTTTGTGCATGTTAATCTTATCTTACATATAGCCTATAAATTCCTTAAAGCAGAAATCAACTGTGTATTAATTTCCTATAGTTTTTAAACTAGTATTAACCATAAGGTATTATGAGCTCTCTTAATACTTGTTGAATGATTGTTTGATTGGTTGGTTGCTACTCTTTTTAGTTAACATTTTTAACTGTTCCAGAAATAGATAAAAAGAGAAGCATAGTGATATATTATCCACCAGATTAGCAAAATGCAATTTCAATTTGCTGGTTTGATAAATTTAAAATCTTTTAAAATATAACAAATGGACAAAAGAAAGAGATATACTCCAATATAAAAAACGGTAGTTATATTATCTCTAAGAGGTAGGTAGTACTATGAGTTTATTTTTATCATAGCAATCTAAATCTTTCAAATTTTCCACATAGGACAAGAATTACTTTTGGAATCTGAAAAGAAAAATGTTAATTTGTAAAGTGACGATCAGGAAAAAATATGTACTCAGCCATTTAGTACATGTTTCTTAATTTCCTTCTTTTATCTAAGGATATGCTACAAATAAACTTTAACATTAGAGACACCAACTTTGGCCTTAATTATATAGGGTAAAATTGGATTTTGATTTCCTTTTAACACAGAATAATATTAATCTCATAGTGAAGTTTTACATAATTTTAGGCACACATAATGTCAAATTATTCATTTTCCCTTAAATAACTTAAGATATATTTTTTTTAATTTAAAACATGATTTAAAAATGAACAAAGACTACTTGGCTATGTTTTAAGTCTAAAATTATTTGAGTTTTCTTGACATCTTTGTTCATTATTTAAAAGGAATGCTACTTTGTTAGTATATTATTTAAATGTTGAATGGGCATTTGTGCAAAGTCTGACAAGTAAAAACAAAATTCCCCCAGAATCCAGTATCACAAAAGCTTTTGTTTCAAGCCACAAATGAGACAAATCTGTTTTTTCCCTAACACTCTGAACATTTTATATCAAACAGCCCCAGTTGAAGTAAATATCCATGTCTTTGAAATACAACATTAATGTTAGAGTTCTTTTTGTTTTTAAAAAGAGCTAGATTCAACAGGTTCCAGATGTTGCAACTGGAACACAGATGTATCCAAAATAACAATAAGGGGAATACGTTTTTTGTTTTGATTCCAAGCAGAAACAATTGCTACTTTATGAATTTGTATTAGGGCCACAAAAAAATTTATGCACTTGTACCCACTATTAGTAAAGTGCTTCAAAACATGATGCTTTAGAAATACCACACCTTCCTATCACAGAATTGGTAGCAGATACATAGATTTCTCATCTTCAAAAATCTACTGCTGTTGATATTATAAGGGTTACCAGGATTCAATATTCCATGCTACATTCAGATGTGCAAAGAAAAGGTAGCTTTCTTAATTTAACTTTGTTCAACAAACCCCCGTGAAGTCATAAACTGTGAGGGTAGATTATGGTGTGAATGAGGGGGAGACAAACTCTGATCTGGCCTGTCGGTAATATGTCAGTCTCTTCTAATGTCTATAGTCTCCTTTGGGGTGAATTCATTCAATTTGTTTCTCAGGATCAGATTAAATTTTCTCTCCCATTTCTCTCAAAAATGTTAGCCAGTGAATGGAGATTTTATAAGGCCTTGTGTTAGAGGGGGAAGAATGGCCTCTGATTCATGCTGGGCCTTCACTGATTGTGGCTGCAGTGTGGACGGACAGCCTGGCTCTCTGTCTCACACAAAGAAGGGATCCTGACAGACACTGTAGGCTGCCTGACCCAAACTCAGCTTACCTGTCTCAATTACAGAGACTGTAAAAGCAGCTGAAAAAAATTTTTTTCAGCCTCAGTTACAGCTAGGGACCAAATGACACACTTCAAGTCAATGAGATATAGGCAGAAGCCCTTCAGGTTTGGGGGGAGCCCCTAGTGTGCCACTTCCTGAATAAAAAGGGAAAGCCTCCTGAAAAGAAAGCCCCTTGCCCATTGTCCCTTGTTCTTTTTTTTCTTGAACCTAGTTGTGAGGCTTCGAGGGGCAGCAACCATCAAAAGACCATGAATTGATGAACATGGGCATGAAAATTATTACATTAAAGATGGAGGAGTAGAAAAAGAGAAAGAGCCTAGGTCTTTGATAACATCATTGAACTTCAGTATCAGCTCTGTGTAACTTAGAGCGCCATGTTGCATGAAAATAACATATTCCCTTACATACCCAGTTATTTAAGTCACCATCTGGAGGGGTGGGTCTATTATTTTAAGGTTAATGCAATCTCTTTTTTCAGAGTTAATTACTCGTCTTGTTTTTATTTCTATTGTGGGAGCTCCTTGAAAACAGGTACAGTAACTTTTTTTATTTTTATCTCATGAGCATCCAATATATTTGGTTTAAACACCTATGATATACCTTAAAAAGAGATGGGGATTAGAATAGTAACTGCCAATTAAAAGAGAAATAGGCTTATACCATGGTTTACAACACTGCAAGCTTGTTTCCTAGTCTCAAACTAGAATATATTAATTTTCACTCATGTTAATACATTTTTAGAAGTACTGTTTCTCTATAGTTTTTTTTATGTTAGTTTCAGTTATACAGTACACAGGTGAATGCAATCTTAATTGATACAGCAATCAAAGAAAAGAAGGGTTTTAGATTTAGAATAAATACATACAAGCATGTATATTTGAGAGAACTTCTTGAACTTATTATTTCTGCTGATGCTATTTAATTGATCATATGGTTTTATATCCAAGATATGGCATTTATTCTATAACTAGTCAACATCACTACATGTAGGAAATCCTGAACAGGCAAAACTGGAGCCCTTCATGACTTGGCCTGGGATTGGAGCTAACTATATAGTCCATTGCTGGGATGACTCTCCTGCCCTTGACATTGCCTCGAATAGGGAATAGAACAGGCAGCCAACAGAATACTGTACCCACTGCAGAAGGACAGTTTGCATAAGGAGCCAAGGGTCTTCTTAGAGGGAGGAGTCTGAGATCCCAACCCCTACTTTCTGAGATTCACAGTTAGAGAAAGGTGGTGGGGTAGAATGAGATGACTTTGACCAGGAGTTGTGGTCCCAGTAAGAATGGAACCAAGTGATCTCAAAGAATTCATAGAGGGGAAGAAAAAGTATGGCTTGGTCCCAAACAAGGGTCCAAGATTTGTGAGGCTTGCTGGTTCTGGTCCTGTAGTTGACTTACTTATTGTTCTTTCAAATTTAGGGTCACTCACTGTGGTGCCTCTCCCTAAGAGAGGACTATACATTCCCACCCTATGAACTTGGCTATGGCTGTGTGATTTGCTTTGACCAATTGTAGGAGGAAGTAATGTGTGTCACTTCTGGGCAAGGCAGAGAGCCCGTGTGTAGTTCACCTTGCTCTCTCTTTCCTCTAGCTGGCAGTATTCCAGGTGGTGGTTGCTCTGTCACTGGGGATCCTGGAATGAAGATGACACAGAACAGAGCCACAGCAGACCCACATGCATATAGCTATGTGAGAAATAAATTTTTTATTATAAGCTAATTCAAGTTTAGGGTCATTTGTTTATGTGACATAGCCTAGCTCTCCTGACTCCTCGGTTGAAACTAACTGAAGGCATTTCATGATATAAGCTCAAAATAGGTACTTTGTGGCTGCATGCTCTGGGGTGTCTCATTTCCAAAACTAGGTGCCACAGAAGGCTAAGTTTGTGCTAGATATTAGTAGCATTCAGCGGGGGAAAAATTGATGCTAGTAAATTTCTTTCTTTTTAAATATCTAAGAAAAATACCAAAGTTATAGTTATTCTTCGTAGCATGGAAAATGATAAGATGTTACTGAGAACACTGCTATTGTGGGATAATATCGAGAATAATAAATTGGTGCTCTTCTTACCTCCCTCTTTCCACTCCAAACTTGTATATTAAAATCAAATTACTTGAGCCTTTCACCTCTTCTTTTCTCCAGCCCAGGCAGCCTGACATGAGTCATCTTCTTCTCTGGGTGGAGAGAGAGAGGCATGGAAGACAAGAAAATAAAGTTGGCATATTTTGGGTCTTGAATTCAAATATGTTGGTAAAGGTAGACAATTACAGGGGTAGTAAAAGGCAGAATAGATAAAAAAAAGAACCTATGGGATGGAGAGAAATATATTGGGAAGGATTGGGAGGAACCATTTGCACGGGGTGCAGAATACAAGTAAGAGACCATAGCTCCTACCAGAATCAACACAGTGTGTCTCCAGTCCCAGGAGGCCCTCTAAAAATCAATTACAGGCCCATCTGTGCCCCCTGTTGTGATTCAGAGAGGACTGCTTATAGACAGTTGCCGGCACAATGCTCATCCAGCATGAACGATGGCCATCTGTGCTCTGAGATTTTGTTCACCCTCTGACTCACAAATGGGTAACAACCAGGATACTCAGGAGTCCCCGGAATGCAGAGTGCAGTGTGGACACCTAGTTGAGGGTGATGGTGGTGATGGGGGCTTGAGGAAAGAGCTCCTGCCAGGACCAAACTGGGACCAAAAAAGGCCAGCTGGAAATCTCCCAGCATGCTTCTGTTCCCCAGGAAATCACCTCATGCTACAAGGGCAGAATTTACCCAAGTCTATGTTATATATTTTGTCTTAAAAATTATTTTTTGTCTTAAAATTTGAATTGACCCAAGAGAACTGAAAACATTTCACATAAAAGTTCATACATGAATGTTCATAGTGGTATTATTCATAATATCTAAAAGTAGAAACAACCCAAATGTCCATCAACTAATGAGTAGATAAACCAAATGTGTTATATCCTCTATACAATGGAATATTATTCAGCCATGAAAAGGAATGAAGTATTGATTCATGCTACAGAATGGATGAAACTTGAAAATATGATGCTAAGTAAAGGATCCAGATACAAAAGACCACATGTTATATAAATCCCACTTATAAGAAAAAGCAAACTCATAGGGACAGGAAGTAGATTAGTGGTTGCCAGGAGCTGGGGGAGAGGGAAGTAGAGAGTGACTATTGAAGGGAATGGGGTTTCTTTTTGGGGTTATAAAAATATTCTGAAATTAGTAGTATTGATTGCATGGCTTATGAATATACTAAAAATCACTTTAAAAGATTGTGATGTATCTCAATCAAAAATTAATTTGTAGTAATGTTGTTTTGATTGCATATAAAAATATTTATATTACATTAACTTGTTCTCTGTGGATCTGAGGTTGAAAAAAGAAAGTTTTAAGTAGAAAGTAGAGTCTTGAGAGCTCACAGACTGTGTCAATCAAAAACAAGCAAAAAGTGAATGCTTCAAAGTGAAAATGAAAAATCGCAGGCTTTGTTTTCTGAACAGAGAAGGAAGTGAGCTATTCAGGATGAAACAATTGAATTTTGGAGAAGCCTGCTTCAGTAGTTCCCCTAATATAACAAAGCACACTGATCATATTGTTCTTCCTTGTCTGGAAAATTTTTTAAAAGATTATAATATAGTAAAAACAAAATTTCAGAATAGACTATATGCTGTCCACGATCAGCAACTTTATTTCTAATATTAATCAGGCTCATAATTTTTTAAAAGTCACAAAATATTATTGTCATAAAAAATTTTGGGGTGAACATTATTATCTTAGAAAGTAAAATAAATGAACTTGATTTGTTCATTCTTAACGTAAAAATCTTATTAGTCTTAGAATAAAACCAAAAGTAATTGATCTATGTGATCTGTTTTTGCTGTCTTCACTAATATAATCTAAGTATGCATTATATCTCATGAGCTCTAATTAATATATTGTCAACACATTACACTTTCAAAAGTGTTTTACAGTTAAGCAAGTTTGGGAAATGCTGCTGTGACATCGTTCCCTGCATACCTTTACACCAAAAAACTATACTTAAGGATATGTTCACAAGGAATGAACAATCCTGAAATCTCAATTGCTTATTTTAAAAAGTTTATTTCAAGCTCACATTCCATATCTAAGTTGAGTTAGCAGAAGCCTCAGCTTATAATCCACATGACAGTGGTTCAGTTTCCATATTCACTTCCACAATTTCCTTGGAGGACATTTCAATGTCTTGCATAGGCAATTAAATGCACTGCCGAGATCACATGCCTCTTCCACTCACATTTCATTGGCTAAAGCAAACTATATAACCACACCTAATTTCAAAGGGGGCAGGCACCGGCAATCTTACCCTGTGCCTGGAGGCAGAGAACCTGATTATTGAACAGCCCTAACATCTACCCTCTAGTCCAGCCACCGTCCAATAGACGTTTAATGCAAGCCCCAAATCTAATTTCCAACTTACTAGTAGTAACAAAAAAAAAAGTAAAAAAGAAGCAGGTGAAATTGATTTTAATAATGTATTTTATTTAAACAATTTATCATTGCAACATGTAACCGTAAGAAATTATTGAGAAATTTTATTGTTTTTTTCGAACTAAGTCTTTGAAATCAGATGTGTATTTTACATATACAGCATATCTCAACTTGTACTAGCCATATTTCAAGAGCTCAATAGCCACATGTGGCTAGTGGCTACCATATTAATAGCACTGCTCTAGTGTTTATGGCTTAAGACCATCGCCCTAAACACTATCGCAAACATAAAATTTCCCTGAAAAGTCTTGTTGAATTTTTAAAAAATTAGCGTGTGTATCTTTGTATAAAAAATAATGTTTTACAGATTATTATTGCATGAAAATTGCTCTAGGAAATGAGTTGTGTTAACCCTATAGCTCTGCTTCTCACTAGCGTGTTACCTTGCACCCCAGAAAGGACTGGACCAAGACCTAGAGATTTCTGTTTCAGTGCCAGGGGATACCAATTAGTTGGAGAGCCTTAAGTCAAGTGACTTGATGAATGTCTGTTTCCACATGTGTAAGATGGCATGCTTAGATGAGATAATCTTGGTGTCTTGTCTAAAAGTGATTTAGAGTAATTAGAGAAAGTAAAATTTGCCTTAAGTAAATTGAGTTTAAAATCTCAAATTCTAAGATTCCAGTTAGGGTGACATGGGCTATCATGACGAGCTAGATGTTTTGGTTTGGTTTGTTTTATTTTTAAAGAAAAATTGACCTTTCGTACCGAAGCCTGTAGAGTAACCTGTCTGGAGTCACTTTTCTCAGGGAGGCAAATGGCTATGCCCTGCCTCGAATGGACATCTAAACTCCACATCATTACTGAGCGGTCATTGGCAAAAGGGGGTTCCCTAGTCCCCCAAGTTGAGTGGTGTGGGCAGCTTCTGAGAACTCGGAAAAGAGTTGCCTTAGGTTTAGGGATTTGAAATCAAGACCTTATTGGCAGTGGTGTCTGTGAAGGGGCATATGATGAATTCCCTCTCTGGCATTGCCACTGGAATCCCACTGGGCATTTCACCTTAAGGCTGGAAAAAGTCCAGTGTCCATAATTGATTAATGATCCACAGGGTGTTTCTGAAGCCAGGGTAATTATTCGAACAGTAAAGGGAGAAGAACATGAAAACTTCCTGCTGTCACTCCATGGGCAGTGAACTAGTCTGGTTGAGGATGACCGCTAATGCCTGAGGATGAGACCTTTCTCCCGCCCTTCCCAAGAGTTGGTGACTGTGGTGGTCTTGTTTACACTTTGGATGGATTTCAGCACAGAGAGAAAGGGCTCGAAAGCACCTTGGGCACAGGCTCTGCACATTCCCGCTTTTCCACTTGAGGTGTTTTTTAGATAAGGATGCTTCAGCCACTTGCCTTTTCTCCTATAGATTTTTAGAGCAGCAGCAATTGAAATAGAA
>NW_011888782.1:4543222-4545363 GCF_000151845.1 Pteropus vampyrus
TATGATGAATTCCCTCTCTGGCATTGCCACTGGAATCCCACTGGGCATTTCACCTTAAGGCTGGAAAAAGTCCAGTGTCCATAATTGATTAATGATCCACAGGGTGTTTCTGAAGCCAGGGTAATTATTCGAACAGTAAAGGGAGAAGAACATGAAAACTTCCTGCTGTCACTCCATGGGCAGTGAACTAGTCTGGTTGAGGATGACCGCTAATGCCTGAGGATGAGACCTTTCTCCCGCCCTTCCCAAGAGTTGGTGACTGTGGTGGTCTTGTTTACACTTTGGATGGATTTCAGCACAGAGAGAAAGGGCTCGAAAGCACCTTGGGCACAGGCTCTGCACATTCCCGCTTTTCCACTTGAGGTGTTTTTTAGATAAGGATGCTTCAGCCACTTGCCTTTTCTCCTATAGATTTTTAGAGCAGCAGCAATTGAAATAGAAGAGTCTTCCTGGAGTCTGCTCTGAATTTACTCACAAGGCAAATTTCACTTTCTCTAATTATTCTCAATCTTTTTTAGATAAGACAGCAGGATTAATTAGCAGAGTTTATTTACTGTTGCGTGTGCACTTGGGAACAAAAGATTTAGAACCAGATCACTAGGTGAATGTAATTCATTATTAGTGTGTGGGGCAAAATGGTTTGTTTAGAAATATTAATAATGATTCTTTTTTATATATAGGTTGAATATGTACAGTATTTTCTAGTCTCTTCAAATCCATGTAAAAATATACATTAACTATTTTCATAAGAATTTCTGATTTAAACTTCGGGCCCCCTTTAGCTCAAGAAGGTGGGAAGTTGGTAACTGAAAACTCTCTGCTTAAGTAACATTTAGTCTCCAGAATCTGGGCTAGGATATTGATTTTTGAAGCTTTATGCAGAAATTCTAAACTTGAACATTTTTCTTACTCCTTTGGGCATGAATTCATACCCAGATTGAGTTTCCCCTTAAAAAATAACCCTCATCTTTTAAAAAAAATATATGATAAAGGAGGACAAAAGAGTGTGCAGTTCTGCTTTCCTTACAACAGAGACATCTTATCAGTAAATTCCTACATACTTGGATATATTTCTGGCAAGCAGGACAAAATGAAATATGTAATGTCAGTTCAGGTGAGGTGAAGAGAGGCTGTTTACTTGAAAAAAAAAATACCTGTGTTTTTGTTCTGTTACAGCTGGATATTTATTTCTGGCTCTATGTGCCAGACAGTACTATTGAGTGAGTCGGTGCTGGGTTGAGCATGTGATGCATGCTGACCAGTTCTCATTTCTGCTCCATCAGTCTTGGAGCCTTATGTGGGGGATGTATCAGGACCTCTTTCAATAGAAGACAGGCTGAAATCATTGAGGGTTATTTAGGATCATCTTCTACAGGCCTTGGAGCTTGGCCCGCAGACCTGATCCCTCTTGCTTAGAGTGTCTCCTCAGACCATGGTGGGCTCCTGACCCCCACCTGCCTTTCCTGTCTGTGCCACCCCTGGTTTCTGCTGCTCCCTATCTCTCACACCCGTGGCTGACCCAAACATGCTGTGTACTTTCACTCTCACACCATCATTCTTGATGTCCTCGGACTGAAATATCTTTCACTCCCTCTTCACTTGCTGGTTACATGAACCTTTACTCCTCAAGACCCAGCGTGACTTTCTTTTCCTTTGTGAAGTCCTTCTAAAATCCCTTGCTCCTACCCCTACCATCCTTGTCAGAAATAACTGCCACCTCTCCTGTGCTTTCAAAGCACACTGATGATTTCTCTCTCTCTCATAGCACTTACTACATGGTTTTGATGGGGTTCAGGACACACTACCCCAAAATTTAGCACTTTGACATATTGAATATTTTAAGCTGAAGGAATTTTAGAAGACACGAGGACAAGAATTCTTTGACCTTCACTTGAAGAAGGTCATAATGTGAGAGGTGCCTTTCCTGTACCTGGAGCATTCTTATCTCCAAGATAGAGGGACTCTGAGAGGAATCTGAACAAACAGGTCTTACTAAGTTTGCACCAGTTGACTGCACTTAGCTCATATCCTTTGTTTCATCACATTTTCCACCACTTTCTACTCCTCCTCTAACCTAACACAAAAATGCTCAGATTTAACCACTTCTTCTTCCACCCTTCATTTTCCTATGAAGTTTCTTG
>NW_011888782.1:4545858-4571241 GCF_000151845.1 Pteropus vampyrus
GAAATATCTTTCACTCCCTCTTCACTTGCTGGTTACATGAACCTTTACTCCTCAAGACCCAGCGTGACTTTCTTTTCCTTTGTGAAGTCCTTCTAAAATCCCTTGCTCCTACCCCTACCACCCTTGTCAGAAATAACTGCCACCTCCCCTGTGCTTTCAAAGCACACTGATGATTTCTCTCTCTCTCTCATAGCACTTACTACATGGTTTTGATGGGGTTCAGGACATACTACCCCAAAATTTAGCACCTTGACATATTGAATATTTTTAGCTGAAGGAATTTGAGAAGACACAAGGACAAGAATTATTTGACCTTCACTTGAAGAAGGCCATAATGTGAGAGGTGCCTTTCCTGTACCTGGAGCATTCTTATCTCCAAAATAGAGGGACTCTGAGAAGAATCTGAACAAACAGGTCTTACCAAGTTTGCACCAGTTGACTGCACTTAGCTCATATCCTTTGTTTCATCACATTTTCCACCACTTTCTACTCCTCCTCTAACCTAACACAAAAATGCTCAGATTTAACCACTTCTTCTTCCACCCTTCATTTTCCTATGAAGTTTCTTGTATTATGTAAAACTTATATTAAATAAATTTGCATGCTTTTCTCTTATTAAACTGTCTTTTGTTACAGAGACCCAACAGAGAACCTAGAAAGGTAGAAGAAAAGATATTTTTCTTTCTCTACAATTTCGTAGTCATTTCATTTTTAGCAAGTTTCTTAAGCTTGCTGAACCTGTTTCATCATCTGTAAAACGGGAGTAAAAATAGTACCTACCTCACAGGGCTCTCATAAAGATATGACACTTGCAAAGCCCTTAGTATAGTGCCTTGCGCACAGTAAGAACTCAATCAATATCAGCTACTATGATTATTATTATAATTATTATCATAATTATTTATTACAGTTCAATGTGGAATAGTGGGACAAAACCATGCATTTGTATGTTCTTTGCGGTTTATTAAAAGCTCTCGTAATGTATTATTTCATTGAATCTCTCAATAATCCTATGGCTTAGGTATAATTATCTCCATTTTACAAATGAGAAACTAAAGCTCAGAGAAGTTTAATCCCTCCCTGTACTAGTTAGCTTGGGCCGTCATAACAAAATCCCATAGACTGGGTACCTTAAACAACAGAAATTAATTTTCTCACAGTTCTGGAGGCTGTAAGTTTGAAATTAGGGTGCCAGCATTATCGGGTTCTGGTGAGAACTCTCTGCCTAGCTTTCAGACTGCTGCCTTCTTGCTGTTTTCTCACATGGCAGAGAGAGAAAAAGTGAGAGGGAAGGAGAAAAGGAAGGGGAGGAGAAAGGAGAGAAGGATGAAGGGAGTGAATGAGTTAGAGCAGGCTCTCTGATGTCTCTTCTTATAAGGGCACTAATCCCCTCATGAAGACCCCACCTTCATGACCTAATTATCTCCCAAACCTCCATCTCCAAATACCATCATAATGGTGGTTAGGGCTTCAACATATAAATTGGAAAGAGGCGGGATAGAATTCAATCCACAGCACTCCTCTTTTCCCCTTTCAAGGTCATGTGGTTCATAAGTGGCAAAGCCAAATATTAAATCCACGTTTTGCAACTCTAAATTTCGAACTCTTTCCCTAAAAACAGAAATTTCACATTATTTTGTTTTAAACTTTTACCTTTGAGTTTATTTTTTTAACTTTTATAACGTTACTATAGTTGAATAATAAAAGGCATTTCACATTATTTTGAAACTAATTTAGTTAGGTTTTCACCTGCTATATTGGGTACTTCTTATTACAGAAACCCTTTAAATGGGGATTGTAGTGTTTTTCTGTCCACTTACCTGGCTCTTATAGAAATTGGATTAGAGAACGTTTCTTTCCTGCTAGTAATTTCTTTATAAAAGTTATAGTGTTTTCCTGTCCACTTACTTGGCTCTTATAGAAATTGGATTTGAGAGTATTTCTTCCCTGGTAGTAATTTCTTTATAAAAAGTACTAACCAAAAAAATTTTAGGCTGAACTCAGTTGGAAACTCAGGAGTTGCCAAAGGCCTGTCAGGCTTTAAGATACACAGTAACTTCAGAAATTAGTAATATCATTAAAAATTAAGTTTACATAAATTGAGGTTTTGTTCTTTTATTTTAACCTATTTAATATAATATGATTTAAAAAATCTTTTTGATATCATGTAGTGTTTTTGGTGACCAGTGAAGTTCAGAAGAATTTTATCTTTCTCCGTCATAAAAAGCAGGGAAGCGATGATTTTGTTTTCCTGGGGATTCTCATCTCCAAAAGCTTTTTACCTCCAGTTGAATATAATGATATCTACTGTGGTTAGATTAAAAACAGAGGTTGTCCTTTGCTATTTTTTCCTCCTATAAATTCTTGCTGTTTCAAATTTTAGAGTTTATTATTTTGCTGCTCAGTTGTTACATTTTGAAGATGAAAAATGATCTTGAAGAGTTTATTACACTTAAATTATTAGCTTTTGAAATTTTTATTTCTATCTTACAATTTATTCCTAAAGAGAGAAAAGACCAATTTGTTTTTCATGTTAACAAAACATTCTGGAATAGCCCAGGGAATGTTTAAGACGATGTCAATATGTAGAATCTTTTTTACACGTCTGGTAAACAATACAAATTCGAACAAAAGAGCAGATTCAAGGTTCTACAGGAAGTCTGAAGAAAGGGACTCTTATTCAAGATCCCTATGTTTGCAGATGAACAATCTAGGAAATGCTTTAAGCAATTTGAGATGGTTAATTTTAAATGTCAACTTGACTGGGCTATGGGGTACCCAGATGTTTGGTCAAGCATTATTCTGGGTGTGTCTTTGAGGGTGTTTCTGCATGAGAGTAACATTTGAGTCAGTAAACTGAGTGGGTGAGCCTTATCCAATTAGTTGAAGAACTGAATAGACAAAAATGTTGAGTAAGAGAGAATTTCTTCTACCTGACTGCTTTTGATCTGGAACATTGATTTATTCCTGTTTTCAGACCCCAACTGAAACACAAACTCTTCCTAGATCTTGAACGTGCCAGCTTTCAGACTGGAATTTATACCTTCAGCTCTCCTAGGTCTCCAGCTTACTGACTGCAGATCTTAGGACTTGTCAGCCTCCATAATTAATGAGCCAATTACTTGTAATGAGTCATCAACCAATCAATCTATTTATCTATCCACACAGCCTACTAGTTCTTCTTGTCTGGAGAACCCTGACTAATACACAACTCTTCCACATAAATCCTGTGCTGACTTTATACAATACCACCTTGACAATGCTGAACTATGTTTTCCAGAACTTTCTTCCCTGTATGTTCAAGTTGGGCCACAAGATACATTTTGCACAAGATTTGGAAGCAGTGGCCATATTGATTTCACATGCAGGTTGGGGTTTTGCAGGAGTGGTAGGGCAGAGGAACCAGGTGCTGGTGCAGCACACATACCTTGCTGCTATCTGCTGACCCACCTCATAGATGTAGAGCAGCAGCTGAGCCTGCAATTTTCCCACCTGCCCCTAGATCCTTCTCTGGCCTCCCTGACACATGAGCCAAGTGTATGACTAGCTCTGTGACAAAAGGCACCAGCAGGAAACTTGAATTACTGAAGCCGGAAGCAGTAAGAGACATTGGTTCTAGTCCATATTTATGGGTTCCGGATTACACTCATGGATTCCAGTTTTTTTCCTTACTTTACATTAGAATTTTTAAACCATAGTACTATTAACATTTGGGTCAGATAATTCTTTGTTGAGGAGAATTATCTTGTGCATCGTAGAATATTTCACAGTATCCTTGGCCTCTACCCACTGGATAATAGTACTTCATCTTCCAGTTATGACAACTCAAAATGTTTCCAGACTGTGCCAAATGACTTCAGGCTGTGGTGAGGATCATGGGGGCAAAATCAGCCCTGATTGAGAACTGCTGCTTTATATCTATCTACCCTTCCCAACCCTTCCCAACTGCCTGCTGGACTTCAGGCTAACACCAGACAGAGCCTTACAGAGACTGTATAACCAAATCTAATAATTGTGAAGGTCAAATTCCTATATAAATCTCTTATTGTATATCTCTTTCCTTGTGGCTCTGCTTTTCTGACCAAATCCTGACTGGCATCCCACTTAGAGTTGGCTGAATCTTCCTGAGTCTCCTTTCCTCATCCTTATATCCCAATAACCTCCCACGCCAGCCTTACTGGTGAGATAGCACTCTTGGAAGAAGGACAATCAGATTCATGAGAAGTGTGCTTGGCACAGAATCTAGACATAACCCAGCCACATGGAAATGTAAACCTTGACCTTCCTGCTGCCGGGGCTTCCAAGTTGCTGGCTGAGCTGAAGCAGACTGTGGAGTCTCTGTGGGGTTCAGAACCATTGCGGATTTTATTGCTTTGTTGATAATCTAAGCATAAAATGCATAAGAGGGAGCTACCAAGAAAGTGCCCTGATTTCAGCAACTCAGTGGATGGTGATGACAGAAAGGAACATGTGCTATTCATGTCATTGCTGCCTTCACATGAGGTCTACACCATGAGAATTGGAAGAAGTAGCACTCATTCATCCAAACTCAATGCTGAATCATTTCCCAAAATGGCACTCTGCAGTATGGATATAATATCAAGAATAATAGTGGGGCCACTTGTTCTTTTTCTTCGTGGGTTTTTTTTTTTTGGTTGGTTCTATTCAAATGAGTATTTAAAAAATCTAGTTTATGCTGTATCTATCAGTTGCAGCTTTTCAGTACTAATCTAAAGATGGACTTTAGAAAAACTCAGTTTTGAAAGGTAGACACTTGAAATGTGAGTTTCAGGTCAGGCTTGTTCCAGGCAATATGGTAAAGTAGCATTTGCCATATCCAGGGCTCCTCTTCATGGTGGGCCTCTGCCATATGCTTGCTCCTACTGGGTATCCTTTTCCATCATCTAGAGGTTGAAAGAAAAAGGTATCCAGAAGAAAACTGCAACTGAGAGGATCGGAGCCCCTCTGGGCCTTCCAACCATTTTGTAAAGTGACTCAATAGCAAATAGTTTGTATCACAAAGTTTCTTTACAGGTACTATGTCTGGTCTCATTTACCAAATGCTTATGCCAGATGTACTGGTAGGAAAAAGAGGAAGTATCACCAGAGAATAAAGAGGAGGGCACAGGCTGGGACATGGACGCAGAGTCTGGTAGATATAGCATCTCTCCAAAGAACTCGAATTCTACACTAGTTTAACCATAGATCAGCTGCATCAGACTCATCTCTTGGAGTTTTTAAAAAATGTCATCGCGTTAATTAGATCCTTCAGGAAGCAGATTCTAAGATGGAATTAGGCGTGCAAGAGGTTTATTGGATAGCAATGCCTGTGAAAGGTAGAGGAGGGAGGAAGCAGTACTGGGCACAGAATGACTTTATACCACAATGCTTATCTGACACCTGTCGAAGAAAGGAAAGAGGGAAGGAAGCGGGATTGGGCAGGGAGTGCCCAGTATACGAGGCAAGTCTGACAAAGTCTCAACCAACTCATTGGGGAGTTTCAGAGTAAAGATTGCCTATTAGAGCTCCACATTGGGCAGAAATGGCCATGCCCTAGTACTCCCACCATATTTCGTCACTGGTTGAAGGAGGAATATAGCTCTGGCTCAAAAACTAAGGTGGGTCCTGCAGGTTCTAACAACTGGAACTTTTCACCTGGCTGTGTTCCTCACAGCTGAGAAGCAAGTTCTTTCTTGGAGGGAGATCAAGTTTCTCTCTATGGCTGCCATAGCTGGTTTCGTCCATGCGCCCCAGACCTCCTGCATCAGACTCTTTAGTGGTGGAGCCCTAGAATCTGCACTTTAACAAGCTTTCCAGGTGATTCTGATGAACCCTGAGGTTTGCAAACCCCTGTGAATCTGCATAAATTCAGTCAGGTATGGTATCCCTTGATGTCATAGTTCATCTAAAGATTCGCTTAGGCCTATATCCATGAGAAGTGCTTTCAGCTGAAAAGAACAGAGCCCCTGACAAGCAGAGACTTATGCAAAAAAAGATATTTAAATGTTTTACAAAACAAGAAGTCTGAAAGTAGGTAGTTCCTGAATTTTGTCTAAAGGCTCATAGTATCATCAAAGATTCAGGCTCTTTATGTGTTTCGGCTATGCCCCCCTCAAGGTGAAGGCTTTCTTTCTAAGGTTTGTCAACTCATCATCACAAATTGCTGCCACAGTTCCAAGCATTATATCCTCAAACATCTGGAGATTCAAAGCAGGAAAGAAAAGGATGAAAAGAGCTCTCAGTTTATCAGAGAAGAGAATCTTTCTCAGATGTGCCCCAACTGACTTCCTCATGTTTAGTAAGACTACAAGGCCATCTGTAGGTGCAAAGTGACTGAAAAAATGAGTTTCTAGAATCACCGTATTTGGCTTAGATCCATTGTAATTCACTTCCTGGAGCTAGGAACACCGTCATCACAATACGTCACATTTCTTGCAGACTTGTAGTAGCAAGAAACAGATGGGGAGAAGAGAGAGGAGAATGGGTTTTGTAGGCAATAAATAATATTTGCTGCAATTCCTTTAATTTTTTTTAAAAATAGATTGATTTGTATAGGTGTACAATAGGTTAAAATTCTCCGAAATTTTTTTTAAGAATTCAGCTTCTGACAGAGGGTGATCTTTTTAGAAAGAACCACACATTCATTCATATCCAACTAATATTTTTTGAGCACCTGTTATGTACCAGGCACTGGGTAAATAGCAGTGAACAAAGCAGGAAAAATTTCTGCCCTCATGGTGCTTCCATTCCAGTGAACTATAAAAGACAATGTACAAAATAAATATGTTTTCTTGCCTCTTTGAAGGCTCTAAGTCTTATGAAGAAAAATCAGGCAAGGAAGTAGGATAGGAAGTGATGATGCATTTAATTTTGAATTAAATGACCAGAAAGGTTTCTCTGGGGGAAATGACTTTAACAAAGGAGTGAATCGCATGATTATGAGGCAGAGGGAGAAGGAGAATGAGTAGTTCAGGCAGAGAGAATAGCAAATCCAAGGTGATGACATGCCTAGAAGGTTAAAACAAAAACAAAAACAAAAACAAAAAACTCCAAGGAGGCCAGTATAGCTGGAGTGGAGAGAGCAAAAGGAGGACGGTGGGAGATAAGTGGGGACCAGAACTTCTAGGGCCATGTTTGCCTTTCAGGACTTTGGTTTCTATTCTGGGTAAAATGGAGAACCACTGAATATACGGGGACATGATTTTTCTTCATTTTACAAGGATTACTGTGGCTGCTGTGTTGTAATAGACTGTAGAAATGGGGAAAGGGTGGAAAAAGGATGAATAGTTAGGAGGTTATTATAATAATTTGGGCCAGATGGTGATGGGTTGGACCAGGATGGTAGCAGTGGTGCTGGTGAGAGATGGACAGAGCCTGGAGATACTTTGAAAATAAAATCAAAGATTTGAGGTAGATTATATATGTTTAAAAGAAAAAAAAGGAGAGCCAAGGATGACTGCAAGGTTTTTAGCCTAAGCAACAAGAAGATGGACTTGCCATAAACTGAAATGTGGAAGACTGTGAGTACATCAAGTTTTATGGAGAAGATTATTAGCTACTTTTGAATATGGTGAGTTTTGAGACGTCTATCAGACATTTTAGTGCCCCTGTCAAGTAAGTAACTGGATATGAGTCTGAGGTCAGAGGAAATGTTAGGTTTTGATCACCATATAGACGTATTTGAAGCCATTGAAAACAGACGAGCTCACTAAGAAGAAAGTGTAAACAGAGAAGACATGAGGACCAAGGACTGATCTGGCACTTCAGTCCAGGAGGAACTAGTACAGGTGACTAAAAAGTGGCCAGTGAAGGAGGAAGAAAACCAGGAGAGTCCTGAAAGTCAAGTGAGAAAAGCATTTCAAAGGTGATGGAACAATCAGTAGGTAAAGTAAGATTGACCATTGGATTTACCAGCATGGTGATCATTTGGTGACCTCCACAAAGACAGTTTGGCTTAGATCATGGGATTGAAAGCCTGACTGCAAAAGTTTAATAGAGAATTTAAAGAGAGGAAGAGGAGATAGAAAATACAGGTAACTTTTCTGAGGAGTTTTGCACTAAAGGGTTGCAGAGAAATGGGATAGTAACTGGCAGGGTCAGTAGGGATCAAGAGAGGAATTGTCTATTGTTTGTTTAGGATAAGAGAAATAATGCATGCTTTTGCACTAATGGGAATGATTCCGTAGAGGGGCTGGAATTTAAACACAAGAGGGGTTATGGCTTTGGAGTTAATAGAGTATCAGGAGGGATGGCAGAGTACATGGGGAACACACACTCGTGGGTTGGCAGATGTGATGGAGGAAATTGGCAGAAGATCTCTTCCGATTGCTTCTATTTTCTCCGTGAAAAAGGTGAAAGAGTGAATAAAGGAGGTGGAGACAGAAGTTGAAGATCAAAAAGGTGTGAAATTGTCATATAGGAGAGTGGAGAATGAATAAAGCAGGGAAATGTCATACAATTGATGGGCAACATTACAGTCCTACTTGGTAATATATTTGCTCTGGCTATATTTTATTAGCTATATAGATGCAGGTACAGAACAAGCAGAATTGGATTTAACCCAACTCTTTGAAGTTTTGCCAAGTAAGAACAATGAAGTAAGAGAGGAGGACAAGGGAGTTGAAGGTATATGAAAGACATGGTTATAATAATTGATCATGGAATTTCAACTGGGTAATGAGAGAAGTGAAGATATGAAGAAAAGTAAAAGAAAGTTCTAAGTTGTAGGAACAATAGATTTTAGGTCCCATGAGGTAGAAGAATTACTGGAATTTGGATATGTGGTAGGCAGAATAAGCTCTTCTATCCCTTTCACCCTGAGATTGCCACATCCTAATTCCTGGAACCTGTGAATATGTTAGGCTACATGGCAAAGAGGAATTAAGGTTGCTAATTAGATGACCTTAAAACAGGAATATTATCCGGGTAGCCCCAATGTAATCACAGGGCCTTTTAAAATGGAAGGGTGTGGTAGAAGAATCAGGGAAGATGTAACTATAGAAGAAGGTCAAGGTGACGTGATTTAAGAAGGACCCAACTTGCTTTTGCTGGCTTCAAAGGTGGCAGATGGGGGCCATGAGCCAAGGAATGCAGATGGTCTCTAGAAGCTGGAAAGACAAGGAAATGGATCCTTCCAAGAGCCCAAAGAAAGCAACACAGTCCTGCCAATGCCTTCATTTTGGCCTGGTCAGGCCCAAGTCAGATTTCTGACCCACAGACCTGTAAGATAATAAATTTGTGTTGTTTAAGCCACTAAATTTGTGGTAATTTGCTACAGCAGCAATAGAACAAAAATACATGATACTATGGGGAATGACCTAGACATTCAGATAGTGAACATGAGATTTTGGAGGGTTTGTAGTTTTGGTACTGACAAGGTCAAGGATATGACCATGGGTGGGAGTCTAGGTGAGGTAGTTAACCAGATCATTGGAAGAACACACCTCATAGAACTAGTTTTGTCATGGTTCCTATATCTAGGTCAAAATTATGTGGAAAACTGTGACCATATTACAGTTTTTTGTTGTTGTTGTTTTTTTCACTAACAGACATACCCAGCAGAAATTTTGCTTGTCTTCTTCCTGCAGCTGATCTTTATTAGTGTATACTGCTCACTGATAGAAACTGTGCTACTCAGAATTGGATTAGGGGGTGATCTGGTCTAAATTAAAGCTGTAATAAACGAGCACTGTTTACATTTCCTCACACCCTCTCTTCTCTACACACACATCAAATTACTCTGGAAATGAAATGCAAAATAAAATGAGAAAGGTTTCTGTTCTTCATTAACGTGTAATTATAAAATGCTGAGGCTCCCCTGCTGGGTGGAGAAGTAAAGCCCATAGCAGGGGTGGGACTGCTTGAGGGTAGGACATTCTTCATTGCTCTTAACTGTGGGTGAATTATTATTTTCACATCTTTATGAAGAGATGAATAAAAATGCTGACTTAGATAAGATCTGTATCCCGTCATAGAACCATAATAATGCGAGGAAAGCAAGTGTGCAGGACTGTTCATATCGCAAGGTTAGAACCTAATAGTCTACTCTCATTTGATATCTCTGCCCTTCCTGTTTTTTTTTTTTTTTTAAAATAAGCTGAGGAATTTAATAAGTAACTTCTAACTCAGCTTTAATCTCGATCTTAAACCACTTAGTTTTTCGTTTAAAAGCGGCAAAAATGATAGAGATGCTTTCGATTTACTTCCATTTATTTTAAAGATATTTGGAGTCTTAGCGCTGAAAGAACAAGAGAGGCCTCACGGGAGACTGCTAGGCTCTGGGATCAGACAGACAGCATCTCAGGCCAGCTGTGAGGGGAAGTCTTGCTCTCCAACCAGCTTCACGGGGTTCTTGTGCGGACTTGATATTATTAATTTTTTTTTTTAACAGTCCTTGCACAGTGTCTGATACAGTGCTTATGGAAAGGAGGTTATTATTATAATCATCTCTTGGCAGTGAAATATGGAAAAGAGATGGAAGGAAACCTGTGTCCCTCATTCTCCTGTCTTTTCTCCCCAGTCCTAGACTTCTTGGGTTTAATTTAAAACTTTGCATTTTATCTGAAACTTGACTGTCTTTAAGTCACTTCTTTCTATAATTCTTTCACAAATTTTAAATGAGGAAGAAATACTAACTGGTTTCCTTGTTAATTCATATCACAATAAATGAGTAAGGATACTTTAGTAAGAAGATATACTTTTCCTCAAAAAGCTTATAAATATTCATCAAGGATGGAGCTGCACATTCCAATATTATAGCCACTAATCACGTGGCTATTTAAGTTTAAAGCAATTAAAATGAAATAAAGTTAAATATTCAGTTCCTCAGTTGTACTAGACACATTTCAAGTGCTTAATAAGCACATGTGGCCACTGGGTACCACACTGGACAGTGAAGATAGAACACTCCTATCACTGTTCTATTGTGTTCATGCCTACTGGCTTAAATTGGTGTTCAGTATATACAGGGTAGAAAGTAAAAGAGATGTGGATGCAGTATGGAAAGACAAGGTGGGAAGGTAAGGAAGAGAAATTTATTGATTTCATGAATTTGGGAAGAACCGGTCCTGAATTTTGCTGTAATAAGACCACAAAACATTGAACAAAATTGCCCCTAAAATGTCTGTGGAGGATGTGAGAAAAATAAACGTTTTTAAGTTATTGAAAATTTTACTGGTGTACTTTATTTTGCCTAAAAAATTCAATCATTCATCAAATAGTTATTGAGTGCCTCCCATGTGTCATGTGCCACGCCAGGGGATGAGTGAGCCATGTGAATATGTATGAGAAGAGTATTCCAGCGCTATGGGGAAAAAAAGGTAGATCAGAATAAGAAGGATCAGGAATGTGGAGGTGGGAAGTAGACTGTAGTATTAAATAGATTGATCGGAGAAGGCACCCTTAGAAGGGGAGATTTGAGCAAGACTTGAAGGAGGTTAAGGTGTGAGCCATGTGGCTACCTAGAGAAAGAGTACCTGCAGGGGCACAGGTCCTTAGGCAAGGGCATGCCTGGCACATCCAAGAATGACAAGAAGGCTAACGTAACAGGAGCAGAGAGACCAAAGGAGAGAGTGAGGGGATGAGTTCTGAGAGGTAATAGGGAAGGAGGGGCAGATCATATTTAATTTTATGGGGCAATGTTAGTACTTTGGTTTTCACTTGGTCATCAGGTAGTTTTTTAAGCAAGACAGACTGAATTAACTTAGGTTTTAAAAAGCATCTTCTGGATCCTGAGTTGAAAGGGTAGTGGCTTAGACCAGGGTGATACCAGGAAAGTTGGTGAGAAGTGGTGGATTCTGGATAAATTTTAAGATAGAGCCACTATGATGCGTTGAGAGATTGGATGTGTAGTGTGGCAGAAATACAAGAGTTAAGGTAAATAAGATTTTTCCCCTGAGTAATTTTAAAGATGGATTTGCCATCAACTGAGATGCAACAGACTAGATGGAACAAGTTTTTCTTTTTTAGTGGGGCAGGGGAGGATGGATCAAAAATTCAGTATTAGACATGTTGAATTTGAGATGTCTTTAAGAGAGATTGGATAAGTGGCTGGATATAAGAATATAGAGATCTCTCCAAAAAAATCAAATATTCAGAAATAGAATAATATAAGCTTTGACAAACGGACTAGTAATTGGTATTTAAATAAATCATCCAAACAAATAAATCTAAATAGCCACAAAATTATCAACATTATTCACAAACATGTGTGGCCAAGCGTTGGGTCCATTCCTCCAAGGTGTTTGCAACTTGCTTGGCAGTGAGTGGAAATAGTAATATAGACTTATGTGTTCTGTCTTTATGTGAATCCTGAGTTCTATTGTTAAGATCTGCTTAAAGCAATGCATACATGTGCTGATGTTAAGCAACATCTATAGCTGCCTTGTTTACTACAATAGCCATGAGCCACATGCTCCTCGACAGAGCACTTGAAATATGACTAGTCCTAATTGAGGTGTGCTGTACTTGTAAAATACACATCAGAGTTCAAAGATTCGGCATGAAAAAAATGCAGAATAGCTCATTAGTAAATTTTAAAATATTGATTACATGTTGAGATGATGTTTTGGCTATATTGGGTTAAATAAAATGCATTATTAAAATTATGTATCTATTATTCAATTTCTTTTTATCTTTTTAAATATTACTAAACAATTTTAAATTACAAATGTGATCTGCTGTATTTCTATTGGACAGTGTAAAGTACATCTCTTAGGCTTAAATTTTTGTAAACAAATGGCTTTTCTTAGGAAGAAAGTAGTTTGTAACAGTTCTTCACAATGGAAAAATCAATGAAAAATCTAGAAATCATTAATGACGTTGGGCTGTATCCTCCAGGAGGCTTCCCCATTGTAGCAGGAGGCTCTGAAATCTGTCCTAAAACAGAGGCCATATTGTAAGATTTGAGATTGGTAGTCTCCGCCCTCCCCCCCATCACTACCAGATTAAAAGTGGTAATTATGTCCACATTGTCTGACTAAATGCTGCTGGTGTGTGACATAAGAGCTGGTTTCAGGCAACTCTTTCCTCCCTGAATAGATAATGAAAATTGAGGCTGAGCCCCCACACCTCTCCTGTGTGGTTTGACACCTCTGTGGCAGCCACGACTTGCAAAATAAGAGGGAAGAATAGTTCTGAGAACCCCTGGGAAGTGTGTGTGGGGGGGACCCCTGCTGTTCTCTAAAAGGCATTCTAAGGAACGACTTCACAGAAAATCAATTGCTATCACTTAAGGCCTTTCCTTTAACTCACTATATTCCCTCGTAGGCTTATTTTTTCTTAGAATGAGACAGAGCAATGTGTGAAAAATTGTATAGGATTTCCTGTGGTGTCTTTGAAAGCAAGTTTATAAATTCCTAATATGCATTCCTATTAGTTAGGAGTCTCAAAGAGAAGAGAGTGTCAATAAAAATCATCCACTAAGACAGATGATGGTTTTTGAAACAGGGAGAAAAGGCCTTGTTACAACAGAATGTTATGGGTTCAGAAAAGCTGACGTGAATTTGAAGAAAGGAAAAGCATGGAGGTGAGTCACAAAGCTCTGCACCCCCACCCAGTGAAGTTTCTGAATAAGGCTTCCTGGCCCTTTCATGGTTTAGCTTCCCTGTGGCTTGAGCCTTTCATTCTCCAGGGGGAATCAAGGGAAGATTTCTGCTGGGAAAACCAGGACCCTGTTAGTTCATGGATTTCCTCCTTTCGCTCCCTCTGCCCCTAATACTCTTTATTTTTAGATCAAATTTTTAACGTATATCAGCTACTTTTACCCCTGGGTTCTATGTAGTTAAGATCATGGCTTCTAGAGGTAGACAAAGCCTGGCATCTAACCCAGGTCTGTTAATTCCCAACTGTGTGACCCCAAGGAACTGCTTAATCTCTGAGAGCCTCCACAGAGCCCTCTGGTCATCTCTGCCCTGAGGGTGACTGTGGTAGGGAATGAGGAAGCATATTTGTGTTGGGCTGAGGGTCTGGCACGTTGGAAGTGCTCAGAAATGTTAGTTATTATTATAATTATTATAACAAAAAATGAGGTATAATTTTAGGGAACAAACTATAAAATAAGCATGTCTGCTGTTCACAAATAGTAGAATTTTACATTACTCAATTTCTCTTATTTTGGCACAAGGCATTAAACAGTCTATATCAGGGGACCAACCAACTGGTCATTTCTTGGGTGTGGATGACTAAGGACAGGAACACACAAGCACATATACACTCATTTCCTTCCTCTATTAAAATAGCTGAGGGTAATATAATGAATCAATAATTACCAACATTTGTATATAGTATAAATTATAGCCAGCTGCTGCCCGCTGCGCTTAAAAAGCAAGATCTCTATATTGCTGGGGATGAGGGAGAGTTGTACACACATCCATGTGGAATAAGGACCTCTCTCTTTCCTTTTCCGTAAAGGTACTTTCTAGGACTGTTATGGGAATTAAAGGGTTAACGCATGCACACCCCGCCCCCCTTAGCTCAGTAGCTGGCATCTATTATTATTATTCTTAATACACTTGCTATTAGAAATCCTTGGCTGATTACAACTGGTACTTTCCAGAGTCACAAGCTGCATAGACTCAAGAGACTCTGGAAGGATTATCTTTGGGTCACAGTCCTGACGTGGCCCCAAATTACCCATGGGACCTTAGGTTTGAAGATTTCATAAAATCTGTGCCTAATTCTAGACTCCCGGAATGTTTGCATTAACGCTGGGGGAACCTGAGAACATTTCCTGCTGGCCTAACCCAGACCCCCAAAGGTAAAGCTGCTCGAGGTCCTACAGCCCATATCCGCCAAACTCAGGCCTATAACATGGTGTAGTTGGTTATAGTTTGCCCGTTAAAATTTTTGCTCTGACTTTCCAGGGATCTTTCTTGTTGTTATACAATATTTCAGCAGAAAGACTACAATATGGTACATTGGAACAAAGCCAGGCAAAAATCTTTAGGCTTTGGCTGGACACCTACAGACAAGGGAGAGAGGAACACTTCATTCCTGTCTGCTCCTTCAGAGAGTGAGCAAGCTGGTAATAGAGTAAACAGAGGGGCTGGGGGAACCATCAGGGCAAGTGTGATGATTGGATTAGCTGTGGCCCAGGGGAGACGAAGAAGCACGCTCCTTGGGATCCGGAGTGAAAGCATTCTACTCTCCGAAGTGAAAGCATTCTATTCTCCAGACGAGAGAAGCTACAAACGAAATGATTGAGTTTGAGATCAGGCTGCCCCTGGGGATTGTCCGTTTCACTCTAGCTCTAGCGCCCACTCCCTCCCTTCCTCAGGAGGGCACTGTGAGTGCCAAGAGGAGGAGAGGGAGGTTGTGGGCAGGAGAGGAGGAGATGGAGGTGTGGCAGTAATGGGCACTGGCTGGCAGTTCCATGGGGATAGAGAGGTTAAGGGGTGGAGGGGGCAAAGTAGGGAAAGCAAAACAGATTGGGTTAACAACCATTTATTGAGATATTTGTTGGAGGAAACAATAAATCACTTGCTACGTATTTTCTCACTCTGTCTTGGGGCAGGTGCACAATTATCTCCATCACAAAGATGAATGAAAAGAAACTCAGCAAGCTTAAGTCAGATTCACAAGGACTATTTGGATTGAAACCACGCCAGGTAGTTTCCAAAGCTATGATGAGCTCCTACCCACCAGTCCTTAGCCCTCAGCCCCTATGGAGAATTGGAAATACATCTGTTTAAAGCCGGCAAACAGTGGGTGGACTAGGCTAGTGAGAGAGGAGCATGTATCTTGCTTGAGAGAAAAAGTTTACTGAGAGGTTGAAGAAAGTTCCAGAGAGTAGATGCAGTAGAATATAGCTTAGATCTCTCTCTAAGAAATAAAGGGATTCCTCAAACCATCCTTGGGGGAACCTGCTATGAGAAAAGGAGAAATGGGGACAGAGGGTAGCAAATTCCTGGGTCCGCACACCAGGGACAGTGATGAACTCTATAGTCATGCAGATGAAACTTAGTGCAAAACCCTGTGATGAGTCCTGTGAGAAACAAGTCCGTCACAGCCGGATCTCCTTTTTAAGGAAGTTACAGTCTCCTGGAGGATAAGATATGCACATAAACACTAAACATAAAAGATACCTTAGAAAAAGTCACATCAAGCGTCATTGGCATTAAGTGGTGAGAGAAGTTACTTATGATGGGTTTACAAGGAAAAGCATCGTGGATGAGGTGGTATCTGAAGAATGGGTAGGATCTTGACCCAAGGAATTGGCAAGCATTCCAGCCAGAGAAAAGGGCTAGATGTTGGATAGTATGGAGTGTGTGTAAGGAGACTATGGGCAGTTTGGTTTGGCTTGACCATCAGTAAGGGGATAAGTGGGAGATGATGACAGAAAGATTAGGGTAAAAGTGAAGGACCTCGAAAGTCGCTTAATTTAGAGGCACTAGAGACTCACTAAAAATGTTTGAATAAGGGGATGCCATGGTAAATCCTTTGCTTAGGAAGATTATTCCTACTCTTCCTAATCTTTTGCAGCACTGGACAGGTAGAGGGAGAAGGCAGAGTGACGGAGGAGGCTCCCTCAACAGTTTTGAAATAGAGACAATAAGGTTCTAAACTAGAGTCATGGCACATGGGCTTCCTTTGCCTAGAACATGTTCCCCTTCTTTGTTTGTTTTACACCACTCATCCTTTAGATCTGTGCTTAAATGTCACTTCCTTAGGGAAGTCCTCAATTGCCCCAGACTAGATCAGGTCCCCCTGTAGAGGCCTTCATGCTCTCCTTTCCTCTGAATTACAGCAGGTATCACAACCATAATTAAAAGATTCCAAGTAATTAAATGATTCCACATAATTAAATGACGTGTGGTCGTTTGTCAGCATTCTGTCTTTTATAAGGCTGTAAGTTCCATGAGGCCAGAGCTGGGACTCTGCTTCCTATTGCTATATCTCCAGAGCCCAGTGTAGTTCCCGGCACATGGTAGATGTCTTACCAGCTTGTGAAATGAATAAAGAGAAGTAGTTTATGGTGGGGGATAAGATAGGTTTCAAGTACTGAGGTATTCGATTGGCCGGATATGGCAACTGATTGTGCAAGGGAGGGGAGAAGGCAAAGACAATGCCAAGGGTTAGAATCCACAGGTTTTTCCTGCAACTAAGTTCAGTTAATACGGAGAAAGGAAGAAAAGGGGGCTTGATGGGGTTATAATAAGTTCGGTTTTGAAAACAATCTACTAGAGGATCAGCCAGGTTTAAATGTCTAATAGGCATTTGAAAATAGAAGCCTGGAATTGGAGAGAAATTAGCGGGGAGGAGACATGGCGTTGCTCTCCTGTGGTCCTGGTTCTCTGTTCCTGCTTGCAATCACATGACTGGGTTTGTGGGAAGTCACAGCAATGTGACTGGATTTGGCCATTGAAATATGAGCCAAATATGTGTGTCATTTCTAGGTGGAAGCATTAAAGAGCTAGTGTAAGCTTCTCCATATGCTGTCTTGCTTCTGCTGTCACACCAACATCATTCCAAATGCTACGAGCTTCTCAGACATGGCCCTGAAGTGCGGATGAGGAGGTGAGCACCCTGCCAGCATGCAATGAACACATAGTATAAATGAAATAAACCTTTGATGTTTGAAGCCACCAAGATTTTGGAGGTTTTTGTTATAGCAGCATAATCTAATCTATCTTGATTGATGCAAGAACCATGTACATAAAGAAGTCATTCAGTCAATTCAGTACTTGTTTATGAGTGCTCACTCTGCCAGGCACTGTGTTAGGTGCTAGAATACCATGATGAATGAGACAAGTATAGTTGAACAGGAGTTGGGGGTGAGAGGAACTAACATTAGGGAACTGGAAGAGGGCCCAGATAGTACGAGGCTCTGGGAAGTCCCTTAAAAACAGGAGAACACAGCAGGAGCTGTGGGAGAGCAGCCTGTGCCCTGTCTCAGGCTCTCAAGAGAACTGAAAGGGCAGGAAGAAGTGAGTGCTGGGGTGAGCTTTCTCAGGCTCGCTTCCCTAATGCGGTCCTTGACGGGTAGTTCTCGACCAGCGGCATTAGCATCGCCTGGGAACTTGGTAGAAAGGCAGAATCCCAAGCTCCACCCCAGACCTTCTGAACCAGGGGTGGCCCAGCTATCTCTTTTATAAGAAGCCATCCAGGTGACTCTGATGCACATTTAAGTTTACCACTGCTCTGGGGCAACTCTCAAAAGCACCTGTCAACTTCCTTAGAACAGAAGTGAAGTGCTCCTGAGGCTGCCAGAGGACCTAGCTGTGCTCTCGTCTAATGGCTGTGGTGAGAATTACTGTGAGTAATAAAGTCCTTGCGGTCAACTGAGAAGACAAGGCTCCAGGTGTGGTGGGTAAGGGCGGGTAAGGATGCCGATTTTAACAAAAGGTACCACTTCAAACCAGGAGCAGCTGCCGAGCTGCTTTGGAAATGGCTTATTGGGAGTCACAGATCATGTATCAGGCTGGGAGTCCTGACTGCCTGGAGGTTTCTGCTGTTTCCCATCATGAATCCTCTCAGGAGAGGGGGATCAGCCCATGGAAGAATGAAGAAGGAGACAGAGCTGGGAGAGGTCTGTGGTGTGACAGGCACCACTAGGCTTGCTCCTCCCAGGATCTCATTTAATCATCATAATTACTCAAGGAAGGTAGATGCATTGGTTCATGTACTTTATCAGATGAAGAGAGGAGGGGAGGCTTAGTGAGGTTAAGAAACTTGCCCACAGGGACAGATAATAAGCAGTGAGCAGGATTCACCAGGCCTAGGGATTCTACAACCATTGCTCGTTTCGGTTCTACTTGCCTCGAGTCTTTCAGTCTGTGGCTACCTGTGTACCTTAGGTAGGAGCTAAGCTGCATACTGAAGGACATATAGGTGTTAGCAAAGAAAAGAGAATGTGGAGGAACATTCTAGACACAGGGTAAATGTCTAGGAAGCAGCAAGTCTTGCTTGAATAATGTCAAGTGTTAAATATGCCAGTGTACCTTGAGCACAGAACATGAGTAAGGTGTGTGTGAGATGAGGTGGTGGCAGTTAGGGAGATGCTAGGTCATGCAGGCCCATAGAGGATGTAAACAGTTCAGAGGATAACATGTGGGCAAAGTGGGTTATTTGTATGACAATCAATATTTCTAACTTAGTGTAGAGAGTCTGTTATATTCAGGACATGAGTTCCCTATTTCTCTCCGAACCTTATGTTGTGGCTCCTATACAAATTTAAAAAGGGGCCTGATGTCTCAATTAATCAATTCTCTATTAATAAAACTACTTCATAATAAAGTTATCGTGATAAAATCAATAGCAACAACAAAGAAATATTATACCTTACAGCAAATAAAACCCCCTGGATTGCATAAAAAGCAATTATTTAAAGAGGTAATTGCTATCATTTCTAGAAAACTGACTACAGGGCAGGCAGCACTTACTAAGTATAGGCAATTTACATGTAGCATTTCACTTATTCTTTATAATAACCCTATGAGATACATAGTGGTTTCCACATTTTAAAGGTAGGAACGTGAAACTCAGAGAGGTCAAGTCAATGTCTTAATCATCCAGCTAGATAATGGCAAGGCAAGGAGTCAAAACCAACTTTCTGCTCCGAGTGTCCAGGCTATGCCGCTGGTATTCTGTGAAAGCAGATAGCCCTGTGGATTTGCAGTTAGCAGGGGCGAAAAGGGAGGCAGTTCCTGGCATGGGACAGGATTGGGGGCTCTGATGCTGGACATCCGTCTATTTCTTTTTACTGCTATCTTAGTTCTGATCAACTTATGAGGAATTAATCCAGAGTTATCTGTCATGACTTTTTAACTATGTAGCTGTGGCACCTTTACAAAAATGAAAGGCCTCATAAACACCAAATGCTTTCATAAATGGGACTAAATATCAGAATTCAAAATTTTACAAATTTGAAAGGCCCTTAAATGCCCTGGGGTTTTCCTGGGTAATATCATTCTTTCAGTATAATCTGGTGTTGCTCCCAAAAAGTAGAGGAACAATTTGCTGTGAAGGACAAGCTGAAGTCTTAAATCTCTAGTGAAGTTTGTAGAAATAGACAGCATATGCCATCTCCCTTGCATTGCACAGCCTTTCCCCATTTGTTGGATTTGCTTCTGTGGTTTTGCTTTTCCTCTATGAATGGAGGAACATTCGTTCCTTTTATCTCACACAGAGCCATTGTATTTATACCCAGTCCCCAGAGTCTCCTCCTATACCTGAAGGTGTGATATCAGTTAGGATGGGCTAGGTTTTGCTGCAGTAACAAACAACTCCTAAACATTAGTGGCTTAAAACAACAAAGGTTATTTCTTGCTCATGACATAGTTTGTTATGGGTTAGCTGAGGGCTTTGTTCTATATCATCTTTCCTCAAAGTTATAATCTGATGGACACTCCACTGTCTGAAATGTTGCTGTCAATATGGCAGGGGAAAGGGAATGTGGCTAATATTTACTGACTCATATGTTCTTTCATGTGTCATTTCCACTCACTTTTCTACTCCTAACTCCAAGATATCCTACCGTCTGCCAGGTGGAGGGAAACCAGAAACATCACTGAACAGGACATACCCTAAGAAATAATAAAAATATTTTATCAAACAAAAAGATAAAATTCTTTCTCTAAGATAATTCTGGTTACCTGAGGAAAAAAGACTCTAGTGGCTAAGAGAATGTGATTTTCTCATCTCATTACATGTATGATTAAATATCCAACATAGACTCTGCTTTTCTTTTTCTCAGAAGTGACCTGGGCATGCAGAGGAATGGAAGAAGGGAAAGGGTGGGAGTACCAGTATATGCCAGGCACTGTGCTAGGAACTCTACCTATGTTATCTCCCTTAGTCCTAACAACAAGGCAGGAAGGCCAATATTTTAAATTCTATTTCATAATGAGGAAACTGAGGTGCAGAGAAGTTAAGTGTGTAGTGAAGAATCTTATCAAAAGAGAGATCTAGTCTTTATCTCAGATTCTGGCAAGATGTCACATGATGGTGTACGCTATACACCCTGACTGTTTCTTTTTGATACTCCAAACAAGATTTTATAACTTAAAACTATTTTCTCTATCAAATAGCACAGTTTTTATAAAGCAAAATTTATGGTTTTCTGTCATGAATTTCGAAGGTCCACTTAGAAACTCAAAAAGCCCAGAATCGGACTCTAAATTCTCTATAGTCTGCCTTCTCAGGCAGAAACCCACAGGCCTCAGCTGGCCCTCACCATACAGTCGTGGTGGGGAAAGGCGGAAAGTAAGAAAAAAGTCATTACGTGGTATGGAAAACAGCAGCTAATATATTGAAATTATAACCCCTCCCCCACCCCGACCCCGTGCTGCCCATGTCAGAAAACATTCCAAAGAAGCCAATTCTCTTTCCTACATCCTCCTGCAATGGCTCCTGTATCTATTGAGATATACAAAATGGTGAGATTCTGACCCAAGAAGTCACATCCAGAGATTATTCTCTTGATCTCACTCCTTAATGGACAGAAAGGTCAATAGAAATTGCCTGTTTTCTTAACTGTCCAATAGTATTTCTTATGAAAATAAGAATTTTCTCATAAAGGTGGGAATGGGATGAAGTTCTTCTAGAGAGTAGCATCATTTTTTTCCCTACCTTTTTTTCCCATTGAAATAAGGACAGTTATAAATTTTCAGAGTACTTTGTGTAGTTCATGTTTGAGAAGTTACAAGCCGATTCATTTGCAAACCCATATATTAGCATTCTATGGGGTTACATACTTTTATCCTCAGGCTCTTTAACCCAGTTAATTACTGCTTGTTGCTATTGATGTCAAGGTTAAGTCTTTAGTCTCCACAGGGCCTAATTACCTTAGCTATGTTCAGGCCCTTTCTAAAATACACGCATCTAGTCACCAGGGGGACCAGGCAGTGTAAATAGGTAGAGACATAAAATTTCCAGAGAAATTCAAGGCCTTTGTGAGGGAAGAGGCAAGAAGACACATGTTTTTCTTTCTAGAAGCCAAATAATAGAAATTTTGGAAAAATCATAATTACCTATTTTTTTGCTTTCCCCCAACATTTCAATATTAAACATATAGAAAAGTTGAAAGAATTAATTTAGTACCGATATATATACCACCTAGATTCTGCCATTAATATTTTGCTGTCTTTGCTTTATCACATGTCTAAGTGTCTATCTGTCCCTCTATCTGTCCAGGAAGCGTATCTTATATTTTTGATGCATCTTCAACTTCCTCCATCTTCAAAGCCAGCACTGTAACGTCTTTAAATCTCTATCTGATCTCTGCTTCTATCATCACATCTTCTCTGACTCTGACCCTCCTTCTTCCCTCTTATAAGGTCCTTTGTGATTACAGTGGGTCTATTTGGATAATCCAGGATAATCTATCCATGTCAAGATCCTTAACTTAATCACATCTGCAATGATCCTTTTGCCAAGTAAGGTAACTACTAGTCTTCTTGGGCTGCTATAACAAAATACCATAGACAAGGGTCGCTTAAACAACAGAAATTTATTTTATTACAGTTCTAGAGGCTGGGAAGTCCAAGAGCGAGGTGCTGCTCAGTTTGGTTCTTGGTGAGAGTTCTTTCTGGTTTGCAGACATTTGCCTTCTCACAGTGCCCTCACATGGCTGAGAGAGTGAGCTCTCTGATGTCTCCTCTTATAAAGACATTAATCCAAATGGGTCAGGGCTCTACTCTATGATCTCATTTAACCTTAATTACCTCTTGTAGACTCCCTAATTTTCACCTGGCTGTAAGTCTTTAGAGAATATGAAGAATGAAAAAGTTATGCATGCTGTAGTAGATAGAATATGCCACACCCCCTCATTCAATAAGATGCCCATGTCTTAAACTTCAGGACCTATAAATTCGTTACTGCTATGGACTAAATTGTATCCCCCCACAAAATTCACATATTGAAGCCCTAACCGAGCAGCCAGGGGTGCAGGGGGGTGAAATCCCAGTAAGTGTCAAAGTCCAGATGATCAACTGGATGCCTCTACTGCTGGCAGATCAAAAACATGAGGCTCGAGACTTGGCCACTGGTTGGGTTTAGCCAAGTGGAAATCACTGGATACACTGTTCTGCTGGTATGGTGCGGGAAATGCCTGGCTGGAGTGGCTTCAGGAGAGAAGGGGAGGAGAGGAACTGGAGTGGGTACTGTGAGTGGAGAAGAGAACACATTGAATAACTCTGATAGAAATAGGAGCAGAGAAAGGGGTGGTATCTGATGTTGGCTTCTTCATCATCATCGATTTTATATTATTTGTGAATATCAACTAACTCTTTTCATGAGCCCCAGAAAGTCGAGGAATAAAAGAAGGATAAACTCTAAAGAGTCTGAAAGGGCTTTGGTCCTAACCACCATAATTCAGTACAGACACTCCTGAAGGAATTCACATGGCACTGGCACTGAAGTCCTGAATTCTGATAGTGCCACCAGCACTCTTACCTTCTTCCTTCTTTCTGTCCTCCTCCCTTCTTTCTTTCTTTTCCATCTTGTTTTTTTCTTATTTATTCATTTTTTTTCCTTCTTTCATTCCACAAACACATATAAGACCCCACACCTTTGAAACTTGGATCCGCAAGAGGGATTAGTATTAATTAGCTAATAATAAAATTATTTTCATTTCTTAGTAAAATTTTCCATTTTATCATCCTCTGTACATAAGAATGAAAATATTCTTAAATTTCAAAACCAGTCGTTTTATCTGCCCAAAGCACACTCCCTGATTTAGCTGCAGACATTCCTCTAAATAGTTTTGCATGCAAATGTCCCTATTACGTAGTTTTTAGAAGTATTTTTTGAAGAGCAAAGGCTGGGTAGCAATATGTAAATAATTTTTATTATGAATTTCATTCACTTAAAAAGATAATCCATTCTCTTTTTAGTTTTAAAACTGCCCTCAGAAGTGAATGAGGAAATTTCATGAATGCTTCCAATCTTTTTCAGGGCTTCACATTTCTGAATTTCATTTTTTCTTCATTTTCCCAAACTCCAGAATCTTCCTTTTCCCCATTCATATACCCACACTCTTCATTCTTTTATTTATTTATTTATTTTTTGCATTTCACTGTGACTTCTCCTTAGTCTCCTTGTGATATCTTTGTCCCAGGTGTGGCTAATAATGATACACATATTTAAGAAAACCGCTTAATATTGTTTTTTAATCACCCTATCTCTATTGGTTCTTTCCTGACTGTTCATTCTATGATTAGAACAATCTCATTCTCCCTTGCTAGGATAATTTTCTCACGTCTTATGATTTCCTCTTAGAAACTTAAAAATTAAAGCATTTCACCAAAAACTTATTGGTTTAAATAAAGAACTCAGAAAGATTTTTTTACAACCTTGATATTTACCTGTCTAAATGCTATCAAATGAACACCTAAAACATATTTCAGTATGGACACCACATCTTAAGAAGGACAAATTAAAGTATGCCAGTGACAAGTGATCAGAAGTTGGAAAGCCGTGTCATGAAGACTGACTGAAGGATTTTGGGATGTTTTGTTTAGAAATAAGGAAGTCTTGGGTGAGAGAGGGGCATGGGTAGTTAGAGGTGACAGACTAAGAGAGAATTTGGCTGGGACAAAGACTACTACCTGGGCCAATTTAGATGGTTGTCCCAGAAAGATACTGGTACTTGGGATGAGGATGGGGGCAGTACCCTGAAAGGCACCCAGGGGAAAACTGGGTGTTATTAAGCTTGGCCATCAGTAGAAAGAGCACTCACCTTTGAGATGCATCTCATCCATTCCCACACCTACTTGACTATGGCTTTTACTACTTCTCCCAGTTAGACCTCAGAAGCAGAGGTGGTTAATGGTCTCAAAGGACTGAAGACAGGCCCATATGCAAAAATCATGGGGCAATTTAAGAAAACAAGTACTGTGAGAGCATAACAACAAAGACAACAACCTACAGTAGAAAGAGAAGACCTGTTGACAGATAGGAACAGGAATCTTAATCCTAAGTAAGACATTGCAGATATGAAACAAGAATTAGTAGTTTCGAAGGAAAGTCAACCAAAGATAATGGATATAAAACATGTAATTGCCAAAATAAAGAATGGGTTGAAGAGCTGAATGGCTGGCAAGTGGATAACATCTGAAAACTAACACATATGTGCACGAAGGTTCATGTATGTATGCAGCATCATAACCTGGTAGGGGGAAGATGGATTATTCATCAATGATCTCTAGAAACCTGGTTCACTATATGCAGAAAACTAAGATTAGATTTCCATCTTGTTCTATATACAAAAATAAACTTTAGATAGGTTAAAAGCCAAATATGAAAGAGAAATGTAAACGTCTATTAGAAGAAAATATAGAATTTTTTTGTGACATTGGAATGGAGAAGGAATTCTTAAGATGACAAAAAGTGAAAGCCATAAAAGAGATAACTAATGGAGTTAATGACACAAAAATTAAAGATTTC
>NW_011888782.1:4571291-4626615 GCF_000151845.1 Pteropus vampyrus
AAGAGCAAAGGCTGGGTAGCAATATGTAAATAATTTTTATTATGAATTTCATTCACTTAAAAAGATAATCCATTCTCTTTTTAGTTTTAAAACTGCCCTCAGAAGTGAATGAGGAAATTTCATGAATGCTTCCAATCTTTTTCAGGGCTTCACATTTCTGAATTTCATTTTTTCTTCATTTTCCCAAACTCCAGAATCTTCCTTTTCCCCATTCATATACCCACACTCTTCATTCTTTTATTTATTTATTTATTTTTTGCATTTCACTGTGACTTCTCCTTAGTCTCCTTGTGATATCTTTGTCCCAGGTGTGGCTAATAATGATACACATATTTAAGAAAACCGCTTAATATTGTTTTTTAATCACCCTATCTCTATTGGTTCTTTCCTGACTGTTCATTCTATGATTAGAACAATCTCATTCTCCCTTGCTAGGATAATTTTCTCACGTCTTATGATTTCCTCTTAGAAACTTAAAAATTAAAGCATTTCACCAAAAACTTATTGGTTTAAATAAAGAACTCAGAAAGATTTTTTTACAACCTTGATATTTACCTGTCTAAATGCTATCAAATGAACACCTAAAACATATTTCAGTATGGACACCACATCTTAAGAAGGACAAATTAAAGTATGCCAGTGACAAGTGATCAGAAGTTGGAAAGCCGTGTCATGAAGACTGACTGAAGGATTTTGGGATGTTTTGTTTAGAAATAAGGAAGTCTTGGGTGAGAGAGGGGCATGGGTAGTTAGAGGTGACAGACTAAGAGAGAATTTGGCTGGGACAAAGACTACTACCTGGGCCAATTTAGATGGTTGTCCCAGAAAGATACTGGTACTTGGGATGAGGATGGGGGCAGTACCCTGAAAGGCACCCAGGGGAAAACTGGGTGTTATTAAGCTTGGCCATCAGTAGAAAGAGCACTCACCTTTGAGATGCATCTCATCCATTCCCACACCTACTTGACTATGGCTTTTACTACTTCTCCCAGTTAGACCTCAGAAGCAGAGGTGGTTAATGGTCTCAAAGGACTGAAGACAGGCCCATATGCAAAAATCATGGGGCAATTTAAGAAAACAAGTACTGTGAGAGCATAACAACAAAGACAACAACCTACAGTAGAAAGAGAAGACCTGTTGACAGATAGGAACAGGAATCTTAATCCTAAGTAAGACATTGCAGATATGAAACAAGAATTAGTAGTTTCGAAGGAAAGTCAACCAAAGATAATGGATATAAAACATGTAATTGCCAAAATAAAGAATGGGTTGAAGAGCTGAATGGCTGGCAAGTGGATAACATCTGAAAACTAACACATATGTGCACGAAGGTTCATGTATGTATGCAGCATCATAACCTGGTAGGGGGAAGATGGATTATTCATCAATGATCTCTAGAAACCTGGTTCACTATATGCAGAAAACTAAGATTAGATTTCCATCTTGTTCTATATACAAAAATAAACTTTAGATAGGTTAAAAGCCAAATATGAAAGAGAAATGTAAACGTCTATTAGAAGAAAATATAGAATTTTTTTGTGACATTGGAATGGAGAAGGAATTCTTAAGATGACAAAAAGTGAAAGCCATAAAAGAGATAACTAATGGAGTTAATGACACAAAAATTAAAGATTTCCGACACCGTAAACAAAGTTAACACATAGGTTATAGGTTAGAAGCAACAAAGTTGGAATAACTGACAAAGAAGTATTTTGAGTATACAGATAACTCCTGAAAATCAGATAAATAACAAAGAAAATAATAGGATATTGTAGCAGACTCTGCTGATGCCCCGCCCACATCCCTCAGCCCACCTCTGAGTTGACCTGCAACTGTGGTGGATGGTTGGTTCCCTGCATCACACAGCTTTCTACCTCAGTGTGGGAACCTCTCTCTTTATTGGCCTGAGTGTTCTCTCAGTGTACTGTGAGAACATGCTCAATTTAGATGTGCAAACTGAAAATGCTGGTGGTTGCATCTTCCCAGGGGCAGCCTCAACCAATTAGGACCAGAGGATAGTGTGTAAATATCCATCTTCCCCATTTCTTGGTGGAACAGTTTAGGGAAGTGTTCAACATAGTTTTTCAGGGAGTTCCCAGAAGGACTGAGCCTCAGTTGCCCACAGCAGCAACCTGATCATAACCCACCCTATTTCTCCCTTCCTTGTCTCGCTATCTTTACTCCCCTACTTGTGCTTCTGAATAAATGACATACACTTAAGTCTTTGTCTCAAGATCTGTTTTCCAAATTAGGATAGATATTTTAAGCATTGCACAGGAGAGGAAAGAGGAAAGGCTGAAAAGTATGGGAAAAGATGCTCAACTTCAGTCATCAGAAATGTAGGGAACTATGTAGAGAACTACCACTTTACTCTCAAAAGTTTGGCAAAAATGAAAAAATACGGATTTCATAAAATGCATGTGAGAATGTGGAGAAATAAAAACCCTATGCGCCACTAATGCAGCCATTCTGGAGAACAGTTCAGTGTGTAGCGAATTTGCACGTACGCACACCCTAAATCTCACAAATCCTCTCCTATGTACATGCCCCACACAAACTCTCACACACTCAATCCTACCAGGTCTACGAATCAAACCAATCTTCAGTGCTCCTGGTAATCCTACCATATTTCCCCAGTCCAACTCTTTCTTTTAAAACTTCCGTCCTCTAATACCTTCTCTTGCTTCCTCACATTTAGCCAATAACCTCACTTCTAATTGAACTGAGGACATAGAAACGATGGGACACCAAAATTTGACTTTAGGCATTCTGATTCCAAAACTCCCACTTAACCGCTGCACTAAATTTCCTTCAATGAACGATAAGGATTTGTTAAAGGTTTCTGAGCAGAATCACAACATAATGGACTTGGGATTTTAGCAAGATGGGTTTGTCAGAAGTGTGTAGAATGGCTTGCAGGGGACAGAGACTGGAGGCAGGCATTCTTAGTGGTGGAGAGTGTGTATATGTGTGTGTCGGGGGGATAACATCAGTGCAAGTTGACAGGAAACTTACTGGCATGCTGCCAGTGTGTTGGGGCGCGAAGAGACTGATGAAGCAGCCAATTAGGCAATCCTCAAGTTTGTACTGTGGCCCTACTCCATACTAGAAATTGGGCTAGGCTCTGGGGCCAGTGAGCTGAAAGATATAGACACAGGTAATTAACTAATAACAAGTGTGCAAACTACTGCCAGGTAAAAGGAATGTAGCAGCCCAACTTAAAACAGGAGAGAGGGGTGTTGTTTGTATGTAATTACATCTCTTCTTACTAAAATAAAAAAAAATATTATGCATGAAGTTGTCATAATATTTCATAACCTTAAAAATAATATTTTAAAAATTAATATTTCTCTCCATAACCCAAAGATATAATATTTGCCCTTAAAACACAGATATCCTTTTCAAGTTAATCATCTTTTATCTGAAAAAGCAAAGGTGGTTTACTAGTCATCTAATTGACAGATGTAACTAGGACTGTCAGAGATAATCTGATCCTGCATTGCACAATTACGTAGAAATGTAAGGTCGGTGTTTATGGATAACAAATATGTTATCTTCAAGTAGATTTTAGAAGTCAGAATGAGTAGATATTTTAACTGGAAGATCGAAGATGCAAATTAGGAAAATCCATCCCCAGGTAGAGGTTGCCCAAGGTGTAGCAATTTTTATAAATATTTATATACTCACATGAAACATACTTCATTTGCCTTACTTAGTAGGTTATTTGAATCCCTTAGACATCCTTTTATTCGTACAACGTAAAAGCACCGCTGTCAAAATGACTATCATATCTGATGCCTATGCAAGCATTTGTCTTCTGTTTTTTAATGCAGGGATGCTTATGAAATAGATGTCTTCCTAGAAAGGAAGACATGCTTAAATGACTTGTTATTAATGAGAATCAAACGTGCTCAGCCACCATCTTCTCTCCCCAAGATATTACGGAATCTCTTCCTGGTTCTTCTAGTGCCCCTCCCTTTATCCAGCACATCCAGAATGAGCTTTCGACCAGTAGGTCTGATTATATCACCTACCCACCTTAATATCTTTTATCGGCCTCTTATTGACCTGAATTACCTGGGAGTCCCTTATAATCTGGTTGCTGCCTCTTACTACCCTTCACTGCTGTACTGCCTTATCAATCTGTACTTCAACCCCAATCATCTCTTAATTTGCCCATGCGTCCTTCCACCTCAGGGCTTTTACACAACTGTTGCCTTCTTCTTGAAATGATTGTTCTCCCCTCACCCTCAACTCTCATTCTCCTGCTCATGTTTTAGTTCTCAGCTCAAAGTTCACTTCATTCATATATATGTCACTTACTGTGTGCCAGGCAAGCTTCTGAGCGAAGAGAAAAAGTTTGTTCTCTCATGAGCTGATATACTAGTAGGGGGAGGCACAAAATAAATAAATGTGAAAATATGTACTATGTCATAAGGCTAGATGTGCTCAGAATTAAAATAAAGCGCAGTAAGGAGGGAGAAGCCAAGGTGGAGAAGGGATTGTTCCTTTAGACTGGTGGACAGGGAAGGTGTCTCTGCTAGGGGGACATTTGAGCAGACACAGGAAGGATTGAGGGAGTGAACAACAGGTGCAAAGGTCCTGGAAGTAGGAATGCTCTTGGCTTGTTCAAGGAACAGCAAGGAAGCCAAAGTGGCTGGAGCATGGTGAGCAGCAAGGAGGAGAGTAAGGGAGATGAGGTCTTTGAGGTAACAGAAAATGGCTCCAGGTTATGGAGGACCTTGCAGGCCATGATAGGAATTCTGAAATTCCCCCACATGTTAACGGGAGCTACTGCAGATGTCTGAGCAGACAAGTAAAATTATTAGATTTTTGTTTTTGAAGGTTCCCTCTGGCTTCAGTATGGAGACTATACAAGAATAGAAGCTGGGAGCCAGGGGAGAACCTAGAGGGTACTTATAGGTGAGAGATGATGGTGAGTGGGACAGGGGTGAGGGGGTGCAGAAAAGTGATCAGATTCTAAATGTATTTCAGAGGTATAGCAGACAGCCTTCGCTCAACCCCTGCCCCAAACTAGGTTAGATCTCTTTGTTATATTTTCTCATTGAATCGTTGGCTTGGCATTCATTCAAATGGTAATTATACGTTCTTTGTTAGATTATGTGGTGGGATAACATTTGGAACTATTAATGGATACTTTTTGCCCAGGGAGAGAATGGACCTCTCAGGAAAAGGAATCTTCTCCTACATTTCGAGGTTTTAAAGTTTAAGCACTGCCTGGAAGAACCTGACAAAAATAATAGGTTTGCAAGAGTACATGATAAGGACCATCAAGGCCTCTTACCTTTAGAATAAACAAAAGACTAACAGGTTAGCAGCTAGCGAGTGAGGAGAGATGGAAAAGGTAAGAGAGCAACAATCGCAGTGGGTCCCTGAGACCAGGCTTGTGCCTTGTTCCTTCTAAGCCAACGCCTGGGGGAAGGGAGGGAGCAGAATCTCCATTTGGGGTTTATGAAATCTCATTATAGATGAGAACTTCACCTGGAACAAAATTCTGAGCCGTGGCCTGGTCCCTGAGAAGAAGCATCTACATGGTATGAATAAGCAGATAGGTAGGGCCTAAGGTGGCCTCTCAAAGGTATGGCAGAATCTAGGAGAAGCATACAATCCTATTTGTTTGCAGTGTGATGGAAATGTTCTATATCTGTGCAGTCACATATGGTGGCCCTAGCCACGTGTGGCTACTGAGCATTTGAAATGTGGTTAATGTGACTGAGGAACTAAATTTTTATTTTTTTAATTTTAAATAATTTTAAATATCCACATTTAGTTATTGGCTACTGCACTGAACAGTGCAGTTCGAGATGGGGCATAGAAGTAGAAGTAGATAGCTCCATAGTTTTTCCTGGTCCTGTATGTCAGGAGAACTGCAGATGGTTCTTTCTGTATGATAAGTTCCTGGAAGTCACTGAGACAGCTGAGCCCAGGAGCTGTAGTCAGAAATGTGGGACCCAGATGAAATAAATATGTCTCCACAGATACAAGTATAGGAAGGCGATGGCTGAAACCAATGCCCACTTCTAGCAATATCTTCCCCCAATGCCCCTTAGAAACAACTGCAGGGAAAAGCAGGAGACCTACCTGTATTGATGAAATTAAGTTTCCACTGCCTGGTAAAATAAGGCCTCTTAATAAAAAATTAAAGTGAATTGCAAAGACTATGGAGAGACATATCGTGCACATTTCTGAATGTAATTATAACACAGATCTATAGATCTCTCTCTATATATCTCTATCTATATGCTATTTATAATCAGTGTCTATCTGCCCAACTGAATGATAAGCTCCTTTGGAACAGGTGTATCGGTAAAGAAATGTTTTTGGCTACAAGAAAAAGGAAACATGACCACAGAAATGTAAAGAATTTGAAGTCTGTGTTTTCCACATAACAAGAAGTTTGGTAGTGAGCAGTTGCTTAAATTGGTTCACTGCTTGGTAATGGCAGAGATGATATATCTATTATTTTCTTCCTGTCTCTGTTATTTTCCCTCATGATTGCCACTTCTCCAGCCATCATGTATGCATTCAAAGAAGGGAGAAAGGGAAAGTATGGCTCAATGTGTATCTATCTCCCTTTATTAGAAACTTATGGCTTTTCTTGAAGTTCTGCAGCAGATTTTATATCTCACTGGCTGGAACTAAGACAGAGGCAGGCTGGGAATGCCAGGAAGAGAATTGTCATGATTGTCACAGACCAATAATGACTCATCAGTGGTGGCTGCATACATTGCTGCCCTGAACAAAACTGGGGTCTGTCAGCAAGGAAGAAGGGGGTCACTAAGAGTGTAAGTGAAAGTGGGGATAATGACTGTGTTTACATGTTCAGCACTCAGCACCATGTATACTTTAAATGGGAATTCGGTTCTAAAGCCAGGACTAAAGGCAAACATTGCATAGAGTTAAAACTGCCCTTGAATGTTCCCTCAGGAGTTTGCCATGTTGGAGGCCAAAATGCCATATTTGGAAGCCCACACTGTCTTTGTAACCCCAACGTTGGAACAGGTCACCACTTCAGCAAATGAAGTAGCTAGATTGTTTTAGGGGCTGAGTGTTTAAACAGTAGGATCGTTAATAGGATCACGCTCAATGCAGCAAGATACTTTTATTCTGAGAGGCACAGGGACTCCCTCATCCCAAGCTCATTAAATAAACCAGTGGGTAGAAATGTGCTCACTATTTAAATAATTGTCCATATACTACGTCCACATGCTGTGAAGTATATAGTATAGAGGATGCTTAAGAGCCTGTCCGCTGGAGACAGAACAGACTGCCTGTGTTCGAAGGTCTGCTCCATCACTGACTAGGTAGGTAGTGCTGTAACCTTGGGGAAATTACTTAACCTCCATGTGGCTCAGTTCTCTGTCTGTGAAATGAGGATAATAATGGCACCAACCTTGGAGAGGTTGTAGTGAGAATAACATTTACCTGTATTAAATGAGTTAATACAGGTAAAACCTGTATGTCTGGTCCATGACAAGTGCTACAGAAGGTTTAGCTATTTTTATTGTTGTTATTTCATATATTAAACAAAACATTTCATGGCCGATAGCTTTTCTAAAAGAAAGAGTTTATTGAGCCATATGCTAATCAGAAGAAGGACCAGGTCCTGGGGCATGTGGTCTTCAGCACTGGCAGCAGGGCTAGATGGAGAAGACAACATGTGTACCATCCTGGGACTGATGGGACTCTGATACAAACATTTTGTAGAAGAAAGATGTAAGTTGTTTTGAATTTACATTGGTTATAGATAAAGGGGGTGGGAGAAGGTCAAGTTCTGGGAGAGATGCATTGTCCGTAAGGAAGAAGTGTTTGCTCTTTTGGATTGGTTGTGGGCAAGAGTATGGAAAGATCATGTGTAAGCAAGACGCTGTGGCTCCTGGTGGTGGCTATTCTCCCTAGATAATTGTGGAAATAGCTACTTGGAAGTCAATTCCTTTAGGAATGTTATCAGTCTTTTGTTGCTTAGGCAGCAGTTAACCAATTAACCTCTCTTGCCCCTTCCTTCTGCTCTCCAGCCTGCTATAATTCAATTTAGGACATTTCAGAATTTTCTCTTTGTCATATAGTTGTGCTAACTCCTGTTCAATGTGCATGTGATGCTCCTACTTCCAAGTGAAAGGCAGTCGATATATATTTGTTAAATTAATAAATAAATTAGAATATTTAAAGTACTTTATAAATGATTAATATTCAATCAGCAGAGGTTCATAACACTGTCACTTTAGTACCTTTGAACCTTAATTATCAGGTCTTAGGTGAAGGAATACAGACATGCACTGCAGGTTTTGAGGAAGTGCTTCCTGTCATGGAAGGTATTTAAAGGAAAATTGAATCTAATCCTTGGTAAAGCAAATATTAATTATGCAGTGGTCTGTGTAAATATTAGGGATTTAAATCATTTAACTCCTCCATGCGTTGGCCAAATGAAAGAATTGGACTAAGAGTAATTTACAAGTGGATTCCTTAAATAAATAGTTGTCCTTAAATAAATGTGGGAAAACTAAGGTGAAGTTAAAGAGTTTCTTACTGTCTCTTTTTTCTCTCTTGCATTTCTCAGAACCTCTGAGGTTATTTTGTGTTGTAAATCTGTGAAAGAATAGAATGAAGTATTTTACAAACTTGTTTGATGAACTTTTTTTTTTTAATTGCCAAGGGTCATCTGCAAATCTACTGTTCTATAAATGCTGCATGCCTCTGAGGTTCTTCATCCATCTAACTCTAATATTCTCTCCATGTCTTATGAAGGTCATTAGGGCTGAGGTTACTTTTAACCCACAATTATATAGTTCAAAGCCCTGATTGACTTGTAAATGTCCGCACTAGGACTGGGCTTCTCATCTTTGCCTGTACATTGGAATCACCTGGGGAGATTTAAAAAATACTGATCCTCAGGCTGCATCCCCAGAGATCCTAATTTAGATGGTCTCGGTGCCACCTAGGCCTTATGTTTTTAAAAGCTCTCCAAGTGATTTCTAATATTCAGCCATAGTTGAGAACCACTAGGCTAGGAGAAGGTTCCTCAGCTAGGATAAGTAATAACCAGGGTTAGAAATGCAAAGGACCATAGAGTTTGGATGGGAAAAAAAAAAAAACAAAGACAGAAACAAGAGACATGTGGCGAGGATGATGATTAAGATCCTAGAGGTAGCATGGGGTTAAGTTATGTGACAGAAGAGATGAGAATGGCTGACAGGTGATGGAGGCTGGTGCGCCCATCATGGATGAGGCTACATTTATACATATGTGTCCTTAGGACAGCAACTGGAAGAGTTCACACCCCTTTAAAGACCAAGAACCAACACAAAACAAAATAGAAATATTGAAACCAAAAGCCAGTAGCCTAGTCTGAAATGATGGAAGCAGACCATGTTAGCCAGAAGGTCCCCAACTTCAAGGTCAGGGTCACACTGAGGAAACTTCCCTCAGGCAAAACTCAGAGAAAGTCTTTGCATCATAGCTGAATTGACTGTCTCATGAGAGATCGTGTTTGCAATTTGTCTCAACTGAAGCCATTGTGCATCCTGTTTCCTAAAACTGCTGCACAGTTTATGGGCTGTGAAACCATCTCTCATAATTCATGTACGTGTGGCCTACTGGGCCTCCCCTGGACCTAGGGGGAAAAAAGAGGAAGCCAGAAGCGAGTGGACTAGGGCTTCACTTGCAAGTCTCACTCAACTGTAGGATGAGCCCAGCAGGAGGTGACAAACTATCCAAACCTGTGTCCATAAGAGAAGAGTAGCTCAAATCCATTTAGACTGGTACTGAGTACATCCAGTGGAGAAAACATGGCCTGAGATGTTTCTCAACCAAGGCGGGGCAAATCTGTGCAAGCTGTCCTACATTGCCCACTCTGGCAAGTTTGGCAGACATTACTAATTGATCATGGTGCAATTTCATGATGAGCTTAGGCATGGCCATGGGATGCTTCACAAGACGGAGCTCCAAACAGCTGCCACCAAATGATCAGTTAGCACTTAGTTACCATCCCACGTTTGGGCTTATTTCTGCTCAGAGTGATGGGTGGCATCACTGTGGTAGACATTAAGATTCCATTTATTTATTCAATCATCTTGATATTGAAAAGATAGAAATCTGTGCCTAACATTGTTGTAGGCATTGGGGATAAAATAGTGAATAAAACAGACATAGTCCCTACACATTAAACAAACACAAACATATAACTGCAAATTGTAGTGAATGCTATTGAGGCTTTTAGGAGGCTAATAACACTCTCCCCCTCCCCCTTTTTAGAAACTAAGAGTTAGGCAACAGAAGTCAAGGAGATGAAAATAAAAATATTTTGATAAGAAGAATGTGACCCCAATATGGCCAACTGGGTTTGTTAATGTACCTTCCTAAATTAGACTTATCACCCCTCTCCCTGAAAACCTCAGGTCACAGGGGCTGAACCTGTCCCATCAATCTTACCTTATAGGCTTAGAAGAATTCAGGCCAGCAATCCATTCAGCAGGGAGGGACCAAGCCAAGCATGCCCAGTTCCTTCTCCCAAACCCACCTATCAGAAGAGTCATTGCTTTTCTGCTAGGGGTAGGGCAAGAGATAGTAGTGTTTCTCTAGTTTCTCTTACTTAGAAATACAAGGAATGTGGAATAAGTGATTTCTCACCCTTCTACTCCCCACAAGAGCTATATGGGAAAGTAAAAGACACAATAAACACTTAGAGGATTTCTCAATTAGAATCTAAATGTTAGAAAGGCTTCTTTGGTGAGACACTTAAAATGATCCCCAAGCAGTTTGATTATAGAACCCAAACTATTTACCTTCATGAACTAAATCCCACAGGGCTTAATGTTAAGTTGGGTTTTTTCTTAAGAGCAATGGCACACTGTTGAAGAGTTTAAGCAGGGGAGTGACGTGATTAGTTAGTATTTTCAAAAACTAACTTGGCCATTGATGAAGACTGAAGGCAGACGAGAGAGAAGGCTGTAAGAATTAGCCAATTAAAATACAGGAAGCTCAGGTGAATTTGAAATTCAAGTCAACAACAAAAAAGCATGTCTCAAATATTGTATGTGACATACTTATACTAAAAAAATGGTTTGGTGTTTATCTCCAATCAATGTTTATCTATTTGTCCCATTTTAATTTGGACTTCAATATATTATTTGGTAATTCTAGCAAGAGAGGGAGATGCAGAGAAACCAGTTCCGATGCCATTGCAGGAGTTGGTGATGGTGGAGATAGAGAGATGGGGTAGATGCCACTCTTGTTTTAGAAGTAGACTCTTGGTGATACATTGATGCAGTGAGGGAGAGAGTCTGGAGTCAAGGGTGACTCAAATTCTGGGTGAGCCGTTGGATGGACGGAGGTACCAATATAGCTAATGTCACAGAATGGAAGTAACATTAGTTTTGATATTTCAGTCTGCTACTTTCTTGTGGTAAAGCTGTGCACCCTATGTACTCGTGCTTATTATAATATTTACTTGTTATTAACTGATTTCAACATAATCTGGTATTGAATCTGAGACAGAGGGAAAGGGCCTATGTACTGCCAAATAAAAGTAGCATAAACACTGTGCAGTACTAGCATTGCTGTACCTAATATGACATTCCGTGTTGCTGAGAAAATTATTAAAAGCCTCTAGGCCCATGTAACAATAAAATTAGTCCATAGGTTAGAGGAACACAATGTTCTGGTCTCTGACTGTGCAACTCTGGGCAACTCCCTTAACACCTCCTCGATTATATAAAGTGTGATATAAATATAGCCTGTCCTGTTACACGGCTGTTGTGAATATTGTGTGAATTACAAATATGAAAGATCTTTTCTTAATATTCAAATTCTGTTGTGGACAGAAGGTTTGTGTCCTCCTCAAATTCATATGTCAGAGCTCCAACCCCCAGTGCTGTGGTATTTGAAGATGAGGACTTTGGAAAGTAATTAAGGTTACATGAGGTCATGTAGGTGGGGCCCTCATGATGAGGTTGATACTCTTATGAGAAGAGAAAGATCTCTCTCTCCCTCTGCACACACACACACACACACACACACACACGCATGCACGCACGCACGCACGCACGCACGCACAGAGTAAATGCCATCTGAGGATACAGTAAGAAGGTAACTGCAAGTCAAGAAGAGAGCTCTCGTCGGAACATAACTATGCAGGCACCCTGATCTCAGTCTTCTAGCCTACGGAAATGTGAAAATTAAATTTCTGTTGTTTAAACCACACAATCCATGTTATTTTGTGATGGCATAAAATAGGTACTGTTACTTTTACAAAAGTAATCAGGTATAAGCAAGCAAAAATTTTAACAGCAAAGCAAAATCTTTTGCTACTTTTAGTCTGCCGGTATATATTCTGAATCTGTAAGCTAGGCCACCTCTCACATATGGTCGCAGGTCTCCAGTCTTAGGGTAAATTATATTGTGTGTATTTTCTTGACTTTTCCTTTTCCACCAACCAAACACATTCATTAAGGGCAGCCTTGCAAAGATGTCACAAAAGGTTTAAGTGTTTGAGGAAGGGGAAGGGAAACTTGGTTGCTAGGAAACCATGGAGCCAGTCTAGCTCAACAGCCACTAGCTGCTTGGAGGCTGTGTATAGTGTGCTGACTGCATGTATGTGAGCACCAGGGGCATTTCTCTTTTAACGATGACTAGAAAACTGGAGCACCCAGCATCCCATTCGGAAATCCAGCTTTGACATCAGATGTAAAAAAATGCTGAATAACGTACTGAATCAGTAAGGCTTTCCATTACTAGAAACAGAAACCCAATTCTGAAAAAGGGAATTTGTTCTCTAACTGGAAAGTCCAGGAGAGGATACTGCTTCAGGCAAGGCTGAATCTCTGTGACTTGAATGACATCATTAGCTCATTTTTATCTCTTTTTCTCTGTGCAGTGGTCTCATTCTCACTTATTTTATTTTTCTGCCTCTAAGTGGGCTCCCTGCAAGTGGTGGGGAAGAGGTAGTCTGGGTTTAGAGAGTTTCAGATTCCTATGTCTCAGGGAAATACCCCCAGATGAAGAAAGATCTTCTCTTTCCCACAATCTTTGTAAAAAATGCAATGGACGAAATATGATTAGCTCTGCTTGCATAACAGGCTCTCCCGTCGGACTGATTACCATGGCCGAAGTAGCAGGGTACTCTGATTTGCAGCCCCACCAGAACCATATGGAACAAGGAAAAGCAATCTCCCAAAGAAAAAATGGAATTCTGTTACATGAAAATGAGGGAGTGGAAGTGGCAGGTCAAAATAGCAGATATCCACTGCAATACTTGAAAAGATATCTATAGTTCTCTGTGACTTTGTCTACATGGGAACTTTTGTAAAAATTACTTATGAAGGATACCCACTGGAACATTATTTGTAATAAAGAAAAACTGGAAACAACCCCAATGTACATCCATAGAGAAGTGGTATAATAAATTGTTATATTCGTACAGTATAATACTAAATAGTAATTAAAAAGAGGGAAGTAGAGTTATATTTACATACTTAAAAATATGGCTTTGATATGTATTAAGAGAAAAACAAGTTGCAAAACAGTTGCAAAATGAAAACTTTACAGTATGTAACACTATGAAAAATGTACAATTTTGTAAAAAATTAATATTGAGAGAAATAACTCTATCATCATATGCCCTCCCAAATTACCAGTGGCTCTCTTGTAAGAAGTCACTAGAACACACTTATTTGTGTTATAAACTCTTGAAAGTATGATATTTTACATGAACTTGTATTTTATGGTTAAAAAACAAAAAGGATGAAATTTAAAAAATCAGTATGAGCATTAAAAAATAACAGCTTTATTGATATATAACACACATATCCTTTTACAGTAAACAGTTCAGTGCTTTTTAGTATATCAGAGTTGTGCAAACATCACTACCTAATTTCGGCACATTTTCGTCGTCCCCCAAATAAACTCCAAAGCCGTTAGCAATGACTACCCATTCTCCCCTCCCGCACAGCACCTGGAAGACATTAATCTCCTTTCTGTTCCCATAGATTCCATTCGTAGGTATTTCCTACATTGTGTGGTCTTTTGTGTCTGGCTTCTTTCACATATCAGTACTTTGTTCTTTTTTTATTGCGGATTAATAGTCAATTGTATGGATGTACCACATTTTTGTCCATTCGTCGATTGACGGACATTTGGATTTATTCTCTTTTTGGGTATTATGAATAATGCTGCTGTGAACATTCATGTATAGGTTTTTGTGTAGACATGTTTTCAGTTCTCTTGGGTATATATCTAGGAGTGAAATTGCTAGATGATATGGTAACTCAATGTTTAACTTTTTGAGGAACTACCAAAATGTTTTTCATAGCAGCTCTTCTATTTTACATTCCATTTTATGGTTCTTACATATTTTACAGCAATGTGTATGGGTCAAATATTTTCACATCCTTGGCAACACTTGTTATAGTCTTACTTTTTTTTTTTTTTAATTTTAGCCATCCTATTGGGACGTGGTATCTCATTGTGGTTTTGATTTCCATTTCCCTAATGATTAATGATGTTGAATATCTTTTCATGAACTTATTGACATTTTTATGTCTTCTTAGGAGAAATGCTCATCTATATTCTTTGCCCATTTTAAAAATTAGGTTATTTGTCACTTCATTGTTGAATTGTAAGTGTTCTTTTTATACTCTGTATACAGGTACAATATTGTCACTTATTCTTTGGCTTTTCTTATCGCTTTCTTGATGGTATACTTTGTTTTTCTTTTTGCCTCTTGCACTTTTGGTGATAGCGAAAAAAAACCACTGGCTCATGCAAGATCATGAAAATTTACACCTATGTTTTATTCTAAGAATTTTAAGGAGATGCAGTGATAGTTCATAATGGTTTTGATTTGCGTTTCTCTAATAACTAATGACATTGAGCATGTTTTTGTGTATTTGTTGACCATTGTATATCTTCTTTAAAGAAATGTCTATTCAAGTCTTTTGCCCATTTTTAAATTGGGTTATTTTTCTTTTCTTTTCATTGCATTATAGAAGTACTTTATGTGTTCTAGATATTAAGTTTTTATCAAATACATAATTTGCAAATTTTCTCCATTTATGCATTATCTTTTCACTCACTTGATAGTGTCCTTTGATACACAAAAAATTTAAGTTTTTATAAAGTATGACTTACCTATTTTTTTCTTTTGGTGCTTGTGCTTTTGGTTTCATAGCTAAGAAACCATTGTCAAATCGAAGATCCTGGGGATTTATAATATGTGTTTTAAGAGTTTTATAGTTTTAGCACTTATATTTGCTCTTTTACCCATTTTGAGTGGATTTTTATAGATGGTATATGGTAAAGACTCAACTTTATTCTTTTGCATGTGGAATTCCAATTGTCCCAGCATCGTTTGTTGAAGAATATTAAGCACTTTTTGAAAATATGGTTTTGGTGGTTGCATAATATTCGATAGTGTATCCTTATTTCATTATTCATTCCTTCCTCATTTTGTGGTGTTCCTAATATGCATATAATTTACTCCTTGCTCACATCTTTAGAGAAATGGCCCAGCTCGGAGCCCAAGAAAAAGAAACCCCTGGAGAACTCATGATTATTGCCTTTGAGCATGACTGATGGGATCACAAGCAGGCATTCAGCCAAAGCTGAGCCTATTAGATCTTTCCTTTGGGAATTTGACATTGGAGTACTAAGACTGTGCCAGTTAGATTTGTGGAAATGAGTTTAAAGGTATTGTAAACTCTGTGGATTGAGATTAGTATGATGAACTCTGTATGAAGGGGACAAAAGAAGCTGGCTATAAAAACAGGAAAAAAAATGATGCAGATACCATTAAAATAGAGACTATGAGAAATAGAGAGGTTTGCTGTTGGTAACTGTCCAGTTCTCATGAAGTTCATAAGATTCTCCCCTTCCCTTATTTCTTTTCTTTTCTAGAATTTATTTGAGTGGATTTCTGCTCCTTTGCAAACATACTTTCCCTAAAAGAAGTCTTGTATTTGTTAGGAATCTTGATGGCAAGAGACAGAAAACAACTGGGCTAAGCCTAAAAGGGACTCTTGATGGCTCATATATCCAGAAAGTCCAGGGCATAGCTTGATCTAGGAGGTAAAAAATGTCATTTTGACCTGGTTCTCTCTATCTTTCCACTTACCCTCTGTGATGTTTATTTAATTACCATCCTTTTAGGAGCTTTGTCTTCAATCACTCTATTAACAGTCTCAAAAGAAGGAAGGAACTCCTTCTTGTACCTCCTGTGCAAGTCTGGGATTCACTCTGATTGTGACCATATTGTGTGAGTCATGATCCAACCCTGAGCCAGTCCCAGGGGTATCTGGTGCCAGGTCTGAGTCATATGTCTACTCCTGGTGTAGGGGGAAACCTCATTGGAACCACATTGACTAAAAATGAGGAGGGAAGTTTTCAGAATGGAAATTCTGGATTCTGTTATGAAATAAAAGGAGGAACAGATGCTGAGTAGCCAAAGAAACAATGGAAGTCCAACACAGGCATTTAGATTAATTCTTATATTTCACTATTACGTATGTGAACATCCGTGTACGTAAATATTTGTTGATATCTCTCAGTGTTTTTTTAGGATATCGTTTTAGCTCTATTGCTGCATTACAAACTACCCCAAACTTACAACAGTGACTTATTTCTCACTGTGCTGTAGGTTGACTGGGCTCAGCTGGGAAGATTGGCTCCATGTGGTATAGCTGAAGTCACTCACGTGGGTGTCTTCAATGGAGAGCTTAGCGGGGCTGCATCATCACAGTCTCTCCTCCCCCAGGGCCTCTCTTCCTGTGACCTTTATATCATTCCAACATGAAACTTGAGCTTCTTTACAGTATGGTGGGTGGCTGGCTCTCAGGAGGGAGAATAGAAACTACCAAATAAGCCTCTTAAGACCCAGGCTAAGATGTCCGAATATATCGCTTCTACTTCATTCTGTAAGACAAAGCTAGTTATAGGTCTAGCGGAGATTCAAAGGGAGAAGGATGTAAATGTACTCTTAGAAATGGAAATACTGGGTAAAAGAATATGCACATTTTATGACTCCTGACACAAATGATCACATTGTCTCCCAGAAAGTGTCTACCAATGTACAATCACCACCCCCAGCAGTGGGTAAGAGCATGCATTTCACCACACAAATGACAACCCTTAGCAGTTTCATAGGTTTAAAAAGAACATGATTGTCGTTTTATTAATATTAAAAAGTTTAAATTTTTCATGCACTTGCTGACTTTTAAAATATTTTAAATATATATGATATTAAGAATTATGATACAGCATACATATGTGTACCATGAGATAGTTTAGTAAAAACCGTATTACTATGAAATTTCCTGTGAGTTCCTCCCTGATTCCAATCCCTCCTCTCCCTCTTATTCTGAATTTTGTGTTTACATTCCCTTGCTCTTATTTTTTTTTTTTCAGCTTTATGGAGATATAATTGAGAAATAAAATTGTAGGGTGTTTAAATTGTACAACATGATGATTTGATACATTTATAGATTATGAAAGGGTCCCTTCATCAAGTTAATTAACATATCCATCACTTCACATGTTTACCTTTTCTTGCAAGCGTTTTCCTTATTTTCTTTTATCTTTTGTAATAGCTTTTTTTGAGATACAATTCACATACCATACAACGAACTCATTTAAAGTGTACAATTCAATGGTTTTTAGTACATTCACAGAGTTGTGCAACCATCACCGCAATAAATTTTAGAGCATTTTTATCATTTCCCTCCCAAATCCTGTACCCTTTAGCAGGTACTCATCTATTTCTCACCTTGCCCTATCCCCACCCTAGGCAAGCATTAATTAACCTCATGTCTATTTAAATTTGCTTATTTGGGGGCATTTTATATAAATGGAATCATACAGCATGTAATCTTTGTGACTGGCTTCTTTCACTTAACGGAATGTTTTCAAGGTCCATTGACATTGTAGTCTGTATCAGCAATTCATTCCTTTTTATTGCTGAATAATAATAGTCCATTGTATGGATATACCATATTTATTTATCCATTCATCTGTTAATGGACATTTAAATTGTTTCTATTTTTTGACTATTGTGAATAATGCTGCTATGAACATTTATGTATAAGTTTTCTATGGACTTATGTTTTCATTTCTCTTGGAGTGTCTCAATACCTAGAAGTGGAATTTCTGGGTCATATGGCAACTTCATATTTAACCTTTTGAGGAACTGCCAGTTAGTTTTCCAAAGTGATGGAACCATTTTACACTCCCACCAGAGGTATATGAGGGTGTCAATTTCTCCACATACTTACCAACTCTTGGTATTATCTATCTTTTTTATTATAGCTATCTTAGTGAGTATGAAGTAATATCTCATTGTGGTTTTGATTTATAATTCCCTGATGACTCACAATGTTGAGCATCTTTTCATATTCTTATTTATCCTTTTTTTGTATGTGTGCTTCCTTCAGCTGGTGTGTGCTGGTAAATGATCTTAAAAGATTATTTGCTAAGGCATTTGCTCTTGAACTCTACTTCTAAATATGGGATTGAGTTTCTCTACTCTAAATCTACAGTGTTAATTCTTCAGTAAGAACTCAGCAGCTATGATAAACCTGCGATTGGAACTAGCTTTTGCAATGACAATGATAAAACATATTTCATCAGCAGGTGTTTGAAGCCCAGTGTTTGGCTGAGTTTTCTTTGTTAATCTCTGGTTTCAAAGGAGAAAATGATCTTTGCCTATTTACTTTGCCTGAGTGGTCTGCTCAGGTTAGCAGAATCCTATTAATTATTGAATTGGACAAATAGTGGCTTTCCTTTAAAGTGCCCTGCTGTTCTAAAACTTTGTGTCTTAGAGCATTAATTTAGATAGTTTCTGAATTGGAATGGGTGCATTATATGGGCTTAGGTTACATGGTAACTTTATATAAGTGCATTTAGACTCAATATGATACTTTTATTGTCTCTGTGAATAGCCCATACCCCTAATGTCAGCTTTTCTTATCTTTCTTGGTCATCTGCATCTTACTACTAACCACTTTTTATATTTCCATATTATACATTTTTTTTTAGGATATGCATCAAATCGTTTATGATTTTGTCCTCTACGACACCTAAGAAAAGTACTTTACATATAGCAGGTGCCAAATAATTCAGTGAGTGAATGAGTAGAAAAAGAAAGAATAAGCAAATAAAAATTTTTCTTCAGTTTTGTTTCTTATATTAAATATTCAAGTATATCATAAAAGTCATAGAAATTTGTGGGCTTAAGAAATCATAATCCCTCATGACAAACCTTTTTTTAAAAACTCTATTTTTAAAATAAGTTCTTTATTAATAAAGAAGAGACTCAGCAGAGACTGACAAGAAGTCTAAAATGAGAGTGGCTTGAATAGATGTGTAATTTGCTGTAATTTTCTCTCACGTATTAGAAGCCTAGAGGTGTGGTTTTCATGATGATAGGCATTTAGTCTTCTTTCACCTTGTGACATTGCTATCCCCAGTATGTGGCTTCCTTCTTCATGGGCCAAGGTGGCTGCTCAAACTCCTGCCATAATATCAGCATTCCCACCTACCTGAGGGAAGAAGGAAGAACATACCTTCTTCTTTAAAAATGCTTCTTGGAATTTGCTGCTACCTCTTCTGCTTATACCTCATTGGCTAGAACAATCACAAGGGAGTCTGGGAAATGTCGTCTTTATTTTGGGCAGTTGTGTACCTGACTAGATTCTGGAGTTGTATTGATAAAGAAAGAAAGGTTTAACAGATATTGGAGGGGGGAAAAATTGTCTCAGTCACAGTTTCCTATTGCTTTTTGGGTAAACTCATGGATATGATCAACAAGGTCCTGACTGATCCAGTCATTGCTTTGTTTCTGGCCTCATCCCTACTTACTTATTCTTGCTATTTTAGCTCTGTTTTCCTGCTTCCATTTTTTCTAAAAGACCAGGGTCTAACCAGAAAACTCTAGGAATCTGGATTCTAGTGTTTTTAATCAGTTGATTAAAATGAAGGTTTCAACTAATGTTGAACATCTTTCTGAAATGTTCAGTTCTAATTTCTTGCCTTAGTCTGAACAGTGCATCAAACAATATTTATTCTTCCTCTGATGGTTGGGGTCTCAACGTGCCTGAAGATCAACATTATGGCCATGGATCAGTGCTGACTGAAATCGTAGATGGAGAATGAGAAAGAAACTGTGGAATCTGTTTGACTCTGGGATACACCTTGGAAAGCTGCTTTAAACAAATGTGCTCAACATTAGCTTGTTTTCTTCTCAATCACCTCTTTCTCCCAAAAGTAATGTGCCAAAAAATTCTAGTGATCGTGTTTCCCAGTTGATGGAAGATTTATTTTATGTAGGAGTTGTCATCTTTGTTTTGAAAGAAAAAATAACTTTTTATAAAGTGTCTGTCACAGGTTGGGGCTGTGAGTGACAGTTACATCTGAGTTCAACATTTCTTTTTTTAAAACAGTAGAGGAAAATGACATTATTTCTTGTCCTGATCTTTAAATGTCAGCTGCTAGAATCAACAAGAAGTAGGGAGTCCAGGAAGAAGGAAGACAATCTTTGGGATACCCTGAATTCCAGTGATAGCCCAGAAGCTTACAGAATGTCGTGGTTTAGGAATTTAAGTTGTTTTGAAAGCTGCGAGTCTCAGTTTTCCTGGGATATGGGACTTTGATGGATTGAAGAAACAGGATCTTTACATTTGTCACAGGTTACTCAAACTACAGTATTTTTGGGGCATTTGTCCAAGATTTTAATTTAATAAGGCATGTCTTGCATCTTTAAAAAAAGTTTGGTATTTTAATTCTTTTCCTTAATTCCCTGTAAGTAAAAATGGGTATTTTCTCTCCAACATTTAAAATAACATTTACCTGTTATGTTTTTCCCTCAGGGCAAGGCTCCTTCCCTTCCCCCAATGTCTCACTGCCTTCCTCAATGTTGGCAACTCTCGCCTTTGAAATATAGAAGAATTAACAAGTTGTGGAGCTAAAAGTAGTAGATGAGAGGGTGTGGAAGCAAAATGTATGATGGTGACAAACTAATTTGTAAAGAAGCCAGTTCTGTATCTACACTATTCCCAAAATAATTTATCTTCTAGAGAAATTTAGTCATCAAAGTCTAAACACTAAGCAAGAGAAAAGGCTAAAATTTTACCTATTTAAAAATGCTACTTCACAGTGTATATCATCAATTTACACTTCAGATGTGATTGGTTTAGTTTTAAGTATGCACCTATCTCTTACAGTTAAGAAAATGCCTTTAGACCTAATCTTAGTATAGCTTTAAGGAATGTTTGAATTGTTGGGGACAATTAGGCTTTCAGGCAAGGTAACTGTCAGTCAATGATTGTTCTGGTTACTTGATATTCAGTATTATATGATCAGGTAGGAATGCAATCAATCAAATGGGGCTTCAGCGGAGGGCATAGAAGCGGGGTGGGGTGAAGTAGTTCTCAGGGTGATGACAGGATGCGGGTGGTATCATGGTGTTTCTGCCCAGTGGGGAAATCTATTTTCAGCTTAGATGCCATGAGGAAGGGAGGCTTTCTGTCACATAGATGTTAAACAGTCCCTCACTTTGCCCTGGTTAATTGGCAAATGCCACCCAAATGTAGGTGGAGTGCTCAGAATAGAAAAGAGAGACTCTTGCATGGTCCCGAGAGAGTAGGTAAAGTAGGGAGCCAGCATTTTTTGGTGGCATAACTTATCAAGGGAATGAAAACCTCCTTAACGATACTGTGATGAAAGGTCAATTCTGCTTTACACATAGAAATAAAGGAGCAATCAGGACCAATACCAAGAGGATCAGCGAATAACATAGCATGGAGCACACAAAAAAAACCCCCAGCACACATCAGAGAATAAAGAAGGGGGATCCCTATGAGTGCTACTCAAAGTGCTGACTGGTGCTGGTCTGCAGTTTGAGAAATACAGAGGTTTAGAGAAATGGTTTAGAAAAGATTATAGGAATTTAATATTGTCTCAACATCCAAACATTGTCCTTGATTTTTATAGTTTATGTTGTACCAAAGCTAGCTTTTTGTTTGGGTTGACAGCAATAAGAAAACATGAGAAACATACACCTAAGATTATTCAAGCTCCTAGAAAGCCATTGGGCTGAATGGATGAGTATTTAGGAGTTAAACTGAGGATAGACAGGACCCCAAGGGAGCAGAGGCAGGGTGGAAGAAATAGTGGACTTGTCTCATTGAACGGGGCATAGACTGGTGTGAGCACTGTCAAATTCACACAATAAGACATGAGTGGTGTGACAGTTTTAAGTTAGTCAATTTTAACCCACACGTATATAAATTCTATATATACTCAATAATAATTTCTGATTTCATTATAAATAATTTAAATTTATTTAAATGGTTAGAACTAGCTACAGGTAATTTATGATGGGACAACAAAAATTTTAAATATCATAATTCTCTATATTAATCACTTATACATATACTTTCAGTGAAGCAAGTGTACAATTTTTGTAATTCTTTTCTTTTATCCGTTGATACATTTGTCAAACAGCTATCTGAATCCCATGACCCCAATGGACTATTTTAGACAAAATGCTATTGCTTCGAATGGCTACAACTGGGTGTCCTTAAACCCTTCTGGAATGTTTAACCAGTGAGATCTAGTTCTAGTGGGGTATGCTACAAATAAATCTTCTCAGTCCTCTGCATTTGGAAGGCTTACAATAAAACTTCAATAAATTACAGTTTATAAAAAACGATCACCTACATCTTTAAAATGTATGGCTTTATTCTTGGATTCTTATAATTTATCTTGCACTAGAGGTATATATATGGGCTGAAGGCAACAAGAAAAACATAAGGATATACACCTAAAATTACCCATGCCATACAGAAAGCCACACATCTATTGAGGGAGGCTCTTACTTGAATGGTTGGGCATTTAGGAGTTAAATTAAGGATAGGCGTGACAGAGCCTGAGGGAGCAAAGGCTGAGTGAAAAAAAAACACATAGACTTAAAGTTGGAAGATGTACATTTGAGTCTTGCCTCTGCCCCTTAACCAGCTGCATAGTCTTGGGCAAGTCATTTAACCTCTCCATACCTTAATTTTCTCATCTATAAAATGGGGAAAACTACATACTTCTTTGGGTTCCCATGAGGTCTAAATGAGAGACTATAGGTGAGATGACATTGTGGCTATATATAATGCTAGAATTAGGGATTAGGGGATGAGGGAATAAACAATGATTTAGAACAGGACAAACATTTTCTATAGAGGGTCAGATAGTATATATTTTCGCTTTGTGGGCCACCTACTATCTCCGATGAAACTACTCAACTCTGCCTTCGTGTGAAAGAAGCTTAAGGCCAAAGTAGGAGGGAACCAGTAGCAGATGTCTTCATTGCCCTGCCTGTAACCCCTGAACCCCCACTTTACCAATGGGTGGATGGCTTCATATCTGAAGTAACCAGGACTCTCCTGTCTTTGGCTATAGGAAGATACTTCCTTTGCCTGTGTGTGAGCCAGGCTAGAAATGCTGGGAGTTAATTTTCTCAGGAGTTGCCCTCAACCAATGAGAGGTGGGAATTGGTGGGTAAATACTACCCTCCCCCTCTTTTTGAGTGAGGCAACTCTGAGGTGTTTTCTACACTATTTCCCTGAGAGTCACACAGGATGGAGTCCCAGGTTCCCATAGCACTAAACTCATTAACACACCTTTTACATCTTGGCCTCCTTCCCTTTCCTGTCTCACTTCCCCTCTTTCTCATCAGTGCTTTCTGGAATCACATCTTCAATAAGCTATGAGTACCTAAGTCTTCGTCTTAGGGTCTGCCTCTCAGGAAACTCAAAAGAGTACAAAGTCATGTAGATATACACTCTTTAAGAAACAGCTAAAGGCTTAAAAAATGCAGAGTTGCTTCAATATTCTGGACTCCAAGAAAGTTCCCTTTAGTCCGACCACCTTGGATCACAGAGCCTTGCAGAAGAAACTGGAACTCGATTGTGTGCCGAGGGAAGTTTTAGGTATGCAATGTGTGTTGAACTTCCTCTCTGTGCAAGAAAGCTAGCCCTCTGTGGTGACCAAGATAGAAAAAAAGCACAGTTCTACCTGGCCAAGGGTTTATCTTTTTTTTTTTCAGGACAGCAAAAAAAGCCTTTTCAACCAATAGACCTTTTTCAGTTCTAATAAAAAGGGTTCTTCCGTAGAGTCTTCACAGTTATTTATGGCTCAAACTATGAGTCTCTTGTTTCTGGACTTTTGCATATGTTCTTCTTTCTGCCTGGAATACTTACCCCTATTCATTTTGCCTGGCTCCCACTCACACTTAAGATTTTAGGTTTCATGTCAGTTCCTATGGGAGACCTTTCCTGATGTTCCCTAGACCAAGGTTTTATCTGTTCTTATCATGTTCCCAAAGTGATCTGTTCTTCCACCGTCATTGTACATATCAAATCATGTGCTATTGATTATTTGATTATGAGAGATCAGGGTCACAATTTATTTATATGATTATTTCCAGGGACTAGCACAGGGGCAGTGGTACTCCATAAATATTTGTTGAATAAATGAGCAATGTGCTTAATAGGTGGAGGACCCATCCTAGGGCTCCACAGTAGTTTATAGAGCAGTCGTAGAGTGGATAAGTAAATACAGAGGTGGACACTGATAAAAGGTCCAGGTTTCTTTCTTTTCCTCTTCTATCCATCTTCAAAGGCTCTGAGCCAAAGTTTCTAAGTACCGGAATAGCAAGCTCACACTTGGGCGCTAGGCTTGCTAGCCTTCAAATATCTAAGAGGACTTCGTATCCATCCAGCCAGCCAGCTAGCCAGCCAGCCAGCCGTTCCCTCCATCTATCCATTCATCGAACAATTATTGAGTTCCTGTTCTTTTTCAGGTATCATGTTAATCACTGGGGACATGAAGATATCTTATCTCTGCCCTTTAGAAGTTATCAGCCAGTCCAACTAAATAATGAAAAGCTATTGCAATACATGGCTCAATAGAGATATTATGAACTATTTGGAGAACATAGTGCAGGAGCAGCTACTTTATGTTGGTTGTCTATATCTCCATTCTTCAACAATGTATAATTTGTTCACGAGTGTGGCTCCAGGAATTGGGGTTACCTCTTTACCACAGCAAAATGTGTGGCTGAAGTGTCATCTGCTTCCCACATGAATTTCTTTATTCTTTCTCACTTCCTCTCATCTTTATTAGGAGCTTATTGTGGCCTAGATTGTAACATGTGAAGGTCTGAGCAGAATGGATGGAGTAGTGGGAATGCCACCAAGATGAGGGGGATCTGGTGATGTCTCCATTAAACTTATTAAAATAATTTCACTTCTTGCCTTGACTTTCACCTATACACCAATTTTTATTAAGCCTCTTTTTGTTAAACTATACATTAATAATACATACATACTATCCGTATAGTGTTTTATACTTTTTAAAGAACTTTTTAGAATTTCAGGATTGAAAGGAATATTAAAGGTCACCATCTAGTCCAGCTACCTGTCTGATTTCCAAATCCTTTCTACAGCATATGCTGAAGGCCACCCACTGCCTTCTAGGGTAGCCTCCTCTACCTCCCTGATCTGGAGCCATGCTTTGCTGCCAGGCAAACCAGGCTCTCTGGAAAGTAAATGCCTACTCACTGAATGCCCACAGAGTTTCTTGGTTCTCAGATTTAGATCCTGAATCCTCTGATCTCATGTGTTCCATACCTTACTTTTTACTTTGTGCTCCCAACACCCTTGTCTATCTCCTGATACCTGTAACCCCATCCTTCCAGTCTAACCCATCGTTTAGACTTTCTCTTCCTCCCTCCTGGATAGGGGGACCTCAGTAGTTTTTCGGTAGGACCCATCTGTTACAGGTACTTTGGTTGCTATAACAAATTATCTAAAAGTATAGTAGCACATAGCATAAAAATGCTATTATGTGCTCATGGATTCTCTGGGTCAGGTGTTCAGATAGAGCATAGCAGAATTGGTTGACCTCTGTTCCATAATATCTGGTGCCTCACCTGAAAAGTCTTGAAGGGTGAGAAATGGAATCATCTCAAGTTTCATCCACTCACATCTGTAGTTGTTAATGCTGGCTATTGACTGAGAAAACTTAAAGCTATGAAGACTTAAACAGTAGCTAGCACATCTACATTGGACTTTCTATGTGGCTGCTTGGCTTTGGTCACAGCGTGGTGACTGGGTTCCAAGAGCAAGAATACCCAAAGAGAGAGAGAGAGCAAGGCAGAAGATGTATACTTTTATGACATATCCTCAGAATCACATAGGATCATTTTCTCTGCTGGTCACCATAGTTACAAAAATCTGCCCCCATTCAAAGAGGGAGAATGTAGACCCCTGCCCCTTGATGGAGGAGTGGCAACATCACATTGTAAGAGAGGGATAGGATGTATAATAGCATGGCCGTTTGGGGAAAATATAACCTGCCACATCCTCCTGGTGCCCAAAGGCTCTCCATCCATGCTCCACCCCAAGAGAAGCCCATGACCTGAAGAACGACATCATGGGCATAGGTCTGTAGTGGAGTCAATATTCCTTTGTTATAAGTAAAATCTGTCTCCCTGGGACTCTTACACTTTGTCCTAATTTCTCTGTTCTTGGGGCCACACAGAACCAGTATATTATGTCTAGAGCATTTAAGGAATCTAGCTAATACTCTAGGAATTTTTGGTTCTTTAAACTAACCATTCCAAGTTTGGGGTTCATGTTCAATCCTGTACTTTCTTCTCTAAATGAGCTTTAGATTTTTTTAAATCCCTTTAAAATGTTGGAATCCCCAAATGAATACATACTCCAGATGTGATTCCTCCATTTCAGATTAGAAAAGGATGAACATCCCTCTTCATCAAGTTCTGGATTCCCTTTGATCTGCCCAAGGCTTCTTTGGCTTTTATTTTTGGTAGTCACATGGTACTGTTGACTCATACCCAGACTACAGTCAACTAAAACTCCCAAATCAAGTCGCATATGCTGCTACTATTTCCTGTTCCTTGTTCTATGCTTGAGTTAGGTTTTTTTAGGCCAATATTCAAAATTTTTAATTTTCTCTGTTAAACTTTATCACATTAAATGTATCCCATAATTCCAACCTGTTAAATCTTTTGGCTATTGAGCATTATCTGGTATATTAGCTCTCCTTCCAAAGCTGCAGATGGCCTAAAAATTCTGTTATGCTATCAGGGCTCATATCCAAGTCACTGATAAAAATGTTGAATAAACATATAATTTTTCGTTTGATGTGTACATCAACCATCAGAAATCAGGCAAAATTATCCATGCTTTTGAAATAAGGGAACTAGAACTCAGAGAGGTCCATAGATATGCTAAATATTATATTAATAATAGATGTGACAAAGGAGGAACTTGAACCTAAAGTTTCTGCTCATTTTGCATTTGGCCCTGGATACTTGGCTAAGGAAGGGTTAGGAACTGAGTAAACAAAATGTAAGCCATGAATAAATGTAATTAGAATGATAAAAATGATGAGCTCTGACAATGGCTTGTGAAAAAAAAAAAAAAGATCTTTCTTAATCTCCATTTTCCACCATTGTGCATTTTTTTCCTTTTTACTTGTAAATAAATTTATTTTCCAATCTCAACTTCAGAGAGTTGTTTCCTGAGTTGCATTCTTGAACTGCAACCCACATGAATACAAATCTCCTATAATAAGACACTAGAATGCAAAAATGTGAAGAACTTGTTGTGTCTTTCAAGGTTAAGGTGAATCAAAAATGAGTCTGAGTAGGTAGGATGACCAACTGACTGTATTTGCCTAGGATGGTCCTAGTTTTAGTGCCAAAAGTCCCAGGAAATCCCCCAGTCCTGGGAAAATCAGATGGTTGGTCCCCCTGTGAGTTGGATACTACAGCATTCTGTTCTCCAGTCTTCTCTTTAATGCCACGACAGATTAAAGATGGCCACAGATTCTTTGACACTCCTTCTACTGAGAAATAAGGTAGAATACAGGGGAAGTGATGCTGTATAAGTTTCCAAGCTCAGACCTTAAGACACTGGCAGCTTCCACTTCCCATCTCTTATGTATTCTCTTGGAGCCTTAAGCCACCAAATGAGAAGTCCAATTGCTCTGAGACTACCATGCCGGAGAGCTCATATGTGGACACTCCGGTCAACAATTTTAGCTGGACACAACTTTCTATCCATCACCATGGCACCAAACACATGAGTGAAACTGTCTTGGATCCTCCAGACCAGCCCATGCACCAACAATACCACCACTAAAATAACCAAGTGATCTTAATTGAGGTCATATCGCAAAGGAGTTGCCTAGCTGAGTTGTATTCAAATTCCTGGCCCACAAAATTATATGACATATTAATGAAATGGTTGTTTCCTTGAGCTGCTACATTTTGAGGGTAGTTTGTTATGCAGGTAGAGATAACTGGGGCAAATGCCAAAATCGATCTAAATAAACCTTATACCTATTTTTTTACTCATTATTATAAACAGTAACCCATCTCCAAATAAATGTTCTGCATAAGGTCTATGCCAGCCTTGTCTAATCTCAGCAGGCCTCTTCTAGATGGGCAAATGTTTAAGGTGAACTGAGGTGCTGGCTTTGGCTACCTACATCCATTATTCCTGCATCACCTTGGCATGCCATATTGGCATACTTCCTTCCATATGAGCTGGCTCATCTCTCTGCCATATGCTCCAAAGACTCCTTATTGATGAAATTTACATCTTTCATTCCAGTCTTTGGCATTTTGTTGGCAATAACAGACTGCACCCCTGTAGGCTACAGTCTCCACCAAGTGAATTTTCACACAGCCTCACATTTATCAAGAGCAGCAAACACTTGACTGCTCCTTTCCAATTTGGCTCTATCACTGATAATCTGATGGAAGAAACTGTAGATTCCTGGAAGGCAAGGGCTGTGTTCTAAGTGTCCTTGGGTCTCCATAGCTTCTTAGATGAATGAATACATTCTCACCACTCTGGCAGTATCAGTCAGCTTTGCTTCTACTCTTTCTCTTGCCTAATCCTTTTACTATCTCCTCATTCCAAGGAAGGATAGGCCTTAAGAAAGAGAAGTCTACTGTTGTAGGGGATTTTAAAGTAAGAAGAGGGCAAAAGAATTAAGCATCAGTTTGAGGCACCTCAGCCCTCAGTTCTCACTTAATAATTTGCTTCTGATTTTCTTCTTGCTTGAAATCTTCGATGGTTTTTGGACAACGGGAAAAAGAAAAGTGACACGAATGTTCATTTGCAATGCATTGGGGTAGTAGGAGGAAATGTCAGGGATGAGGCTTACAGAGTCAGCTGGGGGCTGACAGCTATGTGGAAACATGTTGCCTAAAGAATCTTAGAATGTTAGAACTGTAATGGACCCATGAGGAAAAGGAGTGTAAGAATATGGTGACATAGATGATGGGATTAGGACAAAGACTCTAACCTCCAGTCAAGTGCCCTTGACACTATGCTATCTTATAATAATGCAGGTTTCTAGGTCAAAATAAGGGGACCACGTGCAATTGTCTCCCATTCTCTCTCCAAATACCACTCAAATTATAACACAGAAATTCCAGAGGAAATAAACTCCCAACAGTGTGGAGAGTGGGAGCAGGTTTATTGTTATATGAGAGTTATTAATGAATGTCTGGATGGCAGACAGCAAATGGGAACACACTGAGAGGTAAACATATGGAGGAACCCACCTCTGCTAGAATGAAGACTGCAGCTCTGCCTGGAGTCTGTCTCCCCTATGAGCTCCAGGAATGCTGGGAACCTGGCATCACCAGGTAGAGAGCATTAGTGTGGGAGGTGGGATAGTAAATTGTGGAGGAAGTGTTAATTGGAATACTGTCTGTGGCCAAGCTGTGCCAATTTCCCCCCCACACCTCCCACTACCCACTTGCATAAATGCACCCCTTACCCACCCATGGAGCTGCAGGAGAGCTACCAGCCACAGGTGCATCCCCAGGCCAAACTTGAAGCATTGTCAGCCGCAAATGTCATAAGAACTGCTTGGAGAGAGATCGAGAGCTTCCAAAGTAGAAGTCTGGGGTCCTAAAGGAAAGCTCTCTTGATTCTAGAATTTTGAGGGTGGAGGGTGTTCCAAATAGTGATCTCTCAGTCTCACTTCCTTGCTGTGTCCTCCCATGACCTTTTCTCTGTGTGCTCACATCTCTGGTATCTCTTCCTCTTCGTATAAGGATAGCAGGTCTATTGGATTATGACCTCATGTAATCTTAATTATCTCTTTAAAGGCCCTATCTCCCATACAGTCACATTCTAACTTACTGGCAGTTAAAGCTTCAGCATAGGAATTTTGGAGAGACACAATTAAGTCCATAACGTCCACCTATAGGAGAGTAGTTGAATAGACCATGAGATATTCACACAATGGAGTACCATGCAGCTGTAAAAAGAAAAAGTATGGAGAAACTCTCTGAACTAATATGGGACAGCATTCAAGATGTATTCTTGATGATAAAAAGCAAGGTGCAAAATATTGTATGTGTTATCTAGGAAAAATACACGCGTGCTCATGTAAGTATTTATGCAGTATAATCTTTGAATAGTCCCTGAAAATTAACTATTTTCAAATTGGGCTACTGACCACTTCTAGTAGTAGTCTTTCAACCATTAATTTTTTTCTAATTAATGAATCAACTAATTATCATACTTTCTGCAGCTTAACTGAATTTTGATCTGTGGGTCTTCTCAAAGCATAAATTCGAATTAACCAAATTTTGTTAATTTAATGATACTTCTAATTATTTAAGACTTCCTAAAATCTTCCCAATGAGCTTTATCTTACATCTCATTGGCTAGAGCTAGGCACATGACAGAGGTTATAAGCAGTAAGGAAACAGGGTTGTCACAGTTGATTTAAATCAATCAAGATTCATCACCTATACCTGAACACATTGCCACTCTAACTAAGATGAAGATTAGTGATAGCATATCTGTCATACTTCTAGATAAAGGAGAAGTGAGAGACTGTTCTTTTCTCAGTAAAAATTCATTTTTATTTATCTCTGCCTGTTGCCTTTTTAATGTGCCATTTTTTAGCCAGTGAGCCACTTCTAATTCCCCTTAGATCTGTTTTCCCAGTATGCATTTTTAGGAACTCTCTCCAATCTCTATTCAATAACTCTACCCTTCTCACTCAAATCTACCTATTTAGCACATTCTTATTACATAGGTGACGCTTTCAAATTTCTACAATAGTGAGAGCAAAAGGGAAACTCAAACGCAACCAATAAAATATCAAAATGATTGATAAAAAAAGAAAAAACCTAACTAAGCACCCCCCTCACAAAACAAAGCATGTCAAAGCTAGCACTAAAATGAAAAGACTGACTGATGAATGTTGTAAGTTTGGATTTCCCAGGAGACCCTGGGACCAGGAATTGAGTGCACATAGTTTATTTGGGAGATGATCCCAGAAAACATTGGTAGCAAAGTGGGAAAGTGGGGTAGGAAGGGGAAGGCTCTAATGGAAGGTACAATATGAAGCCAGTTATCACTCAGGGCAACCAGAGCTTAATCCGCTGGGGAACTCCCTAATAGTCAGTGTACAGCATGCACCTCAGAGTTGTCCCACCTTAAAAGAGAGGGAGCTGGGGTACTTATCCTTCAACTTTCATTTGTTGTTGGCCAAGGGCTGCTGCAGGGGCATGGGCATTAATTTCCTGGCTCTTACGGCCTTTTAGGTTTGGGCAGTGGGGGCTCCAACCACTCAAGTAAGCCCTTAAGTAGTTGGAAGTCAGGCAGTTGTACCTTATAATGGCAAGGCCAAAAGTATATAGGCAGGGCATTAGTGGCATCTTGTATAGATGTATTTTTTATAATTCTCAAATCCCATTGTTTATTGGAAATGATAGGACCATGAGCAGCTACTGAAAAAACTAGAAAAGCAGAACTTGAATAATCTGGAAACAGAATCGTGGAGTGTTGGCTGTTACTTTGACATCTTCAGAGTTTCATAAGACCTCCAGAGTAGAGAAGGCCCTCGTCCAATACCAGGGAGTGCCTGGCACAAAAATCCACTCATGGAATCAGATGAGAACTATGAATCCAGGTAAAGAGCACTAGCATTTAATCTGCCCTAAAGAAACACATCTTTATTTCTGGTTGCTACGGAAGATAACTTATTTAAAAATCCAAAAGCTTTGAGCCACCATATGGCTTAGTGGCTTGCTCTAGCCACTGAGAGGCAAGGTACCTCTGGAATCCTCGGATGATTGGGAATAAATCAGCCTGGCCCCAGGGCATATTCTGTTTAATGACTCTGCCCCTTTGATTACTCAAATGGGGAGCAGAATGTGCAGGAATAGGTTTGGATAAGGGGTTCTGTGTTAATAGATCTCATTATGCAACAAGGAACATTTTTTACTTTTGACCCATTCTGCATGCAAAGCTCAACTCGAGCTGCTCCTGGACAACCTGCAAATTCTGTGCTTTGATGACTCTGGCATATTTCAGACTCCAGATGTCCCTCAGGCCTCCATGCCTTTGCTTCTCGTTGTTCCTCATTAAGGCCTTTTCATCTGCCCACCTATTGAATTCCTGTCTTTCAAAGGCCTGTCTCAAACATTACTTCTTTTCAATAGCTTTCTTCTCCTACTTTTCCTTTCTCATCTCTAACTTCTCAAATTGTGAATGAACTCAAAAGCAAAACTTGTAACGATGACTTAGGTACTGATAGTTTATTTGAACAAGTAAAGGAGTGGAGAAAGTGAGATGAGGAAGGGCTAATGAAGTGTGCATCAGTCAGTAGGCTGCTGCTATGGGGAGCTAGGGCTCCAGGCTGCTCGGGCCCTCTGAGGGACATGGTAGAATGTCTCTTGGAATTGGCCCACCATGGATTAGGAAGCTGGATTTATCCAGGGGTGGTAAATCCCCAGCACTTCCAAGCCGTCCCAAGCACATGTTGAGCAAGACCCACTCTGGTGCCACAGAAAGCTATTCTTCAGGCAGAGAAGCAGGAAGGCTCGTGACTTGAGGAAGGAAGCTGTCAGTATGCATGGAAAACGTCCACCACAGCTTCAGGTGGACTCAAGGTGGGCTGATGGAATATGAGACTGATGGCATGTGCCATGCGTGCTTACAGCTGGTATCTCCTAGTTAATTCTTACCTTACCAGTGCTCACATGACAGTTTCTTAATTCCTTCATAATAGTCCCAAGTGCTCCATAGCTATTTGTTTTTCTAGATGTATTAAGCACACTTTATGTTTCTGCTTTACATTCAACCCTCACAACAACTCAAGAGGCAGATACTATAATTGTTCCCATTTAATAATGAGGAAACTGTGTCACAGAGAGATGAACTAATTTTGTGTTTATGTGCCAATCTCTGCTTTCAGACTGTGAGCACCTGAAGGTCACAGCCTTTGTGTTATTACTGTCTGTATACTCACATTCAACATACTGATCAACATATAATAGGTACTCAATAAATGTCACTTGAATCAGATTATTCATAAGATTCAAAATCACTATGGAAAGTGGAAAGAAATGCATGGCATTGAACAATTTTATTTTGAGAACAGCTTTTCAATGATCAACAAGGCCCAGGGCATAGCTGGAATGATTGGATTATATAACATGAGTCAGGAAATCATCAAGGAGAAAAATATATCATGTTGTATGACCACTCATGTGCAAACTCTCTGCTTTCTCTTGTCTTAGGACTAGCCATGAGTTTTAGTAACTCTATTTACACCTGCATTTTTAAAATAATTACAAACAGAATTAATCTTCAGTCCTTACCCTTTAATGCAATGCTAAGGGAATGTTTGGAACACAATTTAGTCCCTGCCCGTCATATAGGGAAAATAGCCCAAAGTAGCTGTCAAGGCATAAACAATTCAGAGGGAAAGCATTGCTGTGGTTTTACTGAACAGATGGTCTGATGACGTTGGTGTCTCCAAATTACCTGCAGCAAAGCAGATGGAAAAATTAACATCACAGGCTAAGCTTGATGGCAGGCAGAGAGTCACAGAGAAGTTCAGGGGAGAAAGGTCACATAAGATGCTTTCTTTGCTTTGTTTTCAAGTTCTACTGGGGGTCTTGTCCTTTTCATAAATTCCTCAAAGAAAAATAGCAAGAATTACTTTAGCTGGTGTCACAAACAACCTCCACTAAGGCTGAGCTGGAAGACATGGTATTCAGCAATGCCATTGCCACTAAAAAATGAGATTGATTCTAAAAAGAGGTTATTAAATATGTGAAAGTATTATATCAATGAAAAGAAACACCTCAGAGCTATAATTGAATATGATGTTTCTTTGAAAAAAATCATCATACTGGCTGTGTATTTAGCCCCGGGTGCATTGTAGTTTGTGGAATTTATATTCCATCTTACTTTGAGAAGCTGCATCATAATTAACATTTTCCACCTGGGACTGACTAAACAATCCTTTACCTCTGCCCTTCTTATTTCCTTGGTTAGTACTGTGCTTTCACTTTTTCCTGCCTGCTGGTATCTCAGGCCTCTACTTCCTTTATGCAAAGTTGTCAGCTGCATGAAGTGATGCATTCCAGCCTTAACTATGGATTGGCCTATCTGTGCTGGATTACCTTGAGTCCAAGGCCCAAAATCTCAGAATCAGAATCACAGAGCTCCCTGTTTACAAATGAAGAAGTAGGCCTCTGAAGGTTCCACCCTTTTCTGAGGGCACAGAAATGGCTAAAGACAAAACAAGAACCTAGAGGTCTACTCTTAGAAGCCACGCGGCCTTCACTGCTCTACAAAACCCAAGGGCCCCAAATCAACTCCCCCAAAAAAGAAAAAACCTGAAAAAACCAGCCTAAAAAACCCAAAACCAAAAGGAAACCAAGAAGAATAAAAAAAAAAATTTTAAAAAAAATTTTTCTACAACACTCCTATTCAATATTCATGGCAATATAGCATCATACAAAGTTGTCTTGATTTCAGTTCTAGGAAACGAACCCTGAGTCAAGAATTTGAGTGCATGTTTTCTAAGGGGCTGATCCAAGGAAGCAAAGATAGAGGAGAGAGGAAGTGAGACAGGAAGGGAATAAAACATGACTCGGATTATCCCAACCAAGAGGTGAAGGAGTTGGGGTGTATATATCCTCCAACCCTATCTGTCATTACATGAATGCTGCTTCCAGAGCGATTAGCTGCCCTCTCCTTTTAGAACTTCTGACCAGGTCCACTGGGGTGAGAGAAAGCCCTCAGGTAAAGAGTGACTGATTCTTGTAGTAAAATGTGTTGAAACAATGAGTGCTTGGGTGGTACAGGCAGAACATAGCAGCATTTGCTATGGTCAGATTTGAGTTCAGATCCTTATTCATTGACTTGCTGGATGGCCTCAGATAAATCACTTCCTTCTCTAATCCTCAGATTCTTTATCTATAAAATGGAGAATAATATCGTCATGAAGGAAGCAGCTCTCATGTAATTACAGATAGGAGTTGGAGGACATATATACCCCAACTCCTTCACCTCTTTGTTGGAATATTATGAGGCATATTTTATTCCCTCCCTATCTCACTTCCTCTCTCCTTCATCCTTGCTTCCTGGGATCACCACCCAAGAAAACATGCGCTCAGATTCTTGCCTCGAGGTTCGTTTCCTAGAACTGAAATCAAGACAACCTTGATTGATATGATGCTCTACTGCTATGAATACTGAACAGTAGTGTTGTAGTAAATAAGATAATAATACATGTAAAATGCTTAGCACAATGCTTAATACAGAGGAGGCCTTTAATATGTGGTATTGTTATCATTATTGTCATTTGTCTTTCCTATGTCAAGTACCTGGGGAAAAAAATAGAATTTAGAATCACAGTGTGTTATGCCATGTAGGGGCCTTAGCTATCACTTAGGTCAACCTCTTGATTTCAAAGAAGAGGAAGTTTGAGGATGAGAAAAGTTGTTGTCTCAAAGGAAAAAAATCCTCTATTACAAGGTGACAGAGCCAGACCTGTAGAATGGGTTATCTGGCTCCATGTGCAGTGCTCTTTCCACCACCCTGGACTGTATCCTTCAGAATTATTCATAGAATATAGATCTAAAAGAAAGAGAGAATTATTATCAAATCCTGGGGTGGCAGACAAGTTTTCTCCCACAACTTCAATCAATTATCATTGGCTAAGGATTCTGATGATGAGATACATCAGGCAAATGGGTATGATTATTATCAATGTCTGCCATTGACCTGAGAGAGCACACTGGCCATGTGTATGCCAATCCTGTTGGTGGTAAAATAATTGAGAAAGTTGATTGCTGGACATGGGAATTGGCAGCAGAAGAATGAGATAACTACTTTATTTTATTGCAATAATAATATATATTCATTGCAGAAAATTTCTAAAGATATAAATGAGAAAATAAAAATTACCTCTAAGCTATAGTAAAGAAGAAAACAGATCTTTGGAATTGATTCTGAGTCCCAAACTCAGAATAAGAAGACTTAGAAGTGAGAAAGAAGGCTGAAAACAGAAATTAATTGAGGGTCTGTGTAAGGAGTCATTGATTCTCTCACATCTGGATGCAGAACAGCAAGCAGCCGGGCATTAAATCCCAGGACTGAAAAAAAAAAGTTGAATCTCCACAAGTTGATCTATAGATTCAATGCAAAACCCTAAAATTTATCTGGAAGCGTAAGGGACCAAAGAAAGCCAAGGTATTTTTGAAGAAGGAGAATAAGAAGAGGAGACTTAACCTTACACATAACCAGACTTTTTATGAAACTACTGGAATTAAGACATTGTGGTACTGGCACTGCAGATAAACTGATAGATGGAATATAATAGAGAGCTCCAAAACAGATCTATGTACATATGGAACTTTGATATATGATAGGAGCAGCTTGGCAGTGAGGAAAAGAGGGACTCTATAATAAGTGGAGCTGCAACACATATATCCAGATGGATAAAAATGAAACTTGACTCCTACCTCACACCATATGCCGAAACAACTCCATATGAATTAAAGCCCTTAATTATAAAAGCACAACGTTAAAATCATTAGTAGGAAATATAGGTTAATATTTTTTTCTGACCTTAAGAGAAGAAAAAAATTTCATAAATAAGACACAAAAAGGGCAGCTCTGAGAGAATCTCACCCAAGTCAATGGGGAACCTCAGAACAAAATATCCCAGCTCTGGTACCCCAACCATGCTTAGTCATCGCCTGGAGGCACTCCAAAGAGAGCATGGCCTTGATGAGAGCACCATGGTGAATCCCAAGCATATGGCAGGTGGAGGCTCTTAGCTCACTGCCCTCATCCCAGTAGATTCTCTCTGGGGGGAGATCTGAGTGGCACATTCCTATGGCTATCACATACCAGAATTGAGATAATCTGTTTTTATCTGAACTCTGATAAAGTCCGATAAACTGTCCTGAGTACACCACTCTACTGACCAAACTATCTAGTGATACAAATGCACCAGAGAAAGTATTTATTGTAAACTACAGAACCCTCTCTAACTAGTTATGGAATAACTAGTTAATAAACTTCTTTAGCTAGAAATGGAATGTATTCAAGGAGATTTAGGTAGCTCACAGAATCTCTAGAAAAGCTAGAGTCTAATACAGGGGGCATGTAGCTTGAACAGTCCCAAGTGACCCCTTAGCGTTTCTCCAGCGGGCACAGGTACCACTGACCATACTGCTAATTTCTAGAATTTCTACCTCTGCAGGCTCTGGCAGTTGGATATCTCTATTTGCACCAAAAAGGCTTCTGTGAGGTTTTGCCTCCTTTGCATCACTAGCTTACAGCTTGAAGTGTGAGATAGGAGCTTCTGGTTGGGGAAGCCAGAGTCACGTATCTGGGCCTTGCTTGAAGGGAAGCTGGGAAAGCAATTTTTGCCTTATTTGTCACCACCTCATCATTCCCTTTTTGTTTCTAAAGATTTTCATGCCAGATTAAAGCCCTAAATTTATGGATTACTTTTTCACAATTACATTTTATGCTGGTTACTTTTCATACCAATGGGAATGCATAACTCCATAAGTGAGATAATTGCAAAGACCCAAGTTTGCATTATTTCATGGGAAATAGAATTCCTCAATCATGGGACATGAGTTCTTTTAGCTTCTTTCTTGGAAAGTGGCTCTTTCTAAATTCATGTCTAGATTTGAGTGTTTACCTTACTTTGGGGCATAAGCTCTTTATTCACTGATTTATGGCATTATTCTCCAGTAGGTACAAAGTTATTTTTGCTTCATGTAAAGACTGGAAGTTTTGTGAAGTAGAAGTGGAAGATTGTAAAAGTATGTCCAAGGAGAAATTGAAGGGGTATTGTGGTAGATTGTGTTACGGGCACAAAGTCATCCCATTCTAGTATGATGGCCCCTGTAATGTGGTAAGACCACAGAATAACCACCCAGTTAATCCTCAGAATCAAATAAAAATAATACATTCTTATTGTTTTAAGCCACTAAGTTTCGGAGTAGGTTTTTTTTTTTTTTTTTTTCAGTAGATAAGTGAAGTAGATATAATCAAGATCTTGAATGCACTCTGATGGTAGAAGAGCAAGGTAACAAGTAGGTGGAGAATTTATTTATTTATTTGTTTGTTTGTTTATTTATTTATTTATTTATCTATCTAACATTTAGTGGTTATCTAGTGTATTTAGAATTCATTTACTCTTCCTAGCAGCCTTATGAGATAGCTATTACTATACAGTAGTTGGAAAGCCTAGGTGCAGAGAAGTGATATAACTTGCCCAAAGTCATGTGCTTGGTCTGTGGCAGGTCTAAGACTTGACCTTGTGTGTGCCTGATTCCAGAGTCCTTGCTCATGACCATACCACTACACTGATCCAAAATAATGAAGGATAGATAGAGACAGAGAAATAATACTCAAGCTTTATAACTCTCGCTTTCTGTGTTTATTTCCTATCTAAAGATTACTTCATATAAGAAGGAAAGAATGATTTTTAAAACGATCTGCATTCCTATTCAGACTTCTGTTTCAATAGTTCCTTCCCTGAATTATTATTAAATAAAAGATGGATGTTCTGAGACTGATGAGTTATAAGAAATATAAAGATAGGAAAATTCAAACACACTTGTGAAAAATAAGCAGACTCGTACTTACTCATAATTCCTATCAAGGCAAAATGCCTTCTGAAGCAATCACTGACATTCATTCATTCCACACAAATATGTTGAGTAATTACTAAGTGCCAGACATTGTGCTAAGTGCCAGGAAGACAAATGTGATCTGTTTCTAACCTCAAGTGCTGCGTAGTCTAGTTATGATAGAAAATTAAACAAAAGCCCAACTCATGAATTTTCTAGTCATCTTTCCAAATTACAGAAAAAATATCAATGATCTTAAAGAAAAAAGTTGCTTTGAGTTGATTTTCTAATTAAAGTGATAGAGTTGCAAAAATTAAGTTGTTCTCATCAGTCTCCTGTATGACCACATGTTTATTTCATTTCCAGTAAATGTTAAGTACTCTTTCACATTTATAATCCAGAATTTAGTAGGAATTTATTTCTTCATGGAACAATAAAAAAGATTCAAATTATAGATGACTCTAGAAGAAAATAATTTAGAAAATCTCGTAAGGTAATAAATTTGCCTCCTCTTTTTTATTTATTTTATTTTTTGCCTCTTGAGTTGCACATAAACCTTCTAGCTTAGAACTGTATCTGTAGTTGATGACTATCATTGTTTTAATGAGAACCATATTAGAAAATATGCTTCGGAGGAGTATTCTATAGTAATGGCAGGGAATATTCTATGCCCTGCTGAGCAAACTTGCATATATTCCTTGCCTTATCTGTGCCTCGGTTTCCTTACCTGTAAAATTCGGCTGTTGGGTGAGATAATATCTTGAATCTTCCTCCAGGTATAAAATTGTATAGTTCTTTAAAGAGTTCTTATTGGTTACTGGATGTTTTCTCTAGCTACCTACAACATCTTCTTAAGAAATTGGAGACAAAATTCTTCAGGATTCTTAGCATAAACTTGAGTTCACTTTTTTCTGTTGATCTTCACCTGGATTTTAAAAAGTTTTTAAAGCTGAATTGCCTATATTGTTTTCTAGGATAAGGAATATAGGCTGTGTGTGTGTGTGTGTGTGTGTGTGTGTGTGTGTGTGTGTGTGTGTGTGTGGTGTTGTGTTGTTGTGGTTACCCTTTTGAAGGTAAAAGAGATGATGGGCACAGTCCACCATAATGAGACTGATGCTTATTAGGATTTGGGAATTTCGAAAAACTTCTAGCTTCAATGTTAGCCATCTGCTGGGCTTATATAATCCACGCAGCAATAAAACATTGGGCTCTCTCATGTGTCCCTCTCTGCTCCTGGGCAAAGGAGTAACAGGCTGGAAGTTCAGATATCTGTGTTCTAGCCCTGATTCGGCACCCAGCTAGTTGTGTGATGAATGACTTCCTTGATCTGAGCCTGTTTCTTCATCCGTAAAGTGAGCTGCATTAGAAGATTATGCTTACCTAAAATGTCTGAGACCTATTTAGATACATTTAACATTATTTTCTGAGTTTAAATAAATTTGGTTCAAAATAACACAATGATTTTAGCATGTAATATGCGTATGCTATTGCACTTCAGTGGTTAAAAGAGAAGATACCTGCCCAAGAATCATCGCAATGGTGCCTTGCCTGTAGGGCCTTAGTGGTATCCCTGAAATTGTCATTTATTCTTCACACCGCCCTAACTGAACGTCAGCCCTGTCCCTTTTCATATTTGTAGCAGCAGGTGCTATACCATCACTGCACCCCAGAAAATAACTCTTACATTACTACAGGCAGAGGAGGAGTTGAGATGGCCTGGATGGTTCTTCTCTGTGAGTTCATCCTCAATTCAATTTTGAGTTGAGCTGATGATATGAGACATATGGAAAAGGAGCTCTAAGGCAGGGTTTCCCACCCTCGACATTGTTGACATTTTAGCCGGGATAATTTTTTGTTGTGGGGCCCTTTCTTATGCATTGTAGAATATTTAGCAGCATCCTTGGCCTCTACTCATTACCTGCCAATAGTATCCCCTCCCCTGATTGTAAGAACCAAAACTGTCTCCAGATTTTGCCAAATGTCCTCTGGGGAGCAAAATTAGCCCCAGTTGAGAACTAGTCCTCTAAGGGGAGTGCTTTTGGATATATGGACTTCCACATTGTCAAAAATAGTCCCTGAGAAAAAGAATTGAGTTCAAGTAGTTGATTTGAGAGGCCATCTGAGGAAGGATTGTGAGGGATTAGGGAAGTAAATCGGGGAAGGAAGGAAAGCCAATAAAGGGTGTGCTAACGAACAGGATACTGTCGTGGTTGCAAGAGATCAGCTGGGGGCCTCTGTGACTCTGCAGAACATCCCTAAAAGTTGTCCCATTGAAGAGCATGGAAGCTGAGGTATTTATCCTCCATCAAACTAGGGGACAGTTTGTCAAATTCCTATCCTGACTCACTCCATCCTCAAACATTTTTCCTTTGATTGAGATCCTTTTTAGCAAAGCATTTTTAAAAATGCCTGGGTAAGAAAAAATATTTGTTTTGAATAATTCTGTCTTTTGGATGTTCAGATTCTCTACTGTAGCTAGGCTGGAAAAATCTTCAAAGTCTTTCCCAAAATCAATATTCCAGGACTCTCTACTTGGTGACTTGGGGCCAACCCTGAGGAAGCTGAAGAATAAATAGAAAGAGCACAGCCTGATCCAGAGGTATGGGGTGGGCGGAGAGGCACTCATCCTCTACCTTGAAAATTGAATACGGAAATAATCACAGAACAGGTAAGACTTCCCACATTTTCAGTTCTCACAGGCAGTTTTGTAACCATGACTTCGCTTCTGAATTGACATTGCATTGGCTCCCCTGACAGCCTTAAAGAGATACCATCAGGACTTTGTCACATGAATTGAACGATTTAGACAGTGCTCAGGCGACAATAGAATGAACTTCAACTGGAATGTGGTGGGGGCAAAGGGATGAATCCTCGAAAAATTAAGTCTGTGCCAATTCAACCTTCCTGCATCTCCTTCTCTCTTAACTCACCTTAAACCTATTATTGAACCATTTATCAGTCTGGAGCTTAAGGACGATATGCTGGGAAAATCAAATTTTAACATAGAAGAGAGAAATAGCTGCCAGTCACCTCAGCAGATGATAAACTGGTGAGTCTCCCTTTTCTTTTTAATGGCACTCGTTTTCTTAACATTAAAACTGTTTAAGATAATCCCTTGTGAATCATAAAATTGTATTGCTTTCTGGCAATGAAAACTTCAATATACAACCACTGACTTAGCCATAGTTCTTGATTTTCCTCCAGGGACTTTCACTTATTCATCTTATTTAGTTCTGTAAAATTGAGGAAAAAGTAGAGAGGGATGATGGACACATTAATCTGTATTCGACCAACGGGGATATTAATGTGCAGAAGATAAGTGGCGTGGCTACAGCAACCCTGAGTCTGAGCACTATGGCAAGCATCTCCTAAATCTTAGGGCTATATACAGTCCTCGCATCTGGATTATGACCCTGGTGGGATTTTCTCTTTAAAAAATCGGCATGTAAGAAAATATGTCCGGGTTTCTGAACGGAAAGCTCTGCCTAGCAGTTTGAAACATGCATTCCTAGGCCAGATTTGAGGTCTGTGGCCTGATTTGTGTCCAAACCAGAACAAAGAGCAAAGATTTAACACCAGCTGAGGCTTTTAAAAAAAAAATATTAAGAAACAAAAAATAATCATCCCTTTTCCTGCCAAGCATGGCAGTGCAAAGACCAGCCAAGCCCACCTTTCTTGAAAACCCGTGATCTGCTTTTCAAGGGGAGGATGAAAGCCCCAGGAATAGACAATGGTTTTGAAACATTGGCTGACTTTTGAATATTCATGACTATTCTGATGCAAATGAATATTTCAAATTGAGCTGTTTTTGTCGAGGTGCTGTTTGAAATGTATAGGCTTATGAAATTGCTCTTCTAGTTTTGCATACTCCCAAGAACAACTTCCTTTGCTTGTTTATAATTCTCCTAGAAGTTTCCTCAGATAGGCTGGAAAGTTTCAACTGCTTTCTTTTCACCAAAAACTAGGGCTATGGTTTGGCCTAACCCACTGCAAAAGCCTGGCTTTGTTTAATTAGAGCCTGGTCTGATAAGCCCTACTTGTTCTGCCAGTAGCAGAAGAGGCTTACTTATCACACATCAGATTGTCTTTCCTTTGAGGTAACCTCAAACCAAAGCTCACTGTTCCCTGAAGAACAAAGAAAGAGTGAGAACGTTATGCCAGTGTTTGGAAGCGCACAGATGATCAGGAAGTCAGGAGGACCGTTTGGATTTTGCTGACTTTGCACCTAAAGTGTCTCACCATGATTGGGTGTGGTGTGTGACTTTGAAGAAGATACATAGATCCGTGGGATGATGGAGACTTAGAGACCTCCAAAGCACAGTGAGTGTTCAGTCCCCTGTGGGGCAACTGTGGGACTTCCTTCCCTCTTTAGGCTGAATGCAGTGACAGTGACTACTGGTCAGGCCCAGGAGGAAGATGGGGGTGTGAAGGAAACCGTGATTGCTGGAGGGCAGAAATGGGTCATGTGAAGCCAAGGTCAATTTCTGAAGGAGAGCAGTTAGTTGCTGAGCTCTGTCTGAAGCCACTGAAGGAAGCTGCAATGGAGCTTCTTATGTCTCTCAATAGGTGGAGTGAGCCTGTTTCAGACACTTGGGGAACACGGTAGGGAAGTCCTTGTCCCAGGCCAGTAGGGTCTCCTTGTTCTCCCTTCAGGTCGTTAATACACCTGGGCGGTACACCCTTCCTGAAAGGTCATGAGTGTGACCTCTGACTCCATTCCTTGAATAATAATCTTTGGAAGTATACCTTCTCACCTCCTAGTCATCTCTCCAATCCAGCCCTCCATTTACAGATACTCCATAGATCACTCTCTCCCTGTGCCCACGTAGAGGATGCTGACTCATACTTATTCAGTGAGCACTGTACTTATTATGTGTCAGTCCTTGTGCTGGGCGGGGAACACAAAGTGAATCTAATATGGTCCCTGTCTGTTCAGTGCTTCTGGTCTATGGATCCAAATTTATTTCCTACTCCTAGCCAATTTTTCTGTCCCATGATTATTCTCACCACCATATCTTTTCCTGGGGTGTTTTCTTTCCCTAAAGTGCCCACCCCTTTCAGGTCCAATATTGTGAAACCTAGTTCAACTTCTGAGGTTTTCAAGAATTGCCTTTTCTATTCAGCCTCTCTGGTTTCTTTTTTCCTCCCAATTTCTGCAACATATTTGTTCTGTGTAATTTAGTATATAATTTAAAGTGACCTTACTTCATTTAGTGAATATTTTGGGTGTATAAACTAGTCATCTTTGAGAGTTCGAGTATTATTTTACCTTTATACTGAATCTCTTCTTAACCTTCCATTCCCATCCCAGCACTCAACACAAAACTGAGCACATACTAAATGCCCAATAAATTCTATTGGTTATTAGAGTCAGAATGACTCTAATAAGAACAACGTACTGGTCTTGACAGCACCGCCCCCTCCACACCCCCGCCAACACCAGTGAGAAGTCTGTCTGTCTGTAGCCCAGGCTTCTGGTCAAGTAGAACAGATCTATCCCTGAAGTAGACCCTAATATGACATAAGCAAAAATATCAGCAATTCATAACTAACTGTAAGTGTTACCAGATCAAAGGTGTCCATCTGCCTGCTCACATCTAATTCAATGAGAAATACGTACAGATTTTATAGCAAAGAAAGCAACGGTTTATTTTAGAGAGTTGTAAGTCCTGGAGACACAGGTAAGCTATCTCTCTCAAAAACCTGGCTCCTCGGGTGTCTCGAAGGACTAGATTATATAGGGAAAAATCATTAGTCATGGAAACTAAGGGAGTTGGGGTCACGGGCGCTATTGATTGGACAAGGCTGGAGTAATTGATCATTGTGTCAGTTTCCGGAATCAGCCATGGTGTCATCTCGTCTGGTTCTGTGACTGGTGGGGCTCTTCTGCCTCAGTGAGCCTGGGGCTGAAACCCATCTGAAGCCAAGGTATTATCCTTAGTTTAACTGAAAGTTATTGTCCTCCTGCTTGATGAACTTGAGGCTTTATTCTTAGAAGATCTGACACTGGCCAGAACCTTATGTCCTAAGGCTTAATGATTAAGGAAGTAGGCATACCAAGGTGGAAGCATAAGGGTGGAAAAAAACAGGTTAGTCACAATGCCATTATCTAGACAAAACCAGCTTGAATCAAAGAAAAAGCTATTAATGAAATCTGGGTATGGTTACAAAAGGTAGAAAATATATTTATACAGAGAGTAGATCTCATTCATTTGCTTCCACATTAAGGAAAGTTTCTATTCAAGAAAAAAGTTTTTAAGGTCATCAAAGGTTATCCTCAGGTGACCTTTGTCAAATTCCTTGACCTTTCTGAGCTTCACTTTCCTTGTCTATGCTATGGAATAACAACACCTACTTAATAGGATTGTTGGGAGGATTACATTAGGTCCTGCATATAAAGCATTTAGCCCAGAATCTAGAAAAGTGTCAGTGTTCAATTAGTGATTGCTCTTATACTTATTGTCATTGTTATTGTCCTTTTAAACCGGCATTTCCCCAAGTCTGATAAGTGGATTGCTTGGTGTACATGAGATAATTTTAGGTGGTACTTTGACTTTTAAAACATTTTAATGTGTGCTAGGAAAAATAATCACATTTATGATTTTATGGATATAATTTATGGTTTAGTTATTTATTGATGCATAACGAACCATACCTACACGTAATGACTTTAAACAACAATGATTTATTATTGTTTTTGGTTTGTGATCTGAGCCGGGCTTAGCAGATCAGTTCTGCTCTTTTTCACTCCCATGTCTGGCATCTGAGTTAGGATGGCTGGAACACTTGGAGCTAGCTGCAAAGCTTTCTCTCCTTCTATGTAATCTCTTCAGCCAGGTAGCTATACTTATTTACATGGCGGCTCAGGGCTCCAAGAGCAAGTTTCCCAGTAAGACAAGTCTTATTATACAAGTGCTTATCAAGTCTCTGTTTGCATTATACTTACTAATGTCCCATTGGCCAAATAAGTCATATGGCCAAGTCCAGAGTTAGTGTGGGAGGGCACGATGGCATGAACACAGGAAGGTGTGGTTCATGGGGGCCGGCAGTATAGCAATCTTGAACACGCATAATTTACCCAAGGCATCATAGCTAGTAGGTAGTCAAGCTGGGATCTAGAACATTCTGGCTTCGGGATCTATGTCGTAACCACCAAGCAAATCTCCTCAAGTAGAGCATCTCAATTATTTATTTCCAAACTTAATGACTTAAAGAAACAAGCATTTTATTACGTTCATTGATTTTTTTGGCCCATGAATTCAGATAAGTCAGAACTATAAATGAGGGCTCATCTATACTTCACTACTTCTAGGGCCTCACTGGGATGACTCAAATTGCTGAGAGCTGGCTGAGATGGTTCATCTGGGATTGTAGTTTTCACTGTCTGCTAGGCTCCTCAGTTTTCCCTTACCTGACCTCCCATGTGACTAATTTCTGGGAGTCTTCACAGTGTGGTGGTCTCAGGGCCATCAGATCTCTTACATAGTTGCTGGTTTTTCTTCAGAGAGCAATGTAGAAGCTGCCAGGCCTCTTAGGGGCTAGGCACAGAACTTTCACTGCTTTATCTCTGCCACACTATATTGGTCAAAGAAAGTCACAAGGCCAGTCTAGAGTCAAGAGAAGGAATGATAGGCTCCAACTCTTGATGAAAGAAGCAGCATAAATATACAGAATGAGAAGGAATTGATGGTGGCCATATTTGGAGACTTTCTACTATAGTATGCTAAAGGACTAAAATACCACTAATTTAATGATTTGTTATTATTATTGTTGTTTAATAGACTACTTTTTTTAGAGAAGTTTTATGTTCCCAGAAAAATTGAGAGGAAGATACAGAGATTTTCTGTATACCTCTTGCCCCAAACATGCATAGCCTCCCCAGTTACCAATATCACTACCAGATGGGTACATTCGTTGCAATTGATAAACTTATTATGTTGATACATAATAATCACTCAAAGATCATAGTTTACATTAAGGTTCACAATGGATGTTGTATATTCCATGGGTTGGACAAACGAATAACATGTATGCATCATGACAGTACCATACAGAGTATTTTCACTATCTTATAATTCCTCTGTGTTCTGCCTCTTTATTCCTTTCTCCCCCAACTGCTGGCAATCACTGATCTTTTTACTGTCTTTATATTTTTGCCTTTTACAGAATGTTATATGGTTGGAATCATACAGTATGTAGCCTTTTCAAATTGGCTTCTTTCACTCAGTAACATGCATTTAAGTTTCCTTCATGTCTTTCCATGACTTGGTAGCTCATTTCTTTTTAGAAATAAATACTATTCCATTCCCTGGATATGCCACAGTTTATTTTCCATTCACCTTCTGGAGGACATCTTGGTCGCTTCCAAGTTTTGGCAATTATGAATAAAGCTGTTATAACATCTGTGTGCAGCCTTTTGTGTGGACATACGTTTTCATCTTTTTTGGATAAATACCGAGGAGCACAATTGCTGGATGGAATATAAGATTTTAAAGCCAGTCAATCTGAAGAAAACGTTAAGTAAATAATATTAGATTGAACCATATGAAATTTCTGATTTTGTAGCTTATGCCCATATATTGCTAATTTTATATGGTTTGGCCTAATAGTATAATGGTCCCAGAGTACAGCAAAGGTTTCCATAGTAATATGCAAATAAAGTTTGGGAAATGTCTTTTAATGGAAGTATTGTATTTCTGGTGACTTTCATTTCTTCATGTCTTTATTGGACCAAAATGTGGAAGACGCTCATTTGGACAGTTGGTTTTGTTGTTGGTGGTGGTTGTAGTTTGGAAAGAGTTGATGTGAGCTACCGTGTGGCAGATGCCTATTGAACATATTTATCAAAATATCCTTGACCCAGAAATGTGTTAACATGTGGGTGATATAAACTTCAAATTGGGAGATGTTCTGATCCCATTCCCATATAAGCATTCAATCAGTTTAACTTGCAAAATGCATAAACATCTGACAGTTTGATTTATAGTGTCAATGGAAGAAATCATTTTTAATGTGTACTGTAAAACTTGAAATACTCAGGAGCTGAATGAATACGTTTGTTGCTACTCACAATCTCGACTTGTTAGTCCCAATAGCTTTGTTTTAACATGGTCTTTTCAACTTTGTTTCCTGCTTACCTACCAATGACTTCTGTTATAGCTCGGAAGTTTAACTGTTGTATTATACCAGTACTACATGTCAATGGTTACGACCTTTATTTTTATAAAAACCAAATATTTAGTCAATTTATTATGTCTTAATTTAATTTTTGTATACCTTCCATTTTTAAGTGCTTAAATAAGTACTATATTACAATAAAAATGTAGTAATATAATTAACCAGCCATTAAAAATTTACTTCTATAGAAAAAAAAAATGTCCTTGATCCAAGGGATCACAGACTTCCCAAGTTTGCTGCAAATCAGACACCTGAGACAGCTGGTGGGGTCATTTGATCTTCCTGGGGAGAATGTCTTCTTTTTGACTCCCAATAGTAAAAGTATTTTCTACATCATCAGGTATATCAACAGAAACCCTATCACCTCGGTGGGACATTAAGACCTTTTTCTTGCAGGGGTTGGCACAAGAAATTAGAAAACGAATCATTGCAATGTTGGCTATATGGAGTGTATATCTGAGGAGACTGTTTTCCAAAATAAACAGCCAACAATTAAAGAGCCTTTATCTTAGGCTGGGTTCTGATGATGAATCAGAACTTCCGAGATGGTGAGGGTCTGATTTAGACACTTCACAGAATTTTATTTATATTCAGTCTCTGCCAGATTAAAAAAAAATTCCCATCACACTCTGGTTGTTTTTCAGTCTGGCGGTCCACTGTAGTGGAAAGATTGTAACCAAATTGGGTAATGTTGCCCTGTAGATCTCCAATATAAATATCCCAATGTTGTTTGAAAGTTTGGAATTGGTGAAATAATTTTAGGACTCCTTTCTTTCATCTCAACTCTTTCTGAGTGAAATTTGTAGAAATTTTTTGCTCAAAAATAGCATCCAAAATTTTTAAATGTTCTAAATGGAGTTTGCACCAAGTCCAACAAAACAAAACAAAACAAAACCTCAAATCATTTTCCAGTAGGCTCTCCTGAAGGAATGCTTCAAAAGGTCTAGATACATCCAAGATGGCTTAAGACACACGCCTCCCTTAAACCTCAATAAACGTACTTGCCTCACATTCTCAGTAGCTTCTGGTTATTTTAACTGCTCAGCCCTGACAGTTAAATAAAAACTTGATGACAGAAGAGGTTTCATTCTGTGTGTGAATGTATTTTCTTCAGCTCATCAGTAAACAGCAGACTAGAAGATGTTCAGAGGCTCAGAACAATAATGTCAAAGCTAATTCAATCCCTTACAGGTCAAGGCTTGTGACCACGACTCCAGGCTTTGTCAGAGAAACAATGCATAGCACTTCTGTGAGCATCTTTTCCACACATGAAATCTCACCTTAAAATAAGTGCACATTGATTTCTCTTGCTCCCATCTACGTTTATCTTAGGTTCTTTCTCTGGGGATAATGCAGAACGAGTGTTGCCTTTGCCTGGCCGGCAACCTAACACACTTCTTTCTCCTGAACCATTTCAGTAGCACATGCCAAGATCACACTTTATTACACACTTATTACTCAGTACCGATAGATTGAATTTTAACATCACATCTTTTCTCTTATTTGAGCACACCAAAGTATCAATGTGTTCGTTTAAAGATCATCTTTTCAGGAACATAAATTTATAATTAAATTTTGGATCCAGTCATTCTAATTTTTCCTACTTTTGATACAAGTTAAATAGAGATGACAGATTATATTATGATTCCTTTGTTGTTGTTGTTGTTGTTGTTTCATTTTTTTAATTTTTAGGTGAGGCAACCCTTGGTTGACCTCACAGATTGCAAGGACCTTGTTAGCTTACAATACCTTATTTTTTTATTTTTTACGCCTATAGCACCTGGTCTTCCTAGGTGGTCTCCCATCCAAGTACTAACCAGGCCCGACCTTGCTTAGCTTCCGAGATCAGATGGGATTGGGCTTGTTTAGGGTGGCAGGGCCATAGTATTATGATTCCTTTGGATCATCAAAATGGTCTTAGTTTAACAAATTTTTTATAGAGAAGGATGTCTACATATATATTTACTTAATATAACCAAAGCAAGAATATGCAGAAGAATATTTCTTAGAAATTGCACGTGACTAGTTTTTTTTTTTCCAGTTAATGGCAAGTAGAACTAAAATTGCCTAGTTAACAACAGTTTTCCACTCTCATAGACTTAATTGCCAAATCTTGAAAACCTAGCAAAGAAAAATATCTGTAATATCTTATAACAAACATGTAAGGTAGAATGACCTTGCATTCTAAATTTCCAATTAACAGATGCAAATAGTCACATCATGTTTCACAATACCAGCCATCTGTTCCAAAAGCCTGCAGGTTCTCCACTGCAAGAGACATTTAAGTGAAAGAGAGACTCTAAAGCAAATTGTAGGTTTTATAGCTAGTATTGGGTTAGAACATATGCCACATATATTTTAATGGAAATAATTTTATTACTTTAAAATTATTTTACTGCTTTAAAAAATGATTGCAAAAGTCTTTGTTTAATATTCAGAAATCACGAAGTAGAAAGTGAGAGTATAATTTCTCCATCGCCATGCCCACCTCAGAGATAGCCACTTTAGACTACTTGGCATATATATGCATATATACTTATTGTCTATTTGTGTTTCTTATGTGAATTTATTTTTCATCTCCTTTGTTCGTTCAAAAAGATAAATTGTACTTTTTTGGTATTGATTTCTAAGAGCTCTTATAGCTAATACTTAACGGCATTAGATTTGTAGGTGAGAGCGAGACCATATGTTGTAAACAGTAAACAAGTCTTGTGTAAATAGAAATAGGAATAAACCCTCTAAGTAGCTTTTTTTGTGCAAGGTGCTTTATGTATGCTATTTGTATGAAGCAATTTGGCCTCATTATTAAGGAATGTTCTTTTCAAAGACTGGATACAGTGATTACATTTCACCAACATCTTGGCTTAGTTGTTTTGGGGCAGTAAGGTTTAGAGTTGGAATCTGTTCTCTAGCAGAAATTGCCTATGTGGCTGTACTTTACAAAAATGCATGCTTCCCCTGTCAAGGAGGTAGAGCATAATTAATTCCCCACCTCATACGCATGGGCTACACATAGTGATTTCCTTCCAAAGAGTACAGTATGGAAAGGGGGGAAAATGACCTTTCCATGGAGAACTGTAGCAAATGCTACCTCAGCCATGTGATCAAGGTTTATATCAATAGCATGCACCCTTGATGTGTGATGAGAATGGCACTTTATTTCCGTGGTCTTCCACCCCTAAACTAGCAACCATAGTCTAACCATGAGAAAAAACACCAAACTAACTGAAATCGAGGGATATTCTCCAAATATCTGATCAATATTCCTCAAAACTGTCAAGGTCACCAAAAACAAGAAAATCTGAAAAACTCATGGTTTAGAGGAGCCTTAAAAAACATGACTGCTAAATATAATTTGGTATCCTGGATGGGATCCTGGGATAGAAAAGGGCAAAGGTAAAATGAAGGAAATATGAATAAAATATGGAGCTTGGTTAATAATAATGACTCATTATTGGCTCATTAGTTGTGACAGATGTACCATAGTAATATAAGATGCTAATAAATGGATGAATCTGGTATGGAACACTCCGTGCTATTCTTGCAAATTTTCTTTAAATCTCAAACTATTCTAAAATAAAAGGTTAAGAAAAAAATGAATGACAAACATTTGAATTGGACTACTTACCCAATGAAATCATCAAATTTTCATCTGACTTAGACTGGTCGTGACTGTAACACACCTAACACTGACCCTGAACCTTATTGGTCTGGGTAGCCACAAAAAAAAAGGAAAATCTAACTTGGGGTGATTTTCCAGGGAGGTTGAGTTTAGCAGCCTTTAGGGCTGTATGGCCAGACCAATAAAAATACAGAGCTGGTAGAGACCATAGAAATAACTCCATGAAACCATTCCATTTCACAGATGGAGAAACTGAGGCCCAGAGAGAACAAGGCATTTAGCTTAGGTCTTATGAATACTGAACTGGAACCCATATCTGTTTCCTAATTCAGTGCTCATTCTTCTCCCTCTTTCTTCTCCCTTAGCCTTTCTGCTTAAAACAAAAACTCCTCCAGTTATTGCCATTCTTTTGTTTTCCCTCATTCTGTCCAAAGATCTGTGGGAGTGCCACATTTCTTAAACATTGAATCAAAGACAGCAGAACACAGGAAATTGGAGACCAAGTTGAGTTGAGTCTGAATCCCAACTTCCTTATTGTCTCTGGGCTTCAATTTTCCTTAGCTCCAAATGGCTCTGATAATACTATCTGTCAGGATTAATGAGATCCTACACATAAAGCCTAGTGGAATCTGGCCATGATGAGCCCTCAATAATTAACAGTTTCCTTTCATAAGAATATGTCCCAACAGCAGCAGCCTGGATGCCATGGGCCCTTAAACAGCACATGTGAAGTGGGTAATAATTATATTCATGGAAGTTTTTCCTGACCAGGACTCTTCCACAGAGCCAGACATTTCTGCAGGCCTTCCTTCGCACCACAAATTGTTGTCCATCATAGTTGAGGCTAGAGACTGGGGAGAAACTATCCTTTTATTTGGCAAATTAGTTCAAGAGACAGCTGCCTCCTGCAGGGACCTGGGAGTCAGCATCCTGACTGAATGAACACATCATAATTAGGATAAATTTTTTAAATCACAGGTTGGGAGGAATAGAATTTGGAGACTTGAAATGTTTAGCTCAGTCTTTAAATATTACTTTGGGATTGAATTGTCTCTTTTCCCCAAAATTGATAAAAACTGAGATCCATGCTTCGGATGGCATTTAATAAGGATACTATCTGTCTTTCATTTGCATTTTAAAGTAAAAAGCAGACAGATCATGCAGTCTATGAGTTCTCTTTTTCCTGTCTTTGATAGCCAGCCCCCATCACCCTCACCTATCACAGAGGAAAGCTAAAAAATGTGGAAAGACAAACCAGTATTGGATAGTTAAAGTTTAAAAGATTTTTAAAAAGTAATGAATTAGCAGCCTTTATTGTGGGATTCTTAGGAAAGTAGAACTACTTTATCTTAGTTTGGTTCCTTCTAAAGCATCCTGCCATCAGAGGCACTTGGGTGCAAGTAGCTTATTGGGAAGATGACCCCAGAAAGGAGAACTGAGGGCACAGGGAAAGTGAGAAAGGCTAATAAAAGGCTAATGAATGAGTTACTTTCTGTAAGTCTCTCTCTGGGGACTCTCTAAGAAATGGTGTTGAACTCGTGTCAAAAGTGTCGGAGAATTTACCCACTGACTTCTGTCCTCCATTTTTGAAGTTTGCCTCTGGTGACACCAACTCTTCATCATATCTATGTGCTTTTGCATTATATCTATGTGCTTTTGGCTACGTGGCTTTCACAACCTCAAAGAAGGCAAACCAGAGAGACACTGTAAAGTATACTTGTAGTGGGACTTAGGTTTTAGACATGGAACAGTTTCACTGTTCCACTGCTGCACTGAAATAAGATGGAATGAGGAGCTGGGGCACAACGCATTATAGTATCTGCCATTATGGTACATTCTAGACGATGCTATCTAATACAATAAGCACTAGCCACATTTAATTAAAATTAAAAATTTAGAGTCTCAGTCACACTAGCTACATTTCAACTATTAATAACCACATGTAACTAGTGGCTATTGTCTTGGACAGAGTAAATATGACTATTTCCATCAGGAAGTTCTATTGAGCTATTCTAGAGGATAGCTTACTGGGTCTCTTTAGTTCTGTAGGCTCTGACAAGCTTGTAATGATTGAATATCTATTAGTCAGGATAGAGTAGGCTTTGCTGCAATAACAAATAACCCCCAAGCCTTGATGGCTTCAAACAGCAAAGGTTTATTTCTTACTCACACAACATGTCCAATATAGGATCCAGGTTGAAAGAAAACCCAGCACCAAAAAATTGTCAATAGCCAAGGCAGAGGGAAAAAGAGCTCTGTGAGTCTTATACTAATAACTGATGCCCCGGACTAGAAACAACATGCCATTTCTATTCACAGCTCATTGGCTAGAATAAGTCAGGTAATCCCACCTAAGCACTGTGGAACTAAAACTTCAGAGAAGAAAACTGGTTATCAGTGAGCAGGTCTGTTGACTAGCTCTGTTGACATGATCATGTATTCATTTACTTACTCATGCATTTATTTGACAGATATTTGAATATCTGCTGGGCATGGTAGTGAAGCTACAGATATAGAGATGAACAACCAAGCATGATTTCTGCCCTTATGAAACTTACTTACCATTTGCTGGTAAATGACCATGAAAAGAGCAATTACAGTGAAGGGAGTAAATATTCTGATAAGGAAAGAACAAGGTGCTTCAGTATCAGCAAAGCAAGCAGTTTTCATGCATATCAATGAGATAACTAGAACTGTAAGTATTTGTCCCAGTTAAGGAGTCCAGAACAAGAACTAGGATAGCAAAGTGAGGGCCTTGGTTTATTACTCTCTTCTCCTCCATTTGCACCTTTGCCCCTTTACCAAATAAAGCCCAAGAGAGGTGTTTAGCTAACCCCCACCAAATGGTGACTTTGACTCCATGTATCTTGGGCTGGTGCCTGGAGGTTGCATAGGAGTTTACCTGTGTGGGCATACTGGCTCATGCTCACAGAATTCAACATGTTACTCAGTGCTGGTGTTCCCAGCACAGAGCCTGAGCTGGGCAGCAGGCATGGGAGCCAAAAAGCCCTTTTTAATTTTTCCTCGAGGAGGTCAAATAATACCAGCCAAGAGCCCAGGGCCACTCTAGTAAGTTTCCATGGTTTTGAGAGTGGAAGAAGCAGGGAGCTGTGGCAGGAGGTGCTGCCTGGTGCCTCTTGCTCTCTTCCAGGTTCTCTGTGGGTGTTGGCACCGTGCTCTTATCCGACCTGCCTGTCCCCAGAGTAGGATGTGTAGCTAAATGTTACAGTTCAGTTCCTATTATCTGCTTTAGGGGATGTCTACAAAGTGCAAGTTTATTAAATTCTGTTTTCCAATGATATATCTTTTTCTTTATTTTTTTCTTCATTTAAATCTATTCATTCAAAATAGACATGCTAGAAGGTAGCATAGTGATTAACTGCATGGACTCTGGGGCCAGACTTTCTGGGTTTGCAACCCAGCTCTGCCTCTTACAATGTGTGACCCTGAGCAAGTTATTTAATGCTTTGTGCCTTGGTTTCCTGATCTATAAAATGGAGAAAATAAAT
>NW_011888782.1:4627890-4637924 GCF_000151845.1 Pteropus vampyrus
GTTGTCCACAAGTGATAGATGGCACAGAGAGGTTAAGTTACTTGGCCAAGATTACACAGAGGGAAAGCCCGGGTCCAGAATTCAAACCCAAACAACTTGGCTCTAAGCCCGTGCTGTGTACCTACACTTTTTGAGATGCTCGCATTCTTATGGGCATCAGAAAAGGAGAGGGAGAAACAGAACAAATAGAACTTGAGAAATGCTGCTGCACCAATGAAGAATGATGCAAGGAGCAATTTAAAGCACAGCTGGGGTATTTGTCTTGGCATGGGTGAACGCTTGTTCTCTGAAACATGAGAGAAAGAGGAACTATGAGTAGAAGGGGGCAGGGTGAGATGAGGGCAGTTGAGGGATCTCCTAAGAAACAGTTCAGACATTCTCACTCATGGAAGAGTTGACAGGAAGGTGGCAGAGGGGTGGTACTTGTTAGGTGCTCATAAAGAAGAAGTGGGCTTTTGAAAGTGTCACTCCCTGACCACATAATCTAACAAAAGTTTTGTTGTGCCAGGCTATGCCCTCTCTGGGAAGGCAGAGTAGCTCGAATTGGACTGGCTGGACTCTAGTGCATGCTCTGTCAATTCCAGCTCTGTGACTTTGGATATGTCACCTAAGTTCTCTGTATCTCAGTTTCCTTGTTTGAAAACCTGGCTTACCTACCTCATAGGGTTGTTTGAGGACTGGACCTTTTAGTTTATGGAGAGAGCTTAGGGCTTAGGATAGTTAGCACTATGCAACTATTAGCTATTATAATTATTGTTGTAATTACTTTTTTCTGTAATTCCAGAAATCTTGACAGCCCAGGACAGAGAAGGGAAATGGTAGTGACCAGACATCTAGGCCTCGCAGGACAAGCCCCACAGTCCAATGGCTGGAGCACAGGGACATTCATGATGCTTCAGGTTGGAGATGTGTGAAAAATGAATCTACCTTTGGTCAAGTAATTTCCTCATTTTTCTAGTGACAAATTCCAGGATCATCATGAGAACTACTTAGAGTCCTACCATGAAAACAGATGTGTTCAATAGAATGCTTACTAATAAGATACCAAACCCAGAGGAAACATGGAGGCTTATAAAAAAAACAACAGACGCACTAACAAAGGAACTTGGTTAATCTGTGCTTCAAACCACAGATGTTGCCACCCCCTCATCAGGGTTTCAGTTGGTTTAAAAGCCTTTCCCCCAAATTTCCCATTTTTGAGCAGACATTCTGTCATACAGAAGTCTTACCCCTCCCTATTCCTCCACCCCTCCCACCTAGTGACATTAGAGATTCTGATCACCATTAAAACTGAAGACGTTGGGATAGATAACCTACAAACAAACCTCCTATGATAGGATGAAGTCATTTGAGAGCATAATGTGGTACATTTTTAGCATGTAACCCGCTCGATTGATAATAATTCACTGTATCAACAATATTTCTGACTCATTCAGTCAACATCTCAGATGAGATGAATTTCAGAGATACCATCTTTTGATGCTGGGGAACCACATGAGAGGCCCCTGTTTTCTTATTTTCCTGAGTCTTTGGGAATTGATAAAGTTCAGGGAGATAGAGAAGTACCCCCTACTCTCCGGTATATACCCGCATGCCACCACAGGCTTACTGCTCTCACTAAAGCTTATTGGGATTCACAGATCTTTCTTTTAAACATGCATAGTTATTCAAAGAATTCTCTCCAGTTTATCTTCCACTACCCTGTTGTATCAGAACCTCCAGGGCTGCCTAAATACCTGAAGCAGGGGCAGAGGTGTGAAAGGAGTGCAGAGGACATGGCGAGGCTCCCAGAAGCATTTTACTTTCTTTGCAGACTTGTCCAGCATCTTGTGACCCTCTATGCTGAATGCTACTGAAAGATAACCACTTGGGGAACTTCATAAAAAGGCTGCAAAATATATACTTAAGTGAAGAATAGGGCATTGTATGTTCTTAAAAATCACAGAGATTCAGCTGCAGACCAAGGAACCATAAGTACTGGCCACCATTATAAGGTAGGATTAGGCAGAGAAGGGCTCTTCCATATATGTTTCAGAGGAAGCATGGTTCTGCTGACACTTGATTTTGGGCTTCTAGCCTCCAGAATTGTGAGATAATAAATTTCTATTGTTTCAAGCAAAAACAAAAACAAAAATCAGCTTATTTAATAAGCACTTATACCAGAGGTTCTAGAGCTTGGCTCCACATTGGAATTACCTGGGGAGACTTAAAAAGCTCTGATGCCCAGACCACACCTCAGAACAGTTAAAACAGAATCTTTGGGGTAAGACCCAAGTATCAATATTTTTTGAAAGCTTCCCAGTGCTTTCATATAAGGATGATATACATGGTAATTGCCATGTGCCTTATGTGTATTAACACATCTAATCCTTGCAACTATCTTATAAAAGAGATGCAGACATTGTTCCTATTTTACAGATTAAGAGCTAGAGGCACAACAGAGTCCCATGCTTTGTCCAAGGTCATATGGCTGGTAATTTCCACCGTGTGAATTTGAACCCCGCTGTCTGGCTCCAGAGTCCATGCTCTTAGCTATCAGGTTCATTTTCTCTCATGACATGGGAAACATAAATTCTTGGCAAAATCTCCTACTGTAAAGTCATCATAGAGCAGGGGATGGAGACACTGTATCTACTTTCTGGGAAGCTGAGTAAAAGATCTTCTGAAGCAATGCCATGTTTATGATTAGTGATTTTTAAAAATTTCTACCAGAAAGTGCAGATTTTCCTATTCCTCTCACAGACTGTCTGAGGGTAAAAGTTTCAGCCTTTCCTTTTCTTTCCCATATCCACCCAGAAAGATCCAGAGCTAGACTCCAGCCAGAATTAAGTGGCCAGTGGATGTAACTTGTCCACTGAGTCTTCTATTTGTGGTTAAGATCCAGCCCATCAGTTTGAAGCCTCACTGACATATGTGTTAGGGTGGAATACTCATCATATGCTTGTCTAAAAGTAGTCTGCTGCATTATTAGATGGGTGAAAAGCTGAGGAGAGAGAATGAGATTGGAAGGCACACTGTATCTATTATCAATTCTTTCCCCAAACCAGCCCTGGGACCCTAGGCAAGTGACTTCGCTTCCCTCTTCTGTGAAATGAAGAGTCGGATTCCATTTGAGATTATATCTTGGTTCAGCCAAGAGATATGTTTTGTTTGGCCCTAACAGTGCTTTCAAATATTTTGAATTAATTGCCAACATTTAAAAATTGGAATCATTTGAATCCAAGTCTAGATTGCCAGCTTCTCTTAAATAATGGGAAGAGACATTCTTGCTACACTGAGTCCAATAGCATAACTGTGGGCTGGAGTTAAGAGATGGACTCTTTTTAAATAGGGCACTCTCTCCCTAGGTTTCCTCATTCCCCACCTGGCCAACATCTCTGTTCACTTACCATCTGTCCTCTGCAGGAACTGGAAACAGATGATATTCCAAAGCCTCTTCCAGAAGTTGAGATTTCTTTACTCATGGGAACTTAAAACCTGTGAGGCAGGGGTGAAATCTTAGAGACTCAGGCTCAGTCAATATTTTCACATAAAGATAAGGACAATCAAAGTAAAACTAATAAACGTAATATTCTGCGTTAGATACTTTCCTATGATTTATCTTTAACGTCGACACATATAATTTACAATGTTTGGCATACTCCCTGTGCATTTTTATATTCTGGCTCACTTTTTGAAGACATAAACAGGGACAAACAAAAGCCGTAAAATGTTATGAAGAAATTGCATGGTCAAGAAGAGAAAGGACACCAGGATAATGTGTTCTCAGGACAGTCTGAAATTACAGAGGAACTACCTGTTCTTCAAAACAAGATCATTTGAAATAAATTCCAGGAAAATATGTCGGGTGGGTGCCCAGTCTGATGTTTTTACACAGACCACATTCAATAAAACTGCCTTCTTATGATGGGATGTGAAGTTCTCAGGGAGCTGGGCTGTTTATTTAGGAACTTTCAGATGACCACATAGTCACTTGAGATCACACATAAATCTTAACTATTGTTGACTTTTAGAGCCTTTCGTATGCGACACTAATAAAAATACAACTGAACGCAGATGATAAATGATTTTAAGTCCCTCTGACCACTACCAACTTTCTTTTATTTTTTTAAAATTTTTACTGGACTATTTATGAAAATAAAATAATGTGTACAAATATCAAATAGAGTAGAAAGATATGAAATGAGAAGCATATGTCTCTTCTCCTTTACTTATTATTTATTGAAATACACATAACATAAAATTTACCATCGTGACCACTTTAAAGTCTACCGTTCAATCGTGTTAAGTATATTCACACTGTTATGCTTTCTCCTTTGCCGTAACCCCAATATTAACCACAGTTATATTCTTCTGTGTTCTTTCAGAAAATTATATGCACATTCTTTATTATTTATGCAAATGTGTTTTTCTATATCTTTCAAAGTTTCTATATTACACAGACCAGTCTTATGTGTTCTTTTTAGTGGCTGAGGAATATTTTATTTTTATGGATAGACCGCAGTTTAGTTAAACTTTTTTTTTAAATGGATACTTAGGTTCTCTTGGGATTTTGGCTATTAGAAAAATTATAAGGCCTACAGACAAGTATATCTTGTGGGTAAATTCTCAGCAGCTCATAAACTGAGACACTAATTCGGTTGACTCTTTTCTATCTGAAAATTGATATACTTTGCATACTAAGAGTTTTAAGATTGATAGAAGGCTTATCATAAATTATAATGGCATAGAAAATAAATTGTAGTGGTAACCTAGACTCTGGAATTAGAGGATCTAAGTTCAAATTTAGGGCCTGCTAGACTAACTGTGAGGCCTTGAGCTACTTGCTCATAACATCACTTGCCTCAGCTTCCCGGAAAATGGGATTAATAAGAGTAACTGCTCCTGAGGGTTGTTGAGAGGGCTAAATGAACAGTACCTGGCACATATTAAGTATTACATATATTAGTTATTATTTTATTTCTCTTCATTTATTCATAAATTTTAGTCTGAGATTTTAAGTGTAGTAGCTTTCAAGATATACGTAATTTTAAGATTTTAAGATCCTAACATTTTATTTTATAACTTAATTGCTAAAGTATCAGTAAAATAGATAAAACTCATCAACATACAAAAACTACACCATGAAACACCTCACATATATCCAATCGATTCTTGCTTTCCTCCATTTCTTTAGGAATAATTTTGATTTCCCTTCTCTCTCTATATATATATTTGGCATGGAAATTGCACTTACTTTTCCTGAACTTTCTCTGGGTCAAATGAAGCCAGAGCACAGGGACAATCTTTTGAGAGAACAATTTTTTTCACCCCTGCAAACATCTAAAAATCTCTCCTATACTCAGCTTTGTCAAGTTACCTGAAATAACTCATTTTCTTTTAGTAAAGGAAATAAGTCAAAAGAATCCCTGTATCATTTTTCTCCCTCAATTGCCCAAACTTGGGTGGTAGAAGAGAAGGGATACAGTTTCACCAACAGCCCACCTCCCTGGGTAGCCTCTGGCTTTCTGTTCGGATTCCAAACATCTTACTTTGTGTCATTGAACCCAAACTCTTCACTCTTTGTTCCAGACTAGCTCTTCCTCTTTTTAGCCTTACAGGCACCTCCTCCCATCACTCTTTATTGCTCTGATTAATGATCTTTCTTTGATACTAGTAAAAGATGGTTCAGGTGAAGCAACAGAAACACTGGCCAGGGAGAAGTTGTTGGCAGGAGAAATGATGGAGAGGAAGGTGCAGGAATATGTCTAATGCAGTGGCTGTAGCAACTCTTGAATTGGCCCTCATCCTGAGTATTCTTACCACTAGTCAAAAGGCCCTCAGGCTCCTGCCGCTGCTTTGTGACACAAGAAGTCCCTCTGTTCTAGGTTGTTAGGTGATGGGAAAAAACGTAGTCACTGCAGAGAAACAGTAAGAAATCCTATAGACCCCCATCTTGGAGCCTGAGATACAAGTTGCTTTGCTGTGAGTAGCTAGAGATGAAAGAGATTTTGGTGCTGTTTGCTGTTTGTTTTTGCAAAACTTGCTATTGATTCTTGAAAAGGTGTGTGCATCCTGGTACAGTGGTTCTAGGTTCCCTGAACTGCTCCCAGTTAGCTATGGACTCAACTCCAGGCGTTGCTGGGTCTTGAGAGCATGCTGAGATCAGGAAGATGTCCCTTTAGAGGATTCACCTTGAAAACTAATAGAGAACCTAAATATTTATTAATCACCTACTATATGCCAGGCTCTGTTTTAGAAAACCCAGGAAGACAGTGAATAGAATAGAGAAAAAACCTGCTTTCTGGAAGCTTAAATACTAACGAGGGCAGTTATAAACAGATAAACATCCAATATGATTACAATGGTAAAGTCTATGAAAAAATAAAAAAAAGAAAAGTCAAGAGTAACAGGAGCAATAAAATGAAATAAAAGGCATCATATTGGAAAGAAAGAAATAAAACTATCTCTATTTGCAGATAATGTGATCTTGTACCTAAAAAATTCTAAAGAATCCACTAAAACATGAACTAATAAAGGATTTTTGTCAGATACAGGATACAAGATATAGAAGTTACACAAAAATCAATTGTATTTCTATACACTTAAAATGAACAATCTGAAAAAAGAAATTAAGAAAACAATTCCATTTACAATAGCATCAAATAGAATAAAATACTTATGAATAAATTTTAACAAAAAATTTGCAAAATATAAACTCTGGAAACTACAAAACACTGTTGAAAGAAAATAAAGAAGATCTAAATAAATGGAAAGACATCCCATGTTCATGGATTAGAAGACAATATTGTTTAGATGGCAATACTCCCCAAATTGATTTACAGCCTCGAGGCAATCCCTATCAAAATACCAGTTGGCTTCTTTGTAGAAATTTGCAAGCTGGAGGATTTACTTCCTAATTTCAAAACTTACTATAAAGCAATAGCAATCAAGGATTTACAGGTCAATTGGATAGCCATATGCAAAACAATGAATTTGAATCTTTACCTCTCGCCATATAAAAAGATTAACTCAAAATAGATCAAAGACTTACATGTAAAGCCAAAACTATAAAACACTTAGAAGAAAACATATAGGTAAATCTTCTTGAACTGGGATTTAGCAATGGCTTTTTAGATATGACACTGAAGCACAGCGACAAAAACAAAAACAAACAAAAAAACAACAAAAAAACAAATTGTACTTCATTAAAATAAAAAAATTTGGACTTCAAAGGACACCATCAAGAAAGTGAAAAGATACCCATAAAATGGGAGGAAAAAAATTTATATGTTTTTTAGAATTAAAAAAAAATGCGTATTAGGAAAGGGGTAACACTCCCCAGACAGAACGTGGTCTCTTTGAGCAGCAGAGAGTGAGAAGGACAGAAAGAAAGACAGTCTGGGAGGAAATATTTTTAAATAATATTTAGGATTTCACATGATTAGGATGTGAAAAAAATTAGAAACTTCATATATGACAAGTGGGAGTGTAAAATGGTACAGCCGCTTTTGCAAATAGTCTGGCAGTTCCTCAAATGATTAAACATAGATTTACCATTTCATCTAGCAATTCCACTCCAAGATATAGACCCAAGAGAAATGAAAACATAATGTATACATAAAAACTTATACATAAATGTGCATAACAGTATTATTTATAATAGCCAAATGATGAAAACAACCCAAATAAAATAAATAAAATGTAGCATAGCCATAGAATGAAATGTTTATTTAGACATAAAAAGAAATGAAGTCCTGATACATGCTATAACATGGAGGAAACTTGAAAACATCATGCTAAATGAATCAAGTCAGTAACAAAAGACCACATATTATGATTTCATTTATATGAAATGTCCAGAATGAGAAAATATAGAGGCATAAAGTAGATTATATAGTTTCTTAGGACTGGGCTTAAGGCTGGAGTAAATGGGGAGGATTAGAGAGTGACAACTAAAGGGGACAGAGTTTCTTTTTGAGGTTATGAAAATGTTTTATAATTGATTATGGTAATGGTTGCACAACTCTGAATATACTAAAAAATCATTGAATTATGCATTTTAAATGGATGAATTGCATAGTATGTGAATTATATATCAATAAAGCTGTTAGAGAGAAAGAGAGGAAAAGGAGAGAAAAGGCAGAGTAAGAGAGAGAAAGGAAAGGAAGGAAGGAAGGAAGGAAGGAAAGAAGGAAGGAAGGAAGGAAGGAAGGAAGGAAGGAAGGGAGGAAGGAAGGAAGGGAGGGGGCAGCGTCAGAATTTGCAGAAAGTGCTGGCAGCTTGGAAGAAAGAAATAGTGACAAGGGAGGAGAAGAGGGGAATGTTTTATAGGGGTGGGGTGCATCCTGACAGCCTCTCTAATAGAGTGACATTTATTTCAGCTGAAACCTTCAAGAAAGAAGGAGTGAACCATATGGACACTTGGAGAAAGAAAGTCCAAGCAGAGGAAATAGCAAGTACAAAGTCCCTATGGCAGGCATGCGCTTGGTGAATTTGAAGAGCATCGGGGAGACCCAAGTGGCAGAAGCAGACTGAATGAAGGTTAGAGAAGCAAAGAGAAGAGGTATAAGGAGCAGGCAGAGGCCAGATTATGTAAGGGGCTTATAGACCACTGTGGTGAAGATGGGATTTTTACTGAGCGAGATGGAGAGTCACTGCAGAGTTTTGAGAAGATGACATGCTCTCACTTTCATTTTACAGAGATCATTCTGGCTACTGTGTGGTAAATAGATTGTAAGGCAGTGGTCCCAAACCTTTCTGGCACCAGGGATCCATGCTCATATGAGAATATAATGCCTGATGATCTGAGGTGGAGCTGAGGTGGTGATGCTAGCACTAGGGAGTAGCTGTAAATACAGATGAAGCTTTGTTTGCTTGCCCACCACTCACCTCCTGCTGTGTGGCCTGGTTCCTAACAGGCCTCAGAATGGTAGCAGTCAGAGGCCCAGGAGTTGGGGACCCCTGCTGAAAGAGATGGAGTGCAAAGGAAGTGGCAAAGTCAGGGAAGACACCAATGATGCAGACAAACATAGATGCCATGGGTTTTTCTAGTTAAGGGGACTGGACTCACAGTGTGAAAACTGCACAGATCATTTAAAGCAGAATTGCCTGGAAAAAAGTGTGGACAACCACCTAAGGTGCCTAAAGCTGTTTGCTTTGAATTTCACTTTTCACATCCACATGATATTAATTAATTGTGTAAGAATGTATTTTATGTCTGTCTCCCCCATTAGACTGGAAGCTTAGTGGATTTTCAGAGCCATGTTCATTGTGTTCTCTGCTATATCTCTGGTGTCTAGAACAGGATTTGACACAAAGTAGATCCTCAAAATGAACCAATGAATAAGTAAGTGTCTTCAATTATCTTGTCCCTTGTGGTTCTTATGGGTAGTAAAAACGTTAGTTAACCACCTAACATCTGCGCCTTCCTCTTCATTTCCCCACCTCCCTTGCAATTAGTTGTGGCCATATGACTGACACTGGCCAGTGAAAAGTGAGCAGAAATAATGTATACCAAAGCAACTAATATCTAGTACGTATCTTCCATCACACTATTCCCCTGCTAAAGTGCTCTTGAAGACCACAAGTTCCAGATGGTATAGTTATAAGATGGAATAGGACCACCAGACCTACGTAAAGCTTTACAAGAGTAAGAAACAAAACTTTGTTGTGTTAAACCAACAAGACTTTTTTGTGTGGCAGCATGTATTATTACTCTGACCTATTAAGTTTTTATTCCATTTTTCACAAGTATGTACAGAGCTTCACAATACCACAGTGTTAGACTATTGAGGATAATGATAGCTGGAAATTGATCATTGCCCCTCAAGTTGAATTTTTTTTTTTTTGTCATCGTCTTCTTACATAGTTAGATAGTTTATGCTTTTTCAAATATTCCTATTGTAACTGGAATCATGACAGTAGAAGAGTGGCTCATTTCATAATTTGCGGAAGACACTTAGTGTAGTTGGACCAGACACCCTCCTGAGAATAATGGAGGCAATCTAGTCAAGTTCTAATAAATGGGGCTGGACCTTCTCCCATATTTTTTC
>NW_011888782.1:4637974-4647220 GCF_000151845.1 Pteropus vampyrus
AAGCTTTACAAGAGTAAGAAACAAAACTTTGTTGTGTTAAACCAACAAGACTTTTTTGTGTGGCAGCATGTATTATTACTCTGACCTATTAAGTTTTTATTCCATTTTTCACAAGTATGTACAGAGCTTCACAATACCACAGTGTTAGACTATTGAGGATAATGATAGCTGGAAATTGATCATTGCCCCTCAAGTTGAATTTTTTTTTTTTTGTCATCGTCTCCTTACATAGTTAGATAGTTTATGCTTTTTCAAATATTCCTATTGTAACTGGAATCATGACAGTAGAAGAGTGGCTCATTTCATAATTTGCGGAAGACACTTAGTGTAGTTGGACCAGACACCCTCCTGAGAATAATGGAGGCAATCTAGTCAAGTTCTAATAAATGGGGCTGGACCTTCTCCCATATTTTTTCCGGTAATTAGAGGCAAAAATGTGAAATCTTCATTCATCTGAGAAAAGGGATTGGCAGCCATTAGGATGGGATGAACATTGGCTGAGCTTCATTTTGAATGTTCCTGGCTTGATTTGTTTATTTCATCTCTTTATTCTGTCCACTCAACTCCATTCTGTTTCTTGCTAGCCAGAAACTACTCTGAGTTTCTAGAAATAAAATGGAGAGAAAGATGGTTAGGATAATCAAGATCATGTTTTATTTTTAACACTAAGCCAGCGAACCCACTATTTTTACCTGTTATACGGTCTTATCAAGATAAAACCAGTCTTATCAAGAGGCTTACCCCAGTGTGTGGGGCCTGCAGCCCCCTAACACTTTATAAGTCTACCTTCTGAGAGACATTTGCACAATGACGGGAATTCTTGTGAAACTGAAACCTCTGCCAGTTGCTGTTTATCACAGTTTCTTGGTTTGCTTTTCAAGCACCAGATTGTGAGAGAAATACCTTCATTGCTGAGATATCGTTGGTTTTCTCAGATTCCCAGTGGGCAAACTGTGACCTGAGACCTGGGGCCAATATGTACAGAACCTTCTAGAAAAGGAAGACCAGTGTGGGGGCAAAGTGAAAGGGATCCTCCAAATTTGGATCGAGATTAGTTTGAGTAATGAAAAGCAAACAAGAAATCTGATAAACTAGTTCTTTCTAAGTCCAACTATGGATCAAAAATCAACCAACATGTCGAAAAAGGAGATCAATGCTTCTAAAATCAGAGAAAGCACCACCACAGAAAGCAGTTTCAAGCCTCCAATGCCACAATCCCAGAGAGGCATAAATAATGCAATTTTTAATCAGTGGTCAGTCCTGAAGTCAGATTACATGATCAAATGTTTCTGTCTGAGCAGATTGGCTAGGGGACTGCTAATTCATCTGTATAATGAAAAAATAACTTTTCACATATTTTCGTGTGACTCGTTTCCAAATCTATGTAGATGCTATGGTAAGGAACAAAATACAAATTAATCTTAAAAAGCCTTATGAATTCCTAGTAGCTTTCAGTCTTTTGACTACTCAAAGTTTAACTACTTTCACATGGGATCCTTCACACTGTTTTCACTTTGAAAGAGGGTCCTTTGAGCACAAAGTTTGGATCCTCTGCTCAGGTGGTGCCCTCTTGAGAGAGGGAGGGAGAAAAGGTTCTGCAATGCCAGGCTCTGCCCAGCCTGCCTGCCCTCAGCTTCATGGAGTCCCGCCAAGCCCACAGTTGCTGGTTCTGTCCGCATACTCCCCCGCCCCAGTTGTCAGTAATGAAAGATATCCCCAGCTGTCCACAATGAGAGGGGACACAGAGAGAGGCCACTAGGCCTGCCAGCGTGTGTGCCTTAACCTTTAAAGCACAGCCCTGTGTGATGGCAAGGCAGTTTAATGAAAATCTCTCTGGAGCTGAAACTCAAACTCAGCTATTTTCTTTTTCTTTTCTTTTCTTTCTTTCTTTCTTTCTTTCTTTCTTTCTTTCTTTCTTTCTTTCTTTCTTTCTTTCTTTCTTTCTTTCTTTCTTTCTTTCTTTCTTTCTCTCTCTCTCTCTCTCTCTTTCTCTCTCTCTTTCTCTCTCTTTCTTTCTTTCCTTATTTCCTTTTCTTCTTTTCCTCCTTCCTTCCTTCCTTCCTTCCTTCCTTCCTTCCTTCCTTCCTTCCTTCCTTCCTTCCTTCCTTCCTTCTTTCCTTTTTTAAATTCCATCTTGCTGCTTTTTTCTTTCTTGCTGGGCTGTGTTTACATTTCCTTCAGAGTGTGTGGTTCCCATTTCAGCCAGCAGATCTAAGGTAATCACAGTTTTGTTTCTAAAAATGTGATTTTCTGTCTTTTTTTCTCACCTGCTGTCTTTTGTCTTTGGGAAACAGGGATATTTAGCCACATTAAATGTGGAGATTCTCTTTCCAAGACTTTTCTTTTAGAATAAGTCAGTCCAGATCTGAGTCCACAAAACACTCATCTCGGTCTTTAGCTCTAATATGATATATGATAAAAGGGTTAAGGTTATATGACATGAAGCAAAATGGTGAACTTGCAATTTCTCTGCCTGTGTATCTTCTTGTATAGGAAAACCATGATACAGGATTTTGGATATGCTCTCTCATTTCTTAAGTAAACTCCAAGAGTTGATATCATATTTTCACATGAATACATATGCTTCTGGAAATATCCTAGCCTTCATTTCATAAAAGCCCCCATCACTTCTTGCTGCAGGAATGACCATATATTAGACATCACATCTTTCCATTCTCAAGTATTCCTGAAACCAGCTCTATACATTAAGCTGGTTATGTTGTTTTCAGATGGATTTCCTAAATTGTTGGTGTCAAGTATTTTGCTCTCTTTTCTTGATACCCAGCTTCTATTTATAGTGAATAGATGATCAGAAGCCAGGGTCAAGGGCAGTTGTTGTTTGGTCAAACCCAGCTGTTGCATGCTGATTGGAAACTGGCAAGGTGTGGCAACTGCCATCTGGTCATGCCAGGTCCTGATAGCACTGCCAGCGTTTGTTTAATTCAGGCAAAAGCAGTTAACTTCAGCTTGCTTTGCAGAAGCAAACCCAGTTAGCTGTTTTGAACATTCCAGGTAGTCAAATTGGTTCCTGAGTTCAGATGCAAGTTGAAAATTAAAAACAGTGTTGTCTTTCCCTCCTCCTTAGGATTCAGAGATGGAAACTTGTGTATCTCAATCCCTTTCTGACATACGGCATTGAGAACTTACAAAACATAAATGAGAAAACTAATTTCTGTAGCTCAGAGGGATGAATATTTTCATAGCTCTCCAAATACCAGAAAAGAGAGATGTATTACACCAATCATATGAATTAACATGGCATCATGGATCAGTACCACTCAGAAATTAGATTAGTCCTAAGAGAAATCAGGCTATGATTACATTAAATATATGTTTTGGGGGGAAACAGAGCTGAAGTCATTGCTTTTTAACCAGCAGATTAAAGGTAATGCTATTGAATATCCCTGCACTGTAGGGATTGAAGGGCTGGTGAGGAAACCTGCTCTGGAGGTTGAAAATTTGCTGGGATGGATTCAGAACTCTTGGCAGGACTTAAGCAGGTCCTCTTTGTACTTGCAAATGACTTTCACACTAATTTCAATCATCATTAATCAGCAGGCATTGTGTGAATGACAGATGCTATAAAGTATCTAAAAAACAGTCCTCAGGATCTGATATTCTATAATCATTTTCCCCATCCAAGGAAACTTCCTTTTTCAGGAGAGGAAACTGAGTTACAGTAAGAATAAGCTCTTCCATGGGAAGCAAGATGACCCTTGACCTCAGTTTCTCTCTTGGAAGTGAAGGACCCAGGTGGGTGATGTACCAGGGACTCTGTCTTCCTTTCCTTAGGGAGTTCTCAGGGAAATGGGCTCCTTTGCTAGGGACAGTTATTTTACTCTGAGGATAAAAATTAGTAAGTTCTCTGGAGCTTAAAAGTTTTATTCGAGACTCTTAAAATATAAACTTTTGACATTCTCATGTTCAGAGACCCTGTTTTTAAGGGAAGCTGTTTGGTTTGGTGGCTGAGAGTATCCACTTTGGGATCCACTAGGCCTAAGGTTGAATCCTAGCTCTGCCACTTACTCCATGACCTTCAACAGCTTAACTTCTTCAAGCTGTGGTTTCCTTATTTGTAAAATGGGGGTGCGAAGTGACAGTCTCATCCTGTGCAATGTGCGCCATCATGTCATCTCCCACTCTTACGGATTAGCCAAATCACAGGATGCCAGCTGGGTGAGCTGGGTGTGTCACCTGAATTCTGAGTGTTTCTTTGTCTGGTATTGCTTCAGATGCTCACTTGGGGCTGAGCACAGATAAGATGGGATGCTGTTGGCTGCATCCAGCTGTCTAGGCTCTGGCTATTGCCCATTCCTTTCTCTCCCACTGATTAATCTTACACCAAATTGCTTTTTTGAATATAACTTTGCCTTTGCCAAATGTTTATTAGTTGTATGATTACATTTAAATACATCTCTAATAAAATCCCAAATGGTCTCACAGTTAGCCTTTCCAGTTATGTGTAGAAAGTGATTGTGTTTCTGATGAGTTTTGATGTAGAAACACTTCGAGCAAAAAGAAAACCCAAACCATTAGAGTATTTGATTGATAAAATATATTTTACTCTAAGGATCTTGAAGAGATAATTCATAAAACAGGCAATAGAAATGGTTAATAAATGTGGAAAAATATTTCTATTTCATTGGTAATTTTTTACAATGCAAAATCAAGGAACAATGAAGTCTAATTTTCACCTGTCACATTGTTAGATTTAAAAACAACAAATAATTTTCATGGCTGGTGGGAAATTTGGTATAATCACTTGGAAGTAATTTGCCAATGTATAATAAAAAGCCTTTAAAATGTTCATGTCATCCAATGCAGTCATCCATTTTTAAAAAATAATGTATTTTAAAAGGGAACAAAAAGTTATAGTCAAAGATATCTGTTGCAGTGCTACAATTTTAAAAAGAAAGAATTAGAAATAAGCTGAGTACAATAAAAGGATGATTAAATATGCTACATAGAATGAAATAGTTCATTGGAATTAAAATAAGATTAGTAATAATCAATATCAATACTTGCCATTTATGAAGCATTTACTATATGCTGGGCCCTAGATTAACCACTTTGAATATATATTATCTCATTTTAACCTTATTATGACAGATTAGTAAACTCCTAATTTCCAATGATTTATTTATCATCTCATTTAAACTTATGTGACAAATTAGAAAGTTGAAAAAACATTAACATGGGAGAAGACTCTTGATATACTTTTAAGAAAAAGTAGTAATAATAATTAGTATAGAAAATTGCGCATAGTTTTAACTCAACTATCCAAATACAATAAATCCACCAGAAGGAAGAAGTTCCTGAAGTAGCAGTGGGAGCTGGAAGGTGGATGACAGCCAATCCCTAGTCACCTTCCATCTAAATGCACATTATTCTGGGGCTGTGGATATTTATGGAGAAAGTTACCAAAATATTAAGAATGATTTTCTCTGTATTGTGGCATTATGGGTAATTTATGCTTCTCTGTATTTTCCAAATTTTCTACAATGAGCGTGTAAAGCATCACATAAAAATAAGATGCTTCTAACAGTTTAAAAACTAAAAAAGCAATTTGGTTTACTAATTTTTTTATAAGTGAGCAATTGCTTCTTCTTTCATACATTCCCTTTAGTTCCGACAGCTCAGTATTTTAAGCAGGAAATGAAAGAGGCAAAGCACAGTGGTCAGAGGGAAGAGAGATGTGTTTCCTTCCTACCTCTGGGGAGTGAGCCATGTGATGCTTGCAGCAGCATCTGTGATCACATATGTTACAAGTGAAAAAAATATCACAGTGAGGTTGGCAAAGCGTTGGGCATTACCTAATCTTGTGTAAAGCTACTGAAATGTTTAAAAAAAAAAAGAGAAAAGAAACCTACTTACAAAAAAAAAAAAAAAAGACACTATGAAGGGGCAGCCCCCTTTCTATGTTTTTTAAGAATAGAGACACTCCTCCAAGTCGGCATGTATGCTATACTTTCGGAGAAGAATCTAGAAGCAGGCCCGGAGCCCCCTTCTGCTGCTGCAGGATCTTTGAAGACCAAACTGAAGCTAACTTTGAGGCAGCTCAGCATCTATTGACTCTGAAATGCTGAAGCTGCCTCTCTGGGGGCAGGGTGTGCCTTCAGTGCCTGCAGAAACCCAACCAACAGGGGAGAAGAGGCCTTGGCGTCCTAAGCACTGGGGAACCCCCTGTGGGGTGGGATACCAGACTGGGTTGGGCCCCACAGGAAGCAAACAGCTTTTGTTGAGGTAGCTGTGCTTAGCAGCAGTGGGCCCGCCCTTGTTTGCTAGGGCTTTCCTGCTGGGTTCTGTGACTAGGTGGCTGAAAGCAGAAGGCTCAGAGAACCAGTCCCGGCTCAGGCCTGAAGGCTGAGGTTAGGTGTGTTTAGAGAAGTCCTTCTCCCATCTAGAGGGCAGCTTAAGCAGCTGGGAGGAATGCCAAGTACATGATTTCAGATGAGCTCCGAGCAACGAGACAGGCTAACTTTTCAAAGAGTGTCTTCACATTTCTTCAGAGCCACTCATTCATTTGCTCATCTGATGTTTACTCAGTATTGTTGTACGCACGGAGAAACCAAGAGAAGTAAGACAGCATAGCTGCTCTCCAAAATTCCAGGGAGGAGGCAGAGTCAACAAGTCTCAGTGGTGGGCCCAACACCAGGGGATCACAGGCACTCTGGAGAAAACTCTCACTCAAGCCAAGGGGCTCAAGGAAGTGACAGTGCCAAGCCGTGTCCTACTTAGGTACTTCTCAGACTTTAATGGGCATAGGAATCACTTGAGGATCTTGCTAAAATGTAGGTTCTTATTCGGGTATGGCCATGAGGTCATGACTTTTCCAGTCCACAGATAGCACAGTGCCTGATACACATGAGCAGCTAGTGCTCATTACATACTGAGTTTGAAATGAATGAATGAATATTAATACCTCAGATTGGGCTTAGCAAGAGACTAGCAGAGTGTTTAAGAGCACAAGCACTGGCATTAGAATGCTTGGGTACAAATCCTGGCTCTGCTGTGTGCTAGCTACATGAATCTGGGCATATTCTATGACCTCTCTGTGCCTTAATTTGCTCATCTGTAAAATGGGGCTAATAGTAGTACCTGCCTCAAAAAGTTGTGAGCCTTACATAACTTAATACATATAAATTACTTCTATCAATTATAAACATTCTGTAAGTGTTTTCTGTTATTTGTGTTAGGAGATGAAATGGATATTAGCTAACTTGACCACATATTGACTGATATTGCTTGGTGAGGATGGACATATTTGTCTAAGGGAGAGCTTATAAGTACATGTAATTTATTTTTGCCATATCTGCCCTCCATTAACATACATAATAGCAGGTAATTGTATTATTTCTCATAAGATTTTTCCTTGAACTTAAAATAGGAAAGCACACATAATGACAGAAATGGAGGTCTTGGCAGAATACTTCAGTTGAGGCCCTTAGGTATGAGCTGGTTTCTACTTATTAGGGAATGTCATGGAGGAGAATTTTATTCTGTCTCCCTATAAGATCACTTGAGCTGGGCTTCTGGAATCCCAGTGGACCATGAAAATAGAAATGTTTGGTCCACAGCTAGCCAGCAGGTATAGACCTAGCCAAAACTATTATATCAGTGAAAAGGGTCAGGAACTTCATGACGCCACTACTCAATAATGTTGTTTACAATTGTTTACAATTACAATTGCATTGCTTACAATTTAGAGTGGTTATTGAAAAGCTCTGGAGCTAATACCATCTATGTTTTTTTTTTCTTTTTTCCTCTCTTTTGCCTGTGAATACTTAGACCTACACTAGGCACGTGTGGCTGTTTATATTAATGACAATGAAATAAAATTTAGTTGTACTAGAGACATTCCAAGTGCTCAGTAGCCACATGTGGCTAGGAGTTAACAAATAGGACAGCACAGATATAGATATAGAACATTACATTGGACGGCAGTGACTTAGAGTATAAGTTTTTTACTTTAAGAGTTGCCAGTTGTAATTGAGATACCCAGAGATGGCAAAATCCAGAACTCATGCAATGAGGATGTTGCAGAATTGAATATGAAAATTAGGAAATGTAAAGAGTAAGTTTACTTTTGGATGATAAAGTTTGACTTTACATTTTTTTATTCAACAACCATTAAATAACTGGGCACTTACTCTATGTATAACAATAAACTAGGGGCTCTGAGGAAGAAAGCAAAGTCTGGCAGATGCAATTACTGACCCCAAATTGCTTGCCCTTGAATCGAACATAGAACATTAAATAGTCCAAGGAGGTGAGTGAGAAAAGCCCAATGAAAAGCCCAATGAGACCAGAGTGGATTTGATAAAAGACATGATGCTTGAGTTTGATACAACAGGATACGCAAGTAGAACTAAGTCAAGGAGACAGAAATGGGTACAGCATGCTAGGAAAACAGAAAGCAGGTACTCCAGATGAAATAAAAATATTCATGGGCAGTCAGATCAGAAGTGAGGCTGGGATCAGATTTTGGAAGCACTTTAATGCCAATCTAAAATGATTAGATTTTACCCAGATGATTAGATTTTATAATGGGAGCCATAGAAGGGCTGTGATCAGAAGAGCACAATCATGCAGGTGGTATTTTGCCAAGGTGAGTCTGGCAAGAGTTATAAAGCTAGACTGGGGAACCAGCCATTTTTGCTGGGATATTAACCCAGAGGTTGTGGGAAAAATCTGGGCAAGAGATGAGAAAGACCTGAAATAGATCATTAAAGGGGAAATGGAAAGAGGTGATAAAAAGGAAAACTTAATCAGTTTTGACTGAGCAGGAAAGAGAAATGGCAGAAATATAGACAAAGATGACTTACCTGTTTTGGATGTTTGAGATTTAGGAAATATCTGTTGATTGGGAACTTGGGAGGTGATTCTTAGGTATGACTCATCAGATCCTATCATATACCTTCTTGAACCACTATTTAATGTTCTTCTATGCATTGAGTATTTATCTAACTCCAGAACAAGCAATCTAGGTCAGTGATTGCAACATCAGACTTTGTTTTCTTCCCCAGAGCCCCTAGTTCAATACCATGGACGGGAAAAGTACCCAGTTAGTGAACAGCTGTTCTACAGTTAACTGTAGAGTCAGGCCCTATTGTCTAAATGTGCCCCTTAAATTTACTGAGGTAAAGAGAAATAGGAATTTTTATTTGTTTTAAAACAAAAATCCTGAGAAAATGTTTGATTATTTTGGTGGATAAAGATGAATGCCTACAAAATGCCAGTTGTCTG
>NW_011888782.1:4647270-4658424 GCF_000151845.1 Pteropus vampyrus
AGGAGTTAACAAATAGGACAGCACAGATATAGATATAGAACATTACATTGGACGGCAGTGACTTAGAGTATAAGTTTTTTACTTTAAGAGTTGCCAGTTGTAATTGAGATACCCAGAGATGGCAAAATCCAGAACTCATGCAATGAGGATGTTGCAGAATTGAATATGAAAATTAGGAAATGTAAAGAGTAAGTTTACTTTTGGACGATAAAGTTTGACTTTACATTTTTTTATTCAACAACCATTAAATAACTGGGCACTTACTCTATGTATAACAATAAACTAGGGGCTCTGAGGAAGAAAGCAAAGTCTGGCAGATGCAATTACTGACCCCAAATTGCTTGCCCTTGAATCGAACATAGAACATTAAATAGTCCAAGGAGGTGAGTGAGAAAAGCCCAATGAAAAGCCCAATGAGACCAGAGTGGATTTGATAAAAGACATGATGCTTGAGTTTGATACAACAGGATACGCAAGTAGAACTAAGTCAAGGAGACAGAAATGGGTACAGCATGCTAGGAAAACAGAAAGCAGGTACTCCAGATGAAATAAAAATATTCATGGGCAGTCAGATCAGAAGTGAGGCTGGGATCAGATTTTGGAAGCACTTTAATGCCAATCTAAAATGATTAGATTTTACCCAGATGATTAGATTTTATAATGGGAGCCATAGAAGGGCTGTGATCAGAAGAGCACAATCATGCAGGTGGTATTTTGCCAAGGTGAGTCTGGCAAGAGTTATAAAGCTAGACTGGGGAACCAGCCATTTTTGCTGGGATATTAACCCAGAGGTTGTGGGAAAAATCTGGGCAAGAGATGAGAAAGACCTGAAATAGATCATTAAAGGGGAAATGGAAAGAGGTGATAAAAAGGAAAACTTAATCAGTTTTGACTGAGCAGGAAAGAGAAATGGCAGAAATATAGACAAAGATGACTTACCTGTTTTGGATGTTTGAGATTTAGGAAATATCTGTTGATTGGGAACTTGGGAGGTGATTCTTAGGTATGACTCATCAGATCCTATCATATACCTTCTTGAACCACTATTTAATGTTCTTCTATGCATTGAGTATTTATCTAACTCCAGAACAAGCAATCTAGGTCAGTGATTGCAACATCAGACTTTGTTTTCTTCCCCAGAGCCCCTAGTTCAATACCATGGACGGGAAAAGTACCCAGTTAGTGAACAGCTGTTCTACAGTTAACTGTAGAGTCAGGCCCTATTGTCTAAATGTGCCCCTTAAATTTACTGAGGTAAAGAGAAATAGGAATTTTTATTTGTTTTAAAACAAAAATCCTGAGAAAATGTTTGATTATTTTGGTGGATAAAGATGAATGCCTACAAAATGCCAGTTGTCTGAAAAATGGTGATACAAAAACCTAACTCGTAGAATGGTGAGGATTAAATGAAATGCATGCAAACTATCTAGCAATTAGTATGTTATCAATAAATGCCATTTGATTCTAATCTAATGAGCTGAACGAGCATACATAGGATTGGAAAACTCCATGCATAATTTTATGGCACCCACTGTCTTTCTACCCACCCATTTATTAGGTGCCATAAAATGAGGGAAGTCCTAGGGTTATTCCAGATCACTCTGGGCAGAATTGTTAAAGATCCTGTTTACTCAGTGAGGCAGAAGTCAAGGAGGACCAGCCCCGGAGATAATCACACACTCAGGGTTTTGGCTTACCCTTTACTTGTTCTTGCCTCTTTTAATCTTTAGCAATGAGACAGCTGTCAGTGGAACATTGGAAGGTAAGACACGTAACAATATTAAAGAAAATTTTCCAGAAATAAATGACACAGACATTTACATGTGATGTGCATGATTTTCATAAGCATGAGAAAATCAGTGTCATTGCACTAAAATTCAACACATCAACTACTGCTACAACCCACCTCAGGCTGGGCCGTGGCACCCTGAGATGAAGGCCACAGTCTCTTCCCCAGTGCTTTCCAACTAGTTCTCTGTGTATCAAGGTCAGACAAAGCTATTTAATAGACCACCTTAAGCTTATTAAGAACGCGCAGGAACCTCTTTTACCTGAACAGGAAGTCTAAACTCCACTTTGTTTTTCTCCAAAAATCTCAACCACCAAGTTGATTCAATTATATTTTTCCATTTTCCAAATGCATCCTTAGTTCCAATAAGGAAGAAATACACTCTTTATTGGACTGAAAGGTTCAGTACTCACTTCCCTTCTGTTATTTGGCCACTATCCTTAACCAGTATGACCTCACTGTTGCCCTCTGCTTTGCTAAATTTACTCATTCTTCAAGATGCAGCCAAGGCCTACTTCCTCTTTGAAGTCCTTTCTGATTATTCCACACTGTAGGCATGTCACCATTTTCTGCATCATTACTGCACTTATTTACAATGACAAAAAATTACTACCGTCTAATTGTCTTATTTGTGTTTTTCCAACCAGATTGAAGTCAGGGTTTATGTTTTGCCCTTAAGATCATATGATCAAGATTGAAGGTGTGGGCTCTGTGATGTTTAAAAACCCTAACTCTGGGTCAGGGTTTTCAGTGACATCTTAAAGATTTGACCAAGGGGCAGAAACTGCCATCTTTTCCCTCCTCACTTCCCCCACCTATTCCCAATCTTGGCTTCCATCATAGAAGTCTTAATTTTAGATGCTTTCTATATCTACTACCTGAGTAAACTTGTGTTTGAAAAACAGATTCCTTAGGTAATGCTTGAGAACTATAGCCTCCAGGCATTAGAAATATGGGATGAATGGACTAGTCATAGTGGTGAAGAGTATTCTCCATCACCCCCTTCTCGTTCATGACTATTTGAAAGCTGATTTACCCAGGGGAAGTAAAGTAGAGAATGGGACTCAAATCTTGGGAGATCCATGCCCCCTACAGAAAAAGTAATTTGCTCCTTGTAAGAACCTTGGAAAGCACAGAAAATTATAAAGAGCATAAAAATCACCTCTAACCCTTCCACCCAATGAGAAACCCTGTTAATCTTGGTGTGTTTTTCAGTTTTCCAACCATGCACACATATAAATATAATTTGTCATAGTCACGATCGTTCCATTTGTCGAATTGGGTGACCTCTTCTTTTTACTTACAAGTATACCACAATCAGTAAAAATCCTCTTAAATATATTTATAATGGTTCGCTATTGCAGTTTGGTTCCCCAGAAAGCAGACTCGGAGATGCAGATTGGCATGCAGGACATTTATTAGGGGATGCCCTTGGGATTAACAGCTGCAAAAAGAAAGAGAAGGGAGCAGGACATGACAGAGGGAGAGGTTGGTTTATGATGTAGGCCCAACAAAGGACTTAGCCAACTTCCTAGGGAACTCTGGAGCAGGAATGACCCTCCTGAGTTGTCCTAGGTTTGAGTAAAGAAGAGGCTAGACCTTTATATCCCCAGGTGACCACTGATTGGTTTCAGGCTGCCCCTGGAAGGATGCATGGTCTTAGGCCAAGCAATATTCTTTAGCCAAGACAGTCCTCCAGGAGGACTCACAGCTGAAGGCTGTCTTAGGGCAGCATTTCCAGGAGCTGGGAGAATAACTCCTTCATTCCCAAAGGGGGATCTGTGCAGTATGTCACACAGCCTCCATTGCACTAATAATACTACATTGAATGGCCAATAATAATGATGACTGAAATTGAGTACTTACCACATGACAGTATTATGTTAGGTGATCTCATTTAGCCCACAACTTCCCAAAGAGATGATGTCTCTACTAATGAGGAAATAAGAACAGACGCTAACTGAGTCCCACAGTTGATAAGTTGGGTAGCCAGAATTTGAAACCTAAGTCCTTGCTTTACTTGTTTTGGTACATTACTTAAAAGAATGTTTCCAAGGAAGAATTTAAATTTTCTGCTAACCAAACTTATTGTTGTAATCATTTTACAATATATATAAGTCAAACTATTATGTTGTATACCTTACATTTATACAGTGAAGTATGTCAATTATATCTCGATTATATCTCAAATTTTTTTTTTAGAGGAATTTAAGTTTCCAGGCAAAATCTTACCAGATATTGAAGTGATAAGAGGTATACTGCACTTTCCTTTCATCTTCCGGATGAACTAGAAGATTGATTTTCAGAAATGGTAAAAATAATCATTGCTAACCTCCAAATTAGAAACACTTCATAACTACATGAGGCCACATTTTTTAAAGTCATGAGTAAAGGACAATAGAGACTGTCAGGAGTTATTTAAAACATGTTTAATTCAAACTCTTTTATTTAGAACACAAAGCAGCAACTACACATTGATGTGAAACTTCCAACTCAACCCGTCTCTTTTTTTCTACTATGCATGTAAGTCATTATTTCTATTACTTGTGAGAAGAGAGGGTAATGCTAGGGTTATATGGCAATCTAAGATTTTTTAATATCACATTTGTTATTTCTTATTTTTGAAAAGCTATTCCAATTAAGGCATGATAAAAATGAATATTTTACTCTTTATATTGTTGCAGATGTTAGACGTTGTTTTGGTTAAGTTCATCTTCCATTCCTACCTTCGTACAACTTTACTAATTTTTTTCCACAAGCCTATGCAGATTTTTTTGTATTTTTAAAAAAATTTTTCTTAAGAAGAGAAAAAATTTACCAGTTTTTTTTGTATGACACGTGCTGCTTCTTAGAATGAATACTGTTTCAGGGAGATGGCATTTATTCATTCATTCATTTATCTATCTATCTATCTATCTATCTATCTATCTATCTATCTATCTATCTATCTATCTATTTATCCCACTTAAGCATCAGCAAAAAAATTAAAATTCAGGGTCAGTTATTGTTTTGGAGTGTTCTCAGCAATATAATTTGGTTGCCAGGCAACCTGTGGGCGGGCGTTAGAGGGAGGAAGAGAAAGCACCATCAGCCAGCCAGGGTTTCAAGAGCAGTAGTGGCTTTCATTTCAAACGTGCTAAATAATAGGATCATGCAATTTGCCTACTTAGGCCAAGTTGCTTACTTTTCTTCTTGAATGGAAAATTAATCTGGTTTAGTGCCAGGTAACATTTGCAACCATACTTCTTCTGCCAAGCATTAAAAAAAAAAAAAAAAAGTGTTTTCCACTTTGGGAAATAAGGAAGTTCAGTTTCTTCATGTTTTACAATCTCCTTCTCCCGCCCTTCCTCCCTCCCTCCCTTCCTTCTTCCCTTCTCACTCTCTCTCTCCCTTTTTTTTTTTTTAAAGAAAACACATTATTTACTGCCTATTAAAGCAAGAGATAGAAAAGATCAGGAAAAAGAGAGTTCAGTCAGCACTTTATGAACCATAAACACCCTCACACATTTTCTAGAAAGCTGTGTTTCATAGTCTTAAGTTGTTGCCTACTATTCTTGAGCTTCTGAAATACACACACACACACACACACACACACACACTGATGAGTCAGAATGGCTGCCAATATCGAGCATCTCAAGTAAAGGATGGTGGTTCTCTGGTGTAGGGTAGGGTTGGGATGTAGAAACAACACTTCCAGGGCCAGAGGAGGAGATGCAAGGACTAACCTAGGTAACAGTTAATGCTCGGAGAATTAGGTAAGAGATTAAAGGAGACTACTACATTTCTACTGTAAGGCACAAGTTTTCATGTAAGGAGCCTGGTTTCAGAAAGTTCGTTTGGAACAGCTGCACTCAGCCATGGAGTTGCAGAGGAGAGTATTTTGGGCCTCACATAATTTCCTGTCTTAGGGATGAAGAAAATGGACTAGCAGCCAAGGCTAGCAAGCTGTTCCTGGCTGAATGTGAACTAGACTTCAGCTCTGCATCATCGAAAACTCTCCTATATTTTTTCCCCCTTTGAATTATTTAATTTTTATCTGCCTGCTCTAAGTTTGCAAGAACTATCAAGAGTTGGTTCTGAGTTACCTTCGGAATAACTTTAACAGGATTCTCATGCCTTCGCAGGCTATGGATGGTCCAGTCTAAGGATGCCAAGACACTAATTTGAGGTTTTTTGGAAACACCTCTCATCTCCTTTCTTCTTTTCTGTTGCTATCAGTAATTAGGATCCTTATTGTACCGGGGCTGGGCAACAATCCAGCCTGCTAACTGGGCTTCCTGTTGGCAGGTTTTTTTACCCAGTCCATCCACTGTATCCCCACATCCTCTTCCTTCCAGAAGCTTGCATTTACAGCATCTTCTCCAGTTGTTTGTCCTTTCTCTTGAATACTACTATTGCTTCATAGGATCGTATCAGCTCTTTTCACAATCACAGACAACAGAACTCCCAGGTTAGTGTGTCTTAGAATAGAAGCCAAGCCACCTTGGTGGTCTTCAGAGGCTTGCTCCAAGATCCGGGGGCCCTCAAAGTTTGAGAAACAATGTTCTGTAGTTTTTCACTTGAACAACTGATCCTCCATAGTGCTTGTGCAGTTCAGTTTTTGAACTCATCATGATGTTTTACGTTGATCTTACAATGGGCAGTTATAAGAGAGAGGCACAACCAGGAGAGGGAGAGAGAAGAAGAAGAAATCAAGGCAAAGAAAGGGTTGGACACCCAAGGGAAAGGAAAAGATGTAGAAGGAGACTTCAGTAGAAGGATGCAGAAAGAAGATCAGAAATAGAGGAAGCAGCTCAGGGTCCTCATGAGGTGACTTTGTGATCCTAGCGCAAAAAAAAAAAAAAAAAGTGCTTTCAGATGATCAAGAGGTAACAGGCAGCAGAATAAGGGAGTTGGGGATGCTGGGGATGCTGGTAAGAGATGAAGGTCCAGAGCAGGAGGATTTAGGTAAAGCTTTCGGGGTGAGAGGAGTGCACATTAGACCCAGTAGGCATTCATCTGGGCAAGGTAGTTAGAAATGGGATCCCTCTTCCTCTCACTCTCCCACTTCTGACATTTTCTATCCTTTTCCCTATCTCTGGGATATCTTATGTTTCTTTTTCTCTTTCCCGAATCAACCCACAAATCAATCAATCTATCAGTGGATCAATTGCCCTTTCTCTTCCCCTTTTTCCTCTCTTACCTAGAAAGTGTTTCGCATATAGTCAATAATATTGTAGTAAGTATGTATAGGGCCAGGTGGGTACTAGACTAATCAGGGGGATCACTTTGTAAATTATATAAATGTTTAACCACTACGCTGTAACCTGAAACTAATATAAAACAATACTAAATGTTAACTCTAATTGAAAAATAGAAATTAAAAACAGTGTTTTGCCAGTTATAGGTCTTAACCTATTAATAGGTTGTGAAATCAGTGTTGTGGGTTATAACAAGAATTTTTAAGACATTGAAGTAGAATAGAATATGTGAAATAATATACACAATAAATAGTACATGTAATTCTGGCATTAAGGTGCATCTTAAGGTAGGGGTAAATTTTTGTTTCAGTTATATGTGTGGGTATGAGTATCTGTGCATAAAATTATGTTTGTACTGTGCATTATGGTCCAGATAAGTTTGAAGGCAACTTGGATATAACTCACAACTAAAGAAATCTCTTTATTATTGAATATAACTATTAGTGTTTTTCTGATGAGGACTTTTAAGAGGATCATATTGATAGTTTCAATATTTCTTTCTCTCAACTTCTACTCCAAACAAAAATAATCCTAAATTTTAAAATTACTTTTTCCTGGAATTTTTTCACCATGTGGATTAGCATACATGGAAAGGAAATATGTTCTCTAGCTGAAAAACTTCATAAAACCCAGAATTTACATAAAGCACTGACTTCAGTTAAATCTATTGGCAATATCCATTTGCTAAGTGCAAACCAATTCAGTTGGTTAAGGTTGTTGGCTCAAAGAGGGTAAATTTCTTTAACTACTCTTGGATGCATTTACGGCAGGCAATAGGATGCTGAGACATGTAATTGATTAATTTTTTAAATAAACTATGACAGGCTTTGCCTTGGGCTAGGAGAGATAAGTGGGGAGGATCCAGGCCTACCTCCAGGAAACGCCCCTCCTTGATCTCAAGTCTGTTCTGCCCATCAGGTGAAGGCATTTGGTTTACTTGATATGCACTCATTCACTAAATATTAGAGTTAACTAATATACGGCCTCTCACCATCACGTGGTCATCTCACCATCCCTTCTATCTTTAGTGTCTTACAAATTTCAAAAGTAATATATGTTTGTTGACTCAAAATCAAGCAATACAGGTGTATACAGGAAAATCTCAAACTCCTCTTCCCATTGCTTTATCCTCACAGCCCTTAGTTTCATGCCTCATTTCAGAAGACAACAGCAGTAACTTTTTGACCTGTATCCTTCTAGATACAGGGCAATGTTAAACTTCAGTGTGCACACAAGGCACTTGCGATCTCATTATTACAGTTTCTGATTCAGCATGTCTGGGGTGGGTTCTGAGATTCCACATTTCCAACAAGCTGCCAGTTGCTGATGCCGCTGGTCTAGGGACCAGCACTTTTGAGTAAAGAGGAGTATAATGCTTCACTGTCCAATACAATAGCCACTCACCCCACATGGCTATTTAAATTTAAATTTCTTAAAATCAAATAGAATTAAAAATTCAGTGCCTCACTCCTACTTGCCACATTTTGAATACTCACTAGCCGTATGTGTCTGTCAGCTACCAGATTGGACAGCACAAATAAAGAATGTTTCCACTGTCACAGAAAGTTCCATTGGACAGCATAGGGCTAGCGTGTTCCATAGGCCAAAACTTACCCATATGTACATCTACCTGTGGTGATAAGAAAGGGATCACTAAATCCAGTGTGAACGCGTTCTCTTTCACACAGACATAAAGTGAGTTTTGAAAAGATAAAGCTGCATGATTATGGGAGTGCAGCAAATGCTGCCCTATGGACAGCAAGGCAGACTGTCCTGGGAAGGAGAGGGCTAGGTGTGTGAGAGATAGAGGAAAGCGGCCATCTTTATTGTGGGTACCTCAGACAGACGCCAGACCAAGGGCTCTTTCAGGTTACCAGTGGTCTCTGACCAATCTAATTTATCAGTTAATTAGGCCTGTGATTTGGCAAAAAGCAGAAGTTCCTTCTCGGGCTAACTACTTCATGCTTGACATCCTATGGAAATAATAATCTCTTAGGACAGACCGATGTATAAAAGGTTATTGTCATGTAGTTTTACAATAGTGAAGTTGAAACAACATGTCATGACACTATGCAACCACTGAAAATCATGCTTTCTAAGAATATTTAATGATGTGAGAGCATACTTAAATGAGAAATGAAAAAAAATCTTTATAGTCATGTCCTTTTTCTGGGTGATGGGATTGCGGGTGATTTTTGTATTCTTTCCTATATTTTTCACAATGCTTACAATAAACATGTTAGTTTTTTTCCTCTGTACCTCTAAAAACTTCCACATATACTTGCTAAGACCAAGGACATCCTCTTACATAACCACAGTAAAAGTATAGAAACCAGAAAATTTAAATCGATACAGAACTATTATCTATTCAAATTTGTACAGCATAATATTATGCCCCCTGCCCATCCAGGATCAAAGCCAGAATTGCGTGTACTATTTATTATGTACTATGGACTACTTTTTAATTAGAATAAATAATGAGCACTTTTTTTTAAAATCAGAAAGCGTTTGAGTATAAATAACTGTCAGGGCAAAGAACAGAGAGTATTCTCTTACAGACTGCCTCTGATTTTTCCTGCTCAAATCATATATATATTACCTTTTGATCACCGTTAATTTTTTTGTTTTATATGGTTACATGTAATATGTGGCAAGGGATATTAAGGCCAGATATTATATTTTATAATCTGATAAAATGTTTATTTTATAGTGAGTGAAGGATGAGGATTTACTTATTAATTTATTCAGTCATTCATTCAATAGCAGTTGTTGAGTACCTACTACAATCCAGACAAAACACAGGCCCATGAAATCAAATTATTTTAAAATTGTAAATTGAGAGCTCAAAATTTGTAGTTTATCTCCATGTCAGAACTGTCCATAAACCATCTTTGATTAATAATTGACTATTTATTGCTTAAGAAACATACATACACATTCATGCAGAGAGAGAGAGAGAGAAAGAGAGAGAGAGAGAGAGAGAGAGAGAGAAAATAAATAAGATCCTACAGTCTTAAGAGGATGGATTTGATTTAAATCCATGCAGTCTTAACTAGATAAAATTCTATATTTTCATATGCACCCAGACAGAAAGACTCACAGACTTTAATCAGTTACTTTTATGAAAAGAATATTCTTGTTGTTTTTGAGAGATAGAGTGATATAGTTTTTATTTTTAGAAAGCACATATTTTAACAATTTGTTATTAATCATTTATTGAAGCACAATTAACTTATGATAAAATGCACAGATTTAAAGTATATTGTTTGATGAGTTTTGACAAATGTATACACTTGTGTATCACCATACACTCATGATATTGAATATTTTCATTACTCAGTATAGTTCCATCCTGCTTCTTTGCAGTCAAGCTCACCACTTACATTTTCCCCTCATCACCACCCTAGGCTACTACTGTACTGATTTCCATCACCGCTTGTAAATTTCACAGGTTTTAGAACTTTATATAAATAGATTTATACAGTGTATACTCTTTTGTGTCCTTTACGTAATGGTTTAAGAGTCATCCACATTGTTGTGGTGTTAGTATTTTACTCCTTTTTATCACTGAATAGAAATCCTATAGTATAAAGATACCACAATTCGTTTATCCACTCTACTATGATGAACATTTGGGTTTCTTCCAGTTTGGGACTATTATGAATAAAGCTACTGTAAACTTTACATATATTTCTTTTTGTAGATAGTATATATTATCATTTTTCTTGGATAAATACCTAGAAGCTCAATTGCTAAATTATAGGTTATGCAAATATTTAACAATATAAGAAATTACCAAATTACTTTCCAAGTGGTCGTATCATTTTACATACCCATAGACAATTTATGAGAGTTCCGTTTCTCTACATCCTCATCAGCATTTGGTATTGTCAATCTTTTTACTTTTACTGATTCTAGTGAGTATGTAGTGGTATCTTTACATACTTGTGGTTTTAATTTATATTTCCTTGGTGACTAATGATTTTTAGTATCTTTTATTTCTGAGCTCTTTGGCCATTTGTATAATTTCTTTTTGAAATAGTTATTCTAATCTTTTGCTTATTTTCATCTACTGGGTTGCTTTTTATTATTGAGTTATAAAAGTTCTTTACATATTTGGGATAC
>NW_011888782.1:4659583-4660617 GCF_000151845.1 Pteropus vampyrus
CATCCTTTTTCCCTTCACTCCATCCTGCCCCTCTCCCAAGTCCCAGACATAGTAGAGGAGAGGACCCATCATGTTTTGAGGCAGAACTCACTACACTGTGCCACCAATGGCCCTCTCTGTGGGGCGAAGGAGACCACGAGCGTGTAGGAGAGAGTAAGGGCACATTTGAACTCTGCTCTATAGCAAGTGGTGGTTAGTAAGAGTAAGTTTAATCGTGGTTAATTGTTTCACTTACTTTACTCTTACTAAAAATACTCACTTATTTTATTTAGCATGGAATAAAGGTCCAAAGGAAAAAATACCTCAAAACTGGGAGTCAAAAACTTGGGTTGGAGTACCAGTTCTTTCAAATATCTTGTGTGTACCCATAGGTAAAAGGAATTATATCAAGTGATGCACAGGGTTGTCCAAACATCAAATAAGAACACTCTGCAAACTGTTACTCAAATGATACTCAAACCATCTTTTCTTCAGTAGCCCCCAAAGTGACTAATATTAAAATCTGAGTTAGTACTTAAATAGACTCTGTTGAAATCAAGTGCATAATGATTTTAGTTTTTGCTGGATTCAGTCTTTTTAAAAGCTCATCAGCAAACATTTGCTTGCTAAACGATTCCCCTGTAGCTTTGAAATAAATTAGAGATGGTTCTACAGGGTAGTTGCTAGAAGCCTAGGTGATAGTCAACTTGTCATTTGTTAAGGATTGATACTTTTACTGCAGAAGTATTGAAAATATTAGCAAGACCAAGGGCTAGAAATAGTGTAACTTTGTCTTTGGCCTGTAAACAAAAACAAAACATTTTCCCAAAAAGCTGCATAAATACTTCAAGTATTGTAAAATAGACATTATTATATCTTTCCCTGACATGAGCTAATTCAACAAATATTATATTGGTTCTCTCAACTGTAATAGCAATGTAAACTCATAATAGAACACTTGGAAACTATAGACACCTATAAAGTTGAGACTGAAGATCATCTAAATCTTTGCACCCAGAGATAACTGATAACGTTTTAACGAATATTTTCTAGTC
>NW_011888782.1:4660667-4667051 GCF_000151845.1 Pteropus vampyrus
GGAAACTATAGACACCTATAAAGTTGAGACTGAAGATCATCTAAATCTTTGCACCCAGAGATAACTGATAACGTTTTAACGAATATTTTCTAGTCGTTCGTCCTCACATATGTATGTATTTTTAGAAAATTTGTAAAGCATTCTTGACATAGTTTTGCTTGTTGCTTTTTTCCCACTTAATAGCAAAGCAAATTCCAATGTCAGTGAATATTTTCAGAAAAAATAATTTTGAAGCTTGTCTATTATTTTATCTGAACTTAGTATACTTAAAATTGTTTATATAATTTTGCCAAATATATTAAGTTAAATTTATAAAAACTAAATTTTATTTATTTATATTTGTAAATGTTAAATCGAGTTGTTGAAAGAACTCTAAATTCTGTAGAGTAAGGAAAATAAAATATGTACACTCAAAAGCACTCATGAATTTTAAAGGTACAGCATGCATTCTCCACAGGGGCAGTATTAGTCCAAAGGAGTAAAATTTGTTTTTTTTAGTGAAAAATCTTACCCTTTTTATAGATAAAGCATATATACATGGTACGTAGAGTATACAAACAGATACACAATCTATCTGTAGTATTAAAATTTCAAGAGGGAGAGGGGCAATTAGGAAAACAAAGTCTAAAAAGATTTCTTAGTACGGGTGATAATGAAAAGTAGGTCAAGAGACACTGAAATAATCTGGTAGAAAACTGAATCCTACAGGGCAATTCAGTTACTTTAAACTTAAGCTCATATTGAAGAAATATGATTCCTCTCTAAGATATAGAATCTTCTGATGTACTACTATAAGTTTTACCTGATAGTAGACCGTCATTTTTGAGTTCAAGATTCAGAGGAAAGAAAATATGCAAGTTAAATTAAGGTCGAAATTCCATATGTTGCAATTACGTTACATAGTATCACTACGTTAGAAAACTATTCATTGTCAAAGGGAAAACTCATTTCTTCTACCTTAAAAACCCAGACTTAATCATTTACCTCTTGAAAGAAAATGTCAGTTGTTTTCTTTGTATTTTAATTTGACAAACTTCGGTGGTTTTTTAAGAGTATGAATTCTCATTTCGTACCCACGTCCAATAATTAAAAAGACACCATCACCACAAGAACAAAAATGGTAGCAAGAGGCATTGACTTAGGTATTTTTTAAAATAACAGCCTTATTGAGATATAATTCACATGATAATTCACACTTTTAGAATTATACACTTTTAGAATCTAAAGTCATTTTTCATACATTTTCAGAGTTGTACAATCATCACCACTATCTAATTTCAGAACCTTTTCATCACCCCCTAAAGAAACCCCATACCTAATAGCAGTCCCTTCTCATTCTATTTCCCATAGCCCCTGCAACTACTAATCTATTTCTCATCTCTATAGATTTTCCTTTTCTGGACATTTCATATAAATTGGATCATACAAGATGTTGGCCTTTGAGACTGTCATCTTTCAATTGGCATAATGTTTTCAATTCATCCATATCCATAATGTAGCATATATCAGTACTTTATTCCTTTTAATGGCTGAACAATATTTCATTGTATGGACATACTATATTTTGTTTATCTATTTATTATATTTGTTTATCTATTTATTGGATTTTTGGATTGTTTCCACTTTTTTGGCTATTATAAATGATGCTGCCATAAACATTTGTATATAAATTTTTGAGTAGACATGTTTTTGCAATTTTCTTAGGTACACATACATAGAAGTGGGGTTGCTAGGTCATTTGGTAACTCTGTGATTAATGTTTTGAGAAACTATCCAACTATTGACCAAAGTGACTATGCCATTTTACAATCCTGCCAGCAGTTTATGAGAGTTTCAGTTTTCTACATCCTCGCCAACCTTTTTTATTTTAGTCATCCTGGTGGGGGTAAAATGGTGTCTCATTGTGGTTCTGATTTGCATTTCCCCCGTGGATAATCATATTGAGAGTCTTTTCCTGTGCCTATTGGCCTTCTGTATGTTTTCTTTGGAGAAATGTCTATTCAGTTCCTTTTCCCACTTTTAAATGGGGTTATTTGTCTTTTTATTGTTGAATTGTGAGAGTACGTTATATATTCTGGATACAAGTCCCTTAGCAGGTATACGGTTTTCAAATATTGTCTCCTGTTCTTTGGATTGTCTTTTCATTTTCTTTATAGTGTCCTCAGAAGCACAAAAGTTTTAAATTTTGATAAAATCCCATTCATCTTTTTTATTTCTTGTGTCACTTGTGTTTTTAGTGTCATATCTAAGAAAACATTACCAAATTCAAGGTCACAAAGATTCACTCTTATATTTTATTCTAATAGTTTGCTCTTGCATTTAGGTCTTTGATCCATTTTGAGTGAATTTTTTAAAAAATTATTATTTATACCTACAGCACCTGATCTTCCTAGATGGTCTCCCATCCAAGTACTAACCAGGGCCAACCCTGCTTAGCTTCCAAGATCAGACATTGGGCTTGTTCAGGGTGGCATGGCCATAGACCATGGACCATGGCTCCACTAGGGCATGAACTCAAGATCTTCTGCATGTAGCAGACATGCTAACTGCTACACTGTGGAACTACGTCCAGAGTGAATTTTTGTATATGGCATAAAGTAAGGGTCTGACTTCATTGTCTTGCATGTTTATATCATAGAGCCATTTGCTGAATGACTGGTTTTGGATCAAGATACAGTAATGATTGATCAACAGGTCAAGATTTTTGTCTGGAACACCCTTTCTTTTTTATTTTCTGTCACCCTTTTTCTTCCTATCCCTATTTGTAAAATACCATTTATCATAATGATAATGTTTGAGAGTCTTATCTTTTACTGAATACTCTTTATTATTATCAATAATAGGGGAATGGAGTGTTCTAGCTGTTTTCCTCTATCTATAAATTGCAGTATTTGGACCTAGGTTTTCCTGATGTCCTTGGGACTTTGGTTCATACAATTTAGTATACACCTCATCCATGTACTATCACTTTAAATAATTTACACAGCATCAAATTCCCATAGCATTAAAATTGTTCTCAAGAAATGTGATATTTCTTTAAAAGGGCTAGATTGGAAACTGGAGGGAACACATAACTAGGAACACTTGACTTGGAATGGGATGGCATGTGTTCTGGTGAGGGAAAGTTTCTAAAAAGAGGTGTGGCAAACCCTTTCAAGTGCAGCTGAGAATGAGCTCCAATAAGGATTCTGGATTTAGCAGCTAGGACATTATTGGTGAACGTTGAAGGAAATCCCAATAACTGGTTGGTGTAATGGTTAGTTCTATGTGTCAACTTGGCTAGGCTCTAGTACCCAGTTATTCAATTAAATATCAATCTAAGTGTTACTCTGAAGGTATTTTGTACATGTACAAATCAACTCACTTTAAGTAAAGGAGAATTTCTTTGATAATCTAGATGATCTTTATTCAATCAGTTGAAAACCTTAAGAACAAAACTGAGGTTTCCTTGAAGAAGAAATTCAGCCTGTCGATTTCCCTACAGATTTTGGACTTGCCAGCCCCGACAAGTGCATAATCCAATTCTCTGAAATCTATATGATCTGATGGTATAATTTTAGAGTCTGAACTTGCATTAAATTTTTTTTTTCATTGAAATCTGAGTCACTGGAACTGAGGCTTTGTAGCAAGAAATGATCAATCAACCTCCATAACATTTTCCTAATAAATTCCCCATTTTTGCATGTTGGCAGGCATCATAGAAGATAGTCAAAAAAGCATCAACATAGGGAAAAGTAATAAAAACAAAAACTAAAAATTATAACCTGATAGCCATGGAATCATGCCTACTATGGAATCAGTCATGGAACACAGTAATTATGAAGCTCATTGGAATGAAGTGAAAGAAAATATATTCTTTATAAAATATAATGGGGAAAGGAATAGTCTTAATTGATAATGCCAGAGAGGTAGAGATTTTAATTTTTCATCTAAGTTGACAAAATGACATATAGTCTTTTAACTACACATCGTAAGGGCAAATTCACATTCTGAAATGAATGCTTTAAAGAAAAAATAAAGGACTTGATTTACTTTGGTGTAGAGCTGGACATGGTATTTTACAAACAAGCTGGTATATATTGGCACTATTTGATTAAATATCTTTTAGCTCCTATTGCACTCCTACTGATTGTATCTTAAGGCCATGTGTCAGGGTTAGTGAGCTACTATAAACATGTAGTTAATAAACTAGTGAAACTGCTTTTTGAGTATTGTCATGTAGTTTTTTCCAAAAGAACTCCACCAAGATAATATACAAGCATCCTGTGTTTTTGTGAGCCCAGTGACTTCCAACTTTTTTAATGTCTTAGATATTATTGTTTCATGCTCAACTGTCAGCATGAGAACATTTGCCAGAGAAGATTATTATAACTAGTTACTTTGGTTATATCTTAAGTGCACTCTACATAATAATTTTCAGAACTTATCCTTGAGAGAATAGGGAAAACAGAAACTACATATGGAAAAAGCCCTTAAGAAGGGCTGACTTCCACTGGCACAGTTAGATTAAATGGATTTTAACAGACTTAAATCTTGTTGCTGCTTGATCTCTTTTAATTGAGACAATTACTATGGAAATAAATAATATGAACTAAACCACAACGTATATTGAAATATAATTTTTTAAATTTCTCAATAGAAAAGGTAGAGATTATGAAGCTCTTGATGGCAGAGACTTTGGCCTACTTACTTTTTTATCTCCATCAATTGCATAGGAACTGGTACATAATAATCATTTGAAAATGTTTTATGAATAAAATAACCACTCAATTAATTAATTGGAATAATTGGCTGAATATATTTTTATGGTCTGGCATTGGCCCTAGCAAGTAGTTATTAATAAGGCGATGGGTTGATATGAACTCTGGTTTTCAAGCGTATTATTGAATACATTCTTGACTCAGAGGCCAGACTGAAATTAAATCTGATGGAAAATTAGAGACCTGTTCTGAGGTGGTAAGAACTCATTTATGCAGATATTTGAGAGTGGAATGATTAAAGGAAAGAAAGCTCAATGGCCCCATCCAGTTATGCTCTTTACAGGGAAATACAGGGAGATTTAACAACCATGTATGCAGTTTTCTCTTCAGGAAGATCATATTTCTATTGTATGACAGACCAAATATTATGTTCATATGGTCAACTCTTTTTCTAACTTTGCGGGGAGTAGATATTGTTATGGATTATTCTGGTTTACTGTAAAGACTGCAAATCCTACTTTGATCAATTATTCTTTCTGCCAACATTACCTCCGTCCTTGATTCCAGCCCTAGAAATGGGTAGTTCATAGTAGGTTTTATTGGATTTTACAAAAGATTCTAAAGACTTAGAGAGCACTTTTGTCAGATTTTCACTTTGTACCTTTATTTAGGCAAATTATTGCATGCAGTCACCTAATTGTTAGTCATAGCAGGCATAAAATTACACAACTTGCTTCAGATATGTTTGTCTAAAAGCTGTTCACTTTTGGTTGTCAGCCTCCAACAGTAATGTTTGCAGAATAATCGTAATGAAATTTTAGTATATCAAAACTAATCTGTAGTAAAACTGACTCCATTTCTAGAAAAAGGTAATTTTTATTTGGTCCTTTCACTCAACAAGTGAAAATAGCAAATATGCATAGATAAGTCAAAAAAGAAATACAAAGTACAAGAAATAGTTCCTGCCTTTAAGGAGTTAAGAATTCAATAAGTTGATTTCTCTTACCTGTGGAGAAGTTAGGCTGGCCCCATTAATGAAAGTTTATTTTGAGAAAGACAATTGAAAGAAGTATAATTTAAATCTGAGAGTATGATTTTAAAAGAGGAGAATTAGGAGTAATTTAAAGATACTTGTTATCATTGCTAATTTACATTGTTCTAGAAGCTCAAGCCAAAGAAAAAATATGTAATATAGCACAATTAAAAAAATAAACATAGAGATATATCTGTATCCTTGAATATAGATAGAAAACTATATAATAGGATACACGCTAAGCTATTAAAAGTGATTTTGAGAAGTAGGACTGTGACATGGAAAGGAAGTTAATTTTTACTTGTTTTCCTTTCTGCATTTCACTGTAGCCTGAATTTTATATTTTACCACAAATATCCATTAATTTGTTGCATTTTTAAATTTAAAAAATCAAGGAATCAATGAAATCATAAAACAGGATTTCAACAAGTCAGAAAGAGAAATCAAATGGGTTATTAAAACAGAAGTCATGTCAGAAGCAGATTTTTAAGAGTTGGAGGATGAATTTATAAGATTGGCGAGCTGATGAGGCTAGAGCATGAAATGATGAATAAAAAAAGACAAATAGAAAGACTGACTGGGGAGCCATCTGTGACATGAGTTTTTATGTGCACTACGAAGTGCAGTGTGCCCATATGATTAAATGGTCAT
>NW_011888782.1:4668532-4687882 GCF_000151845.1 Pteropus vampyrus
TGAGTTTTCTTAAAATGTTTCAGTTTAGTGAATAATACTTTAATCTCAATTTAACTGGGCGGAAATGACTCTTGGGGGCTGAGGGTTACAATAACCTTGGAATAGGTCAACAAGATTCTTTAGCAAGTAGAAAACAAGGTTAGATTGACTTATTCAAAGTCAGAATATGCACGAAAATATATTAGATGTTATGTTGACATTTCAAGTTTCTTTGTGGGTTTTAAAGTTTTATCATGATGAAAAACATTTGTGAGACCCATTATGGGGATAAATTTTATGTCATTTAATTTACAGATTCCAACGGGATTTGGAAATCTCTAAATTTCATTCCCAGATTTCCCCCTTTGAGTATAACGTTTTAGATTCTCATTAGGAATGAGTTTCCACATTTTAAGCCAGTGGGGCCATGTTATTTCAGTTCCTCAGTTAACCACCTTTTACTGAGCATCAACTGTGGTTCTAGCACTGGAGTTGGAAAAGTGAGCACAAATCATTTATTTTTTTCTCCTTTTTACTCTTAGATCTTACAAATGAACCTTGTCTTCCCATTTGGCACACCCAGACTTTAGTACAGTTATCCTTGTATATAGTTAATAATAGAAAGAGTGATCAGAATCTTTTTGGAGGGACCTCGCTTTTAAGCTGCTTAAAGAGAACAAGGTTTTTCATGTTAGAATAAGAGACATACCCTAAATGGTATAATGGGACAAGTTTCAGTCTATAGCCTAATTATACCATTTTGTTATAGGTAGAGACCAACATAAAGATCTATCTTTTTAGAGTAGTGTTTAGAACAAAATGTTTTCCCTTCAAATACACAATTTCTGAAAGCAAAATGGGACAGGGGCTGCATTGTGGCTTTAGGAAAGAACGAGTAATATGTTAATGAATTACATTTTTCTCTTCTCTTCATTAGTTCAAGATGTAACTCATGTCACCAGTGTGGACTAAGCATGGGATCAAGAATAAAGATAAGATTTTGAAATATGCTTTTCAAAAATTCAAGAAAATTGTCCTAATTTATATTTCTAATCAATTAGAACCTCTTCTTTAAAACAAATACAGACCTTTAATGATAGACCCACTGTTCTATCACAAAGAAAGAATGAATGGATTGGCTAGTTTTTTCAATGATGCCAAGATGAAGAGATGACTGGACTTTCTATAATAGCACCACGGGGATGTAATTTGTTATTTTGGCATCTGAAAGGAGGCTAGTAGAGGAAGTTATGAGTCGTTAGCCCAATTCTGGTCATTCATGTTGTCCGTAACTTATTTGAAGACATAAAATTATCCCTTTTCTGGTATAAAAGTGGTACAAATGGTACAAAACTGAGACAGAACTAGCTAACATTAACAGGTAACAGAATTAAGATTAGACTTTATTATGATAGACAAGAAATCTGCAGGTAAAACTTTACAGGGAGAAATGTAAATCTCTGTCCTCAGGTTCAAAAACTTAATTGCACACTCAAAAGGCAAAGATGTCCTAGATTGGTTATGATAAATATTAACAATTTAGTGGGAGATTATTATGCTAATGAAGGTTTTAAAAAGTATTTTAGATCCACTCACTCATTCATTCATTCATTTACTCTTGTACTCGAGTACAGTATGTCAAGAATAGACCAGAATTCCTTGCTCTCAAAGGTTTACATTCTAATTGGGAAGGTAGACCCACAACTGATAATCACTGAATAATGTGATAAATGCAAAAAGAGAAGGTTGAACAGTTCTGTAGAAGTGCAGTGATGGTTACAACTTCTTTAGTATTACCTTCGCAGAGGAGCTGACTTTTGAACCAGATTTAGAGGATTAAATAGGAGTTCTCTAGAAAGGCAGAAGAAAATGGATACTGCAGAAAGGGAGGCTAACATGTACAAAGAGAAGAGGGTGTTTTAATCATAAGATGCACATTGGAGGTTATGGGAGTTGAGGCCCAAACCATAGGCAGGAACCCATCTTGAAGGACCTTCTATGCCATGTTAGAGATTGAGATCTTGGATTCAAACAAATTGTAGTGTGGTGAGGAGGTAAAGAGTGACTAGCAGATTTGTATTTTAAAAAGATAGTGCTGGCTTTTAATGTAATGGGTTCTGGGAGGGCAGTTCAGAGCCTATTGGGATCAACAATGTAAGGCTAAGGCCTGAACTAAGTCAAGTGGTGATAGGGAAATAGACACAGGGGAAAAGACTAGGAAGATGCCTAAAAGATACAATTTTATGAGATACAGTCAGAAGAACTGGGTATATTTAACTTGGAATAGAGAAGACTGAAATGAATGTATCTCCCAATACCTGAAGGACTATTGATACTTGGTATTGCTCAGCACAGCAGAACTAGGATCAATGGGTGGAGGTCATTAGTAACAACTGAAGTCATCCAACAATAGAACAGGCTTCCCCTCTGAATAATGAGTTCTCTATCCTTGGAGGTATGCAAGGGAAGCTGAATCACCATGTGTCTGAGATGCTACAAAAAGAATGTCTCCAACTTTGGGAGATAGGTTATATCATGTGATCTCTAAATCTCTTCTCTATTTAAAATTCCATAATTCTTTGATCTCAATAAAAAGTCAATCCATCCATCCTTTAAGAGAACCAGACTAGTATCGTTTTTAAAGGAACTCTTGAGGTTCCACTCTAAAATGGAGAAAGGGAAAACAAATGGGTTTTGATGTCAAACAAAAGCAGATTGGCTCTTACTGCCTTTTAAGTCAAAGGTTTTCAATTTACCTTCATTATGTAATGAAGTTTTCTTATTTTGGACATTGTAAAATCCTCAAAAAATAGAATCATAAATACTTTGTTTCTAGCTGTGTCCACACAGACCTGAGCCTAGTGCCTGACACATAGTTGATGCTCAAAAAATACTTGTTAAAGAAATGTAGTGGATGCTGTCATACATCACCCATACCTTCCTTCAGGACTGAAGGACCTATTTCCCCAGTCATTAGGAGTGTTGTCATTAGATGACCCCCAACCCTCTTCAGAATTGCCCTTGGCTAGAAAAAGCTGCCTTACTGAAGGTCATGCCCTCTTTCCAGAGCAGCCCACATCTAATAACTAGTTAGCAGAAGAGTGCAAAGCCTGGCTTCCTTGCTTGACCAACCTGGGAGAACTTTGAAGGGCCATCCCAGCTTCAGAGCTCCCCATAGGTCTGGCTAAGGCCTCCGTTGTAACTACAGCACAACCCTGTCTCTCCCTTTGCCCAATCCTGCTTCTTTCTCTTTGTTTTAATGGGTGTTGATCCTGATAATATTCCTGATAAACTTCTTATACATTAATCTCCATCTCAAAGTCAGTTTCCCAGGGAATCAACCCCAGGAAATGACCATATGAATGAGAATCCATTCAATTTTTGACAAAATTTTGTAGAACATAGAATGAGGGGTCCTTAGCTATCAACAGCTTTGCTAAATCCTCTACACTTGACCTTTTTGCAATGGCCATTTCTATTTTATTTGAGCTTGATGCGAATGAAAGCCTTTTCATGCAATGGAGCTTGTCAATCCCCACTCCACCCCCCACCCAGTTTTTGTGTGTTTTTCAAAACACTAAATTCTGTTTGATGTAAGATCCAAGGCTGAACTTTCAGTGTGTTCATTTGGGTCTTGATTTACTGCTCTTTGGCCTTGGTTTGTTTCCATTTGATTTTGGATGATCATTAATCTTCCTGGGAAAGCCTCCAGGGGCTGATGGTGCCCTAGTCTGTTCACTGATACAAGTGGAATTATTAAGAAGTTCATGTTTCATCCCCTCTTCTGACAATTTTTATCCTCTTAAAGTCCCCAAATGTGCAGTATTTAGAGGAAGAAAAAGAATATTGGAGGTCGAAGACATAAATGTTTTAGCTTTATTTAAAAAAAAGACATAACTGGAGCTATAACTGGTTTGTTGGTGAGATGACTGAGAGAGCTGAGTGAACACAATTTCAGATATAAGTGAATCCATTACATACTATAAATGAATGTCTTAGGACATTGGGGCTTATTTCTCTCCTGGAACTGCAGGTGAGAAAAACAAAACATAATTTGGCAGTATTTAAAATTACATCAAAGGGAGATGTAAGTAAGTATATTGAGTATTCCTAAGTCAAACACATGGTGCAAGTGTACTGTATAACCAAAATTTGGTAACTATTGTGGTTATGTTGCAATATAGCATACATTTCTTTTCCTTCCTTCACAAACAGAAATATCTTTATAAGAAAAGAGACCTTACATCCATTGAAATATGATTAATGTGAAACTGCTTTGAATATGGTTACATACTATACTATTATGACAATATTAATATTGTATTCCTCACAATTCGGTTATTCGTCGTTGCACAAAAATGCTTTTTAGTATTGTTAAAAGAAACATTGCATATTGTTTGGTTTGGCATTTGTTCACTTCACGCAATATTAAAGTCTCATTTTTTTGTATATATTGACAGTATCTATAGACTTGTTACAGAATGTTTTATTTTGTTGATTTCACACTATTTTCTTAGCCTGGCCCCTATTTAGTGCCATTTGGATATTTTCAATGTACTGATATTATAAATAATATGATGGTAATACTTTTTGCCTAAGTCTGAATGTTTGTGCCTCCCCAAATTCACATGGGGAAATCCTGAAGCCCAATGTGATAGTGTTAGAAAGCGGGGCCTTTGGGAGGTGATTAAGTCATGTGGGGTGGAGGGAGCCCTCATGAATGGGATTAGGTCTCTTATAAGAGACCCCGCAGAGCTCCCTAGCCTCTTCTACCGCTGTGGACACCACAAGAAGTTTCTGGCTATGAACCAGGAAGGGGGTTCTCACCAGAAAGTGACCATATTGTCACCTTGATCTTGGACTTTCCAGCCTCCAGAACTGTGAGAAATAAATTTCTCTTGTTTATAAACAACCCAATCTGTGGTATTTTGTTATAGCAGCCTGAATAGACTAAGAAACTTGCATTCATTTTTTTGGAGTCATTTTTATGTATGTATATATATTTTTAATATATATAAAAACAATTTGTTAAATATTATCATTATGTTGTCTTGTCCAGTATGATAGTCACTAGCTACATGAAGTGTGGATAGCCTGCATTGTTACATGCTGTAGGTATAAAATACACACCGGATCTCAAAGATTACTTGGAACAAAAAAAAGTAAAATATATCATTAATACTTTTTATATTGATTACACATTGAAATAATATTTTTGATATATTGGATTAAATCAAACATTATTGAAATCAATCTCACCCATCTCTTTTACTTTTTAAAATGTGGCTTTTAGAAAAATTTTAATTACATATATGGCTCACATAGTTCTTTTGGACATCCCTGATCTAATGCCTTGAATTTATTAATGGATTTTCTATTTGATTGACTATATTTTCAAATTGTTTATATCTAATTCCTGTGTTTTGATAATTATTTAAATAATTTATAATATACTTGAATATAATGAGTACAATCACATCTTTAAAATAGTATTTGGTATTATTGGTTTCTTATGTATCCAGATGATGTACACCATTAATTAATAAAGATCTATATATTATATTATGAGAACTTTGAATTTATAGTATATTAAATCTTTCTCGTAACTTAAAAATATTGTCATCTTTTCCAATTTTCGGCTTCCCAGGTACTTGATTTCTGATTTATGTACTATATATTTCTTTTTTTTTCTTTCTGGGTTTGATAATTTTTTAAAACCAGTTTTTTCTGAGCTGACATCATTAACCTTTTTTTTATTGTTTTAATGGGAACTCTTGTATTTACTACTGGTGTGTCATCAGTATAAGAGAATGTGATTGAATTTTGCGACTCCTAATTCCTTTGATCTTTTCTTAATTATCTTTAATATTTTTGTTTATTTCTAGCTGCACTAACTTGCAAAACCAGAATTTAAAAATTCAATCTTCCTTGTGCGTATCTGTTTTTTCTTCTTGAATACATTATGTTAGCATTTATATTTGGCTTTTGCTATTAAAGTATCTATGCTTTATTATAAAAAGGCAGTAATCCACTGTACTTATTTTGCTTATTTTTTATGATTAATTTTATTCAACACTTTTCTATAACATACCAACTTTTTATTCTTGGAGTAAATCCTGCATTATCCATATTGGACAAATTTTTAATCTATAACTTTTGTTTGCTAAGATTTTGCTTAAGGTTTTGCATCTTCGTTTCATTAATGAGATTGCTCTAGCTCAATAACCAAGACTCAACAAGTTTATTTAGGAAATATTGTCCTCTAAGTAAATATGCCATACTTTAAAAAATATATTTGAGGAGCAATTTAAGTAGTATAGGGTTCTTTATACTTTAAAAGCTTAGAATATTTCTGCAGTTAAGTTGTCAGGGTCATAATACCTAACTTTTTCTATTTATATATCATTAATTAATAATGTTTTCTATTTCTTGTTGCATATATTTTTATTACATATTTGTGAGAAATAATATGATTATTAAATCATTTAGCTATGCACTTATAGCCAAGAACAATGCTTTTTAACATTTAACAAAATCTATGCTCTTTTGTCTTTCCTTGATCCCATTAATTTGTTATTTCTCTTTTTCATTGGGTCAATGGTTTATCAATTTTGTCCATTTTGTCAGAATGCAAACTACTGTTCTTTTGGCTCATTTCTATTATCATTCTTTTATGTTAAATTTTTTGTTTTATTTTTATTTTCCTACTTTGTTTTGGTTCATTACATTATTCTATTTTAAAGTTCTTTAGGTTCAAAATTAATTCATGGTGTTTCTAGTCTCGTTTTATTATTAATATACACTTAAGGATATAAATTTTCTTCCTAGTATATTTCTTCAGCACCTCATTATTATATGTTGTACTTATATGGTTGCTATTTAAAAAAAAAGAGTTTACTATAGCTTTCTTCTATATACATTAATATTGTATTTTCAATTTTAATTTTCATGTGATTTGTTTTTGTAGAACTCTGTTTTTCCTATTTAATTATATTGAAAATAATTAAATTATTTTTATTGTTATATTATGGTATGAAAATATGATTTCACAGATTTCATGCTATTATATTTTGCATGAAATAAGTTCATTTTTCTATCCCAGTATATGCTTATTTGCATAATTAGAAAGACTCCTTATAATCCCTTCTCTGTGATTCAATACTTTCCATATGTCTGTTAGCTCAACTTTGTTTTCATATGTTTTTTCCACTGTATTGTTTCTCTGCCATTTGTCTACAGATTCTGCCATATTTCTTTAGTCCTGAGATCTTCAGTTATATTTCTATGAATTTCTCCTTGTACTTGGCCAACTTGTACATATGCCTTGATCAAGAACTGGCTTCAAAGGTGTTTCAACCCATGTAGTCATACAGGGTTCTGCCCTCAGAGGAGCCCTGCCCTTGGTTTAATGCTCTGCTGTCACCGTCTTGAAATTCTTAATAATTTCTGAATAAAAGGCTCTGCATTTTCATTTTGCAGTGGGCTGCCTCAAATTGTGGAACTGGTCCTGCTTGTTCCTTATATCCTGTGAATTTGCTGAACTTATTTTTTATCTCAAGCCGATTGGAGATGATTTGTTGGATTTTCTAGATAATCCATTCCATCATCTAAATGAGATCCAATTCCAGCCAGACAGCTTGGGAAAGTCCTCTTCCTTTCTAGCTCTTCCCCAACCCCAGGGTGAAATCGCTGCTAAAAGTTCTCTCCTTGCGCCTCTTTCATTTATTGTCAAATATTGTTTTTATTACTTCCAGAGGAACTTGTGGTCAGGTGTCCAACAGATGGTACTCAGCTCAGGCCCCACCAGGGCTTTTGCCTGGAGCAGCAGCGGGAGCACAAGTAAGCTCTGCCTCTAACCTCCCTCCCTCCCACACAGCTGAAGAACTCTCATCTTCCCCGACCTGTTAGCACCAAGAGGATTAGGCTTGCTCTCATGCACTTAGAATTTCAAGCCTATGATCCTTTTATGCCACACTCTCAGGCTTAGCCATCCATACACTCCCATCATCCAGAGGTACAAAATTCCCTTTTCTTCACACAGTCCTTCTCTTAAGGAGTGAAGGAGGTAGCTTAACTATCTTGATGCATTCTGGGAAATAGAGCTGCCATAGGGCAGGACAGGGTTAAAACCATCAGAGCATTCCTGAAGATTTGAGTTTGAGACTGGTTTGTCTCTCCTCTGTGGTTTGACCTTAAGCAAGTTACTCACCTTTCTGAGCTTTCTTAGTCCTCCCATTTGTGAAATGGAGAAAATAACAGTAGCTATGTATCAGTTTCAGTGAGGGCTAAGTGAAGTGAGGCATGAGAAGCCCTTGAAATGTTGCCTGGTATATAGGAAGTGCTCACTGCATGCTACACCAAGATGGTGGTTCTGGCTGAATATTCTGAGATGTTGTCTCAGGTGACCTCAGGAAGGGATGTGGGAGGAATTCTCCAGGTCTGTGTGACCCTAGCAAAGGAATAGCTGACCAGGATAACAACTGGGTCCCAATCTGCTGAAAATAATACGTAAATATTGATGTGTCCCCTTAGCTACCCATTCCTCTTGGGCTAGACTGTCAAGGAGGAAGTCCTGGCTTTTTTTTCACCCCCTCAGAATGCATAGTGGCTAAGTTAATAGACTTTGGAACCATACTGGGTTCTGGAAAAGTTACGAACTTTGAAAGTACCTCTCTAGCCTCATCTGTGAAGTGAGAATAGATGTGTCCAGCCTACCCCTCTTCCTGGTCTCACCATGGCATTCCTCCTTTCCTTTTGCTCACTGAAGGAGGCTGTTGGCTCAGAAGAAAAGCATGTTCTATATTGCTTATAGACCCTGATTCCCTCTGCCTCACTCCTCTCTTTCCTCAAATTCAGATTATTTATTTATTTATTTATTTATTTATTTATTTATTTATTTTTAGTGGAGCTGCTGCCACAGGCTGAAATCCACTCACAGACCCCACCTCCAGATCCTAGAGACAGAGTCTTAGTGAAATAAATCCATAACTCTCAAAATAGACCCACCCTAGGGCCCCTGTGTACTCATTCCTGAGGGTCTGTGTTCAGGCCTGAATAGGGATGTGAGGCCACTTCTCAAATGCCCTGCTCATTCCAAGATACCCATGTGCTCTGCCCTGTGGCTTGATACAATATGGACTTGGTTCTTTCCTCCTATTCCAATCATCCCAGAAACAAGTTGGTCTCTTGAGCCAGCTGCAGAAGGATCACTCTAATTCTAATGCTTTCTTTCACTTTGATACTTAGGAATAGTCCTATTCTCAGCCCATAAGCCAGCCTCATTTCTCATCCACCTTTCTGGATTGAATAGTTTTTTCCATTGCTGTCTCTGGCGCTGGGCTAACCTCTCTCTTTTCTATGAGATCACTACTTAGAAAGACACAGTTTCTGTCCTCTCATTGTTTTACGTTTCTTTCTCTTCAGAATTATTAGCTCATGATATGCACTAGAGACTAAAATGTTTTATAACATACTGCGTGAGTTAGTGGGGAGTGAAACAACCCTAAGTCAGTGTAACGTACAGGAATCAGTTGTCAACAGTACTACGGAGGGAATGTAGTTTGTATGTTCCAACAAATACTCATATTCTGTGATTGAGCAGACATTATACTCAAAATGAAAATAAGGGGGCCACTGATTGGGGTTCTGGAATTAGGGAACCTGGGAATTTTTACTGTGAAACATTTATTGTACCCTAAACTCACCTTTATGATGACCAGTGAGAAGGGAAGTACATTAAATAGAGACGAGGCTTTGACTTCCTATGTGTGCCAGAGAAATCTTGTGGGTCTGATGACGTTTTGAGAAAATTATTTATCAGCTCAAATTGCTACCTTTTCCATTTATACCTTTCTTTAATGTTTGCAAATGTTGGTCAGCATCCATGCCAGGAGGCAGGTCAGTGTTTTTATCCCTGTGTGACTAAGGAGGAAAATGAAATCCCCAAGGTTTAAAGGATTTGTGTCACTGTCAAGCAATGACCAAATGTCAAGCATTCTGGTCTGTAATCCCAGCCAGAGCATCTCAGGTCTGGGGTCTGATTCACATAGCCAGGCTGCTTCGTAACATCCCAAATTAGACAGAAGGCTTGAATTTCCCTTCAAGTAAGAGTGAGAGTAGACTGTTGGAATGAAGTGTTTACACACCACTGCAGAGAAAGGGCTTATGAAAGACTTAAGATTTAAGCTGTGTGTATAAACGGAAAAGGGAGGCAGAGAGATGGTTAGGATCGTTTTTATGGCTGAAATATCAGTGTAGACTAATATGGTCTTCGTAGGAAGACAGACAGATAAAAGAACATAGAGATGGTTTAACGTGTAAAGTGTTCATGGGGACAATAAGACTGAGTAGGACACTAGAGAATATGGTGATAAAAATTTTATTTTGGATATAACAGTTAAAAACCGCAGGTGCCCATTATAGAACTAGAGATTGAGGGTGATTTAAAATTGCTCCACATACTCTAATTGCATTAACATTGTACTCTACTAGACACTTTGTCCCTAATTGTATTACAAACGCAGTAAGTCCTTAGCATCAGAAAAGTTAACCATGTTAGGAAAAGGGCCATTTTATAACTCACTAAGTGGAGAATCTACCCAGTGAAGAGAACGTCCTGGCATCTTTGGCTCAATGAAAAAGGGAAACCAGGGAACCTAATTTAAAAGGTAGGAAAAATGGACCGATTATGTGAAACACTTAGAAGTCAGTCTATGGGAATATATAACTACAAAGGTATTCAATTTCAAGACATCAAAAGATAAGAGACTTAGACACTCCAATGAGAAATACAAGTGAGTGGAAGAGGGCTGAAACATTTCATTATATCACACCAAAGAGTAATTCCAATAAATAAAGACTATCAAGAAGTGGAAAACAAAATAAATCCCAGTATCTAACTTGACCTTAAAAAAAGTTTTAAAAATCTGTGCTTAAACTCCTAGAATCAGCAGGTCAATGGAGTCATTCATGATGACCTTTGCCTTCAGGCTGCAACTGTCCAGATGATCCCGGTAGATAATTGCCCATCCTGTTCTTAAGGTTCTTGTGAAAAGGAAATTCCAAGGCCCCCTTGGTCATGCATACCAGTGCCTGATGGCAGCACAAGGAAGATTTCCTCTCTCTGGAGCCTAAAATCCCTGTGACCGCAGTTTATCTACTTCTTCTCTTCTTCTGCTAGTCCCAGTTCAGCTCAAGATCTTCTATTTATATGGTCACATGATTTTAAAAGATCATTTAGGGCACCCTCCACATCATCTCTAACTAAGGTTTAATAACACAAAAAGTGTTTGCGTGGGAACTGGTGACGAGGAGGGGAACTTGAATGTTTCTTAGTTTGTGCTCTCTGACTTCCCCGGAATGGCCTTCTGAATGGCCAGCTCCATCGGTTCTTTTAAAACCTAGGTTCACTCCCTTCCTAAGCCTCCTCCTAGGTGTTTCTCTGTTCCGGGACAGATACAGAGCCAAATTATAAAACCACAACACATGGCTCCCAATCTCTCTTCCTTTGCCCTAAGACCCCTCCCTCCCCCTTGTGTGTGTGTGTATGTGTGTGTGTGTGTTTTGGTTTTGGAGTCAGGGGTGGCTAGTGTCTTGAGCCTTGTCTTCTACCTTCTGGGTAATTAGATTAACCTGTCTTTTCTCTCTCTCATGTGGCCCCCATATGTCTCTGCCAAAAAAGACATCTGGCTAATTTTTTGCTAATGTGCTTAAGTGGGAGCTGTCTAGGGAAGTGTCCTTTCTCCAGGTAATTTGTACATCTTAACAGCAGCCTTCTGGAGATGTTGTCCTCTTTTGTGTTGTGTATTGCTAATTGTGAGAATTTCTAACTAATTAAGGCAGCATGCCAAGCTGGAAGGGGTAATGCTTTTGGTCTGGCCAGGTTTTGCTATATTCTACGTCTCAAAGCTAGGTCAGGATTTTTTACTGACCCATGGCAGGGCTGGGATTGCTCCTTTAATTTATTATTTTTAATTACTTTTAAAACTGGAACTAGTCTATGGCTATGCCACCCCGAACACACCCAATTCCATCTGTTCTCGGAAGCGAAGCAGGGTCGGGCCTGGTTAGTACTTCGATAGGAGACCACCTAGGAAGACCAGGTGATGTAAGTGTAAAAACAAACAAACAAACAAACTAACAAACAAATAAATAAATGGAACTGTAGTGCATGCAGAATAGAAAATAAACCTCCCTTCTACCCCAAACTCCTAGTCACCTTCTCCTATGGCATAAAATATAGTCTTTTAACCAAGTATAGGTATACTTAACAGATGATAGCTACATGAATAAATTCATTTGTATCAGATAAGAAGAAAAAAAAGGGAAGAAAAATTGGAAGGCATGGAATAAGACATACTCATCATTGCAAAGAAAGAGGTCTAATGAAATAAGAAAGGACTTTATAAGCATATAAGGGGTAAAGATGGATTTTTGAAAAGCTTTATTAATTAAAAAAAAAAGTATTGAGGATCTATTATATGTCAGGTCCTGGGCTGGTATAGAGTTTGAAGGTGAATCCTGTTTGTATCAAACTCCGATATGCTCAATTGTTATGGAGAAGACTCGTTGTACTCTCTTGAGCTCATACTTATACAAGGAAAAGACTCATAAATAAATAATTACAATATAGTATAATGAAAGCTGTAGTAGAACTATGTACTAAGGGCTTTAAGAGCCTGTCTTCTGGAGTCAGGAACATCATATCAAAGGAAGAAACATTTTACTTTCTTGAAGGGGGCCTCTAAGTTCTTCCAATGGAGAGAGGGAAACTGGAATTATAAACCTAGTGGACACTGTAAGCAAGCACACAGAAGGTGAGAATGGACAGCCTTTTCAGGGAAACAGATCAGTCTGACTGGCATGTAGGAAGCATATCTGGGTAGGAGATGACGCTGGGGATCAGGTTATGATGGGCCATGTATGTCTGCTAAGGAGAATGAATTTTGTCTTGAAGTGGAATTGTTGGAGACTTTGAGAAGTGATCTCCTCCCTGCCCCAGGACAATTCTGACCGGTGATTCGAGAACTAGATTGAAGTAGAGAGGGACTAGAGTCAGGCAGGATTGGATGGTTACTGGAATAGTCCCAAATGTCATCAGCAAACCCAATGGTAAACCCGGCCACTGTGGTGGAAATGGGTTTGAGAGCCATTTCTAGGCTGATTTACATGATTAACTATGCCTTAATAGTTAACTGGAACAAAGGGTGCAGGGGATTAAGGCTGATGCCAATTTCTTCAGTAAGGCTACTTTGTGGGTAGAGTACCACTAAAATAAATATGGAGTACAGGAGAATAGATGTATGGAACACATATTTGGTGAATTAAACCTAAGGTACATTAGTTTGAGATTTCTGTGGCACAACTGGGCAGAGAATCTCTGCAGGGAAAAGAGTTTCAATGATACAAGGAGAGTAAGCAATGTCAGATATTCCACAAAGGTCAAGAAAGATAAAGACTAAAAAGTTAATTATGATGTCAACCATGACCTTTAGGAGGGCAGTTTCAGTAGAAGAAGAAGAAAATCAGTTACGATAGGCTGATAACTAAAAAAAAATTTTAGGAGGACATGTCTAGAATATATTTATATGTGGAAAGAAAGCAGCCAATAGAAAGAGAAATGGATGAAGACATGTGACTAAGCAAGGCAGGGGAGGTGGAAGAACTGTTCCAGTTCTGCCAGGTTTGCAAAGGAGAGAGGAACTCCAAGGGGCACCACCTGTCTCTTTGCCTGAGGGATTCACTTTCCCCTAGAATCTAATGGCTGCTGCAGTCATCACACTGGCTAGGGATGCAGGCAGATAAGAGGCTCCTTTTTTTTTTTTTTTTCCCACAGACCGTCCATCCCCTTATCTATAATGGAGCAGCTGAGAGGTGCTATAATTCCCCTAACAGCTTGGGTGAATTACACCACAGAAAGCAACTTTAAACTGACCACACAATGTCTTTATTCTTAGAAGGCACAGGCACAGTCTTAAGGGGTTTCTGATGAAAGCAGCTCCTTTACCTCCTGTCTCCTGGAGGCCCTATTCTCCTCCTCACTGCCCAGAAGCACCATGAAGACCTGAGATACCAGGCCCAAGAAAAGGTGGCCCAGAAGGAGGAAAACATTTCCTCTCTTTGGTCTACGGCTGCCTTCCAAACCCTTGATTCTTGTCTTTGTATGACTGACATTGAGACTGGCCACTCTTTCAGGGAAGACTCCACTCCTACCCCAAGGAGGTTTACAAAACCTTGTGGTCCCCAAAGAAAGAACAATCACATCAGAACAGAAGAGTCCGATAATCATATAAGACATTCATAGATGGTTTCTGATTTTGGATAAGTTTAAGACAGCAGAGGTGATGGGTGAGGTAAGGATCAGTGGGATGTAAGAAAATTTAAAGCAGTTTATTTCTTGATGTATCTTATTGTCCATGTGAAGTAGGACTACTGCTGAGATGGAGGGGCAGTGGACCAGTTGGGATTTGGAGAGGAATGGTTTGAAGAATAGAAATTGGCATCAATTAGCAAAGGATAAATTACTGCCTAAGAGCACCAAAGGCCCTGCTGAATACGGGTCATTCACTTGTCCAGTCAGCATGGCTATATGAGTTCTTTTCTCTAGCAGAGTAGCAGCCTGGGGGCATGTATGGAGAAAGTCATGGTTGGAGTTATGCAAGGCTATAGACTAGCAAAGTAGGCACAACCAAAGGACAATGATGTGAAGGGTCTAAGATGCTGGTGAGAATGTGGTTGAAAGTCTGGGTCATGAGGCCCAGGCTGGGTAGAGAAAAAAGTACACACAGGAGTGCTGATGGATTGAGAAGATGGGATGGAGTGGAAGAATTAAAGGTCTTACTAAGGCTGGCAGATTGGTTTGGGGCAAGTAAGGAAATGGGACTGTTGAAAGGGCAGTTTTGGGATAGACAATGGGTTTTTGAGTTTCAGATGTCAGAAATGAACTAGTTCTGGGGTTGGGAATTCAGAGTGGGTAGATGAAGGAAAGTCAGTTGGGAGCCATACATCACACATTGGGATGTGTAAAATGATATAGTCATTGGACTTGGCCTTTTTAAACTCATTAAAGTAAATCCGTCCTCGAAAATCAGATTGATATGATCCAAAAAATGCAAAATTTGGAAAGTATTTGTTATGCTTTGCTTAACAGGATAGAAAAAAAAAAAGGCCTCTATAAACTATATAAAGAACAATATATGGAGACCTCACTTGGTGAGTATCCTTTTATTAACAGAATGAACTAATACACTAGCATGTTTTATATTTCAGATTTTTACTTCTCTGGAGAAATAAGATGATCCTGGCAGCATTGGGCCAGGATTCTCTCATGACAGCAATAAGGTTCCTCACTAGGTTATCTAATCCCTACAACTCCATATTGCTGAGTGTCAGTTGCTATTTATCATTATGTTCATACTGTTTTTCTTAGAGTTAAGAGGAAAGTGAAATATTTCTTATATCCAAGGCTCTTTCAAAATTGGAAAACCAAAGATGAATCAGGAAGAGTATCCCTCTGCATTTGATATGCAAAGATACCACTGTTAGAAAACTATAAATTATGATGCTCTTATCAAACAAATCCTTCCAGCTTTACTCATTGCATTATTTATGTGGCTCCTACAGGCATTTGAGTATGCAATGACTCTTGTAATACAATGATAGTAGAAACACAATTATATACGTAAGAATTTACAAAAGAAGTGTGATAAGCAACAGATATTTTTAGACCAAATCATATTATTACTTTTGTTGATAGAATAACTCTATCAAATCTCCAGTAATTAACAGATTCCCTCAAAGTGCTACCCAACTCAACAGCCACTGAGAACAATTTAATGAATTCACACAGTGGTTCCTCAGTGGCTAGAAAGTGTCGATGTAATTCCCTGAGTGCCTAACTTCTTGGCTACCATATACGCTTGGAGAAGATGGCTTCAAGGAAAATGGGTGAAGAATCTTTAGTGTTAGAGGAGAGGAAGAATATGCAAATGAAAGCTTTTGGCAGGTCTAACTTGCCTCACTGTTGCCTAGGAAGAAAGGTAGTTGCTACATATTTCTTGTTGAGAATCATGATAAAATAAACATAATCCGAGCTTTAGGAGCATAATAGATTAAAATCAACATCTTGGATTAACTCAGGAAGCAAATGGATAGCCATGGTAGACCAGTATATTAATATGATCTGCTGTTTCCTTAAAGTATTTTGGTCTTCTTTCTGCTCTAATAAGCTCTCACATTAAACATATGGGAGCAGTTGAATGTGAAAATTCAGAGGTTTAATTGCATCTTTAGAGAAATACAGCAAAGAAAATGAGATTGAGATTTGGGAAAGAAAATTTTCATAATACATCAAGGAAAAAAAAATAATGTGAAGGCCAACTATTCAGTGAGTCAGAAAAATTTAGAGAGTCATAATGTTAGAGCCTGCAAACTGGAAACTAGATATGAATTCATAACTTACAAGAGTATAGATGACAGCAAGAAGTCAGTGTTATTCACCAGAATCTAACCATTGGTATATAGCTATAGTAAATTGGCATAAGCACCATGGAGTTATCCAGAATGGACATTTTATCAATGTCTTGCCTACCTCTTACTGCTTTGCTCTGAAAATTAGTCTGAAGGAACCATTAGACAGTATTTGCTAAAGAATGACTATGATATTTTGGCTCTTTTTCTAACTCTAACTTCTATGAATTTCCACAATGCCATAAAAACACTTTAGCAAGAATTTTGGCAAAATATTTACAATTTCTTCAATAACATTGCTCACAGAATAAGATAAATGGAAAGCAATCATTTAGTAACTTCAGAGAGACAAGCAAGAAAGAGGAGAAACAATTGCTTACCATGCTATTTGTGATAAAAAAAAAAAAATCTGTTTAGCTATTAAAGAAGCCTGCTGGGAGCCAAGAATTGCACATATCAGAGGATCATGCTGCTTCCCATTACCATGTAGGAGAAATGGTACCTACAGTCTGGCTGTTTGTGGGAATAGAAGTATAGCTGTAACAGTAGGCGTGTGACCAGTGGCTTGTGGGAGACAAGCACTTATGGGGATAAAAAGGAACCTGGCACAGGCCTTGGGCTTCTGGCATCATTAGTTACAGGTCTGCCAAGATACTTTGGGAAACATTTTAATTTAAATGCCAAATCTATTTCAATGAAGTCTCCCTGGTTTGACCTGTTGGGAATCCAGTGAGATGGATGGGCGCTCATTTTGGAGAACATTAGGTGAATTAGATGATGGTTTTATAAAAAGCATCCTGGAGGTTTAAATCTCTATATGTTCTCATTCAACTGAGGAAACTCATGGTATGAGTTGCAGGATATATTACTCTCATAGCATTTTACTAGTGATTGGTAAATGCAGGAAAGGGCACAGATACCTCCAGGCATTTATTCAAAATACCAAAGTTAGAGAACTTTAGGAATAAAGGCCCAGCTTTCTTCCATTTCTCCACCACAGCATACTCACAGGATGCTACAGCTATAAATTAAAGTAGATTAAGAAACTGACTTGAATTATTTGAACATATTTTTGTGTAAAAACTATCACAAGACAAAAAAATTTTTTTTGAACCAAATCTGGTGGGGGTGGGGGAGGAAAAAAAGGGATGGGACTGAATTAACTATTAAAACATTGTTGTCCATCCATGTGGAAATATTTAAGTTTGTGAGCTTCTAGGCCCAGGTTGGCAAGAGATGGATAAAAGCCTGTCTGATGGGTTAAAAAAAAATATGAATCCAGAAGATCAGAAGAATTAAAACGCCCCCAAGAATAATATCAAGGTATTTGAAGTTGCTTCAGAGGCAAGGGCGGGTTTGTATCGGTATATGGAGCCCTTTCCATAGAGGCTGCTTGGCAGTTTGCTACAACACCATGCTAATGAAACCAAAGTCTTTAAGTTCACCCCCCAGCGGACTATCAGTTTTTCTTTCGCTCCCTGCGGGAGGCGAATTCCCAGAAAAGGAAATACCTAGTTGGGGAATGGCTGGGGTGCTAGAGAAGAGCTGGAGGCTAGAGCCAGGGAGCCTGGGATGTAGAGAAGGGTGGCGTCAGGCTGGGCGGGGCCTCGGGTACCACGCTGTGAGTTTGAGCCCTGTCTGGCTAGAGGGATGAAGTTCCAGGCGAGGTATTTGAGCGGGGGTGCGACCTGATCAGTGACCTCGCTCAAATGATTTTTAGGCCGGTCACTCTACCTGAAGCATTGGGACTGGGGGTAACCGGGGGAGAAAGAGAGAGAGTGGGGACTGGCTGTTGTGATCCAAGTAGGATATCCTATCCTCAAAAAGATGAGACTGAGCAGGGCGGGGCCCGCAGAGGGCTGGACCAGCCGGCATCTCTGGCGGCGGGATCAGGAAGGACACTAGAAGGGAGGGACGACGGTGATAAATCCTTGTAGGGAGACTCAGAGGGCACAGAACTGGCTCTGCCGCGGTCCTCTGCTCTTCGCCTCTTGCCGTCCGCCCACCCCCACCCCCGCCCTGGCATCCATGAAACCAGTTGTATCAATTCACAGTTAAGGAGCCCAAAGGAACGGAATTGGTTTCTGTATGTGACTTGGGTCTGACCCACTGGGAAAGCCCAGGGGGGAACGTCCGGGTGGCCCTTCTCCGAGCTAGGTGGGAGGGGAAAGAGTCCTGCGCGCGAGTCTGGGAGTAGGAGGACGGAGCAGTGGCCAAGATTCCCCCCACCCCGAGTCGGTGGACCTCCGCTGTGGGCCCCGCGGCCTGTGCGGTCGTTGCCCCTCGGGGCGCCAGACGAATGACTGGCAGTTACCACAGCTCTAGTGGGGCGGGGGTGTCAGGGACCCGAGGCCACCTCCCGTCGCCGTCCGCTCCGCTGCAATGTTCCCGCGGCCGGATGAGCTGGCCCCACCGCGACGGCGGCGACCTCGAGCAGGAGCCCGGGCTGCTCGCGGTGGGTCCGGGGCCGCCCGGGAGGGTCCTCACGGCCTGTAGGGGGCAGCGCCGAGCGCGGGAGGAGACGGCCACAGGCGGGGGGTGGGTGGGTCTGGGCCGCACCGCGACTGTCACCGCGCGGCTCCCCCTGCCCACTGTGCGCTTCCTCTCAGGCCTCAGTGGGACCGCGGGGGAACGTGGCAGGGCCAGCACGAGACGGCCTCTGGGGAGTTGGGGTCGGGGGAGACCCGTGTCGCTTCGCGTCCTCCCGGGGCCGTGAGACCCTCGGGAGGCGCCTCTGCGCCGCCAGAGAGCGTCGAGGCGCCTGCCGCTTTCTCCTCGCTCTCAGCCCGAGGTGGGCACCCAGGCTCCGGGGCAGGGCGCCCGGTTCCCGCGTGATGGGTGCTCCGACCCCCAGGGTGGGTGCCATGAGCCCCCGGGGAGGGCGCCCCGAGCCCCAGAGTTGGG
>NW_011888782.1:4688432-4707296 GCF_000151845.1 Pteropus vampyrus
CCCTGAAAGCTGGAGCCGGCGAAGGCGGCGGCGGTGGCGGCGGGGGAGGTCGCCTCGGACACGGGCAGGCGCGCTATGACAGCGGCGGGGTTTCCAACGGAGACTGCAGCCTCGGCGTGTCCGGGGATGAAGCCCGGGCCAGCCCCGCCAGGGCACCCCGCGGCGTGGCTCTCGCTCCGACCCCCAGCCCAGTCGCCTGCCCCCTCCCCCGGGAGAGCAAACCCGGCGGCCTGCCCCGCCGGAGCAGCATCATCAAGGTAGGTGGGAGAAGGGCGCTCATCGTCCACCCACAGCCGTCCTTGGGGTCTGTTTCCCTAAGAGGGGAGTGGTGGTGGAAGGGGGTTGTAAGAGGAGCCCACTCACTGCTAACGGGAACTACTGGTGCAAGGGTGCTTGGGGTGGTTGAGCAGGGATTGGATGAAAATGGCATTTGGAAAGATTGGAGAGGTGATCCTTAAGGTGCTGGGGGAGCTGTGCTCAAAGACATTCATAGTTGAACTTGGGGCTGTCACCTCTCCCAAGATTGACCTGGAAGTATGGCCTGTACCTGGCTGGGCAGGGCATGTTCTTCTATGGTGGTAGCCTAGGCTGGTAACAGATCCCCTGTAAGGTTTCTATTGTATGTTAAAGACAGTGATTATGTGAAAACATTTTCTTAAAAATCCCAGGTGGTGAACAGAGATTATTTAATAGGTTTCTTCCCATCTGTAGATAGTTGCCTTTTGCAGATGGTTATACTTCTGAGGTTGCAAAGTCTCTGGTCACTCAGTCACACGGAGAAATGGGGTAGAGTTTTGAACATAAATGCAGATTTCCGCTTTCTTAGGCTCAAGAGCTCTGAGAGATTACAGTTCTGGACAATTTAATCTTTTCCTTGCTGCAGTAGGCAGGCCTCTAGTTCTGTGGAAGTTCTTTTGGGCAGTTTGCTTGATTTTGATATCTTTTGCATTGTTATTTAGCAGAAGAAAGTCAGTGATTGTTTTGTACATTTTAAACTCAAAAAGCAATATTAGGAATTCTTGAGGTTGTGTTTTATTCTCATATGATTTGGTCTGCAGTGTAAAAATATTTCTCGTGACATGAAGTGAAAAAAATAGTTGATGAGCTAAGAAGAGCAGAGCCTTAGGCAAGACTAGCTCATCCTGCTCAACTTTGGAGCAAATATGAAAATGTTGTTTTCTGAAAATCAAGGGGTTACCAGGACAGTGAGCAACAAAACACATTGACAGGACTGCACCCACCCTTCCTATGGCTGATAACCTATGGGAAAGAGGACAGAATGGGCCACAATGAAAAGAGTTGGCACTGGTTGCATTTGAAATTTAATTGGACCTACAGAAATGTCCTGAGTACAGTGAGTCTGATGGTGTTATCAACATATGCAGTAATCTAGTGTAATATACCACCTTGCAACTCTATGTAACAGGCAGTTGTGAAACTGCTTTTCGCTTTGTCATCTATTTGTACAGTTTATGTCTGGGCAAGGGCACAATTGAAGGGCTTAAAGCTCAAGTATATTAACTACCTGCAGTAGAGGCTTAGAGTTTAAAGAAAGTAAAGTATATTTTTGCTGCATGCCTAGCTTTTAGTGAGTCATATTTTCTTTTACTCTATAGCTATGTTTCCATGTAAGTTGCTTTCAACTGTGTGTGATAATTCTATTGACAGAATTATGTGTCATATCTATTTTTTTTGATGACCAGCGATTTGTGGTGATTTCGCACTGTAGTGTTAGTGAAATTTGAGGTGAAAATTCCAGAGAAGATACTGGCCTACCTAATTTATCTCCTCTCCCCCAATTTTGTGGAGGGGTGTGTTTTTGCATTTTGAAAAATTCAAACTTTATTGGTGTCCATAGTGGGATTCACAGTGTAACTCAATTACAACAGCATCTGTTTTAATATTACATTCATGGGAGATTAGGAAGAAGGATCGTTTACCAGTATTTTTAATATGCAGAATTAAGAACTTGTTGGTGATATAATTTTTTCATTAACAATTCTAGAAGAACGTGGGGGAAATGATTAATTATTCATAAATCACTGTTTTTTTTAATTTTTAAACTTTCAAAGATTTGTCATTTTTCTTCTTGCTAATGAAGGTAGTTGGCTTTTTGTTCACAGTTGTATTCTTAAATACACATTGCCACGAACATAGTAGGACATCAGTAGATTGCTTCTTGAATCAATAGAGGAATAATAAGGAAGTACATGTTTTTTTCTGTTAAATTCTGTTAATTTCTATAATGCATGATTTTGGATTTACCAGTATCATATCTTATTCATTGTCTTTTACCTCTTAAGATGACTTGATTGACTGCTTTTTCTTGCCTCTGTTTCCAACTTGCATTTTCTTAAAAGCCCTTTTAAAACTATGGAAATAGTGTTGAAAGTTGATCAAGCCTAGATTATAGGAAATGGGTATGCTTCCTCTGAATTGATGCCTTCCTTGAAGGATCAAGATTTTAGAAGTTTAGTGTGGTAAAGACATAACAGCATCAAGACAATATCCTACTAGAATAAAAATATCTTTTACTTTAACATAAAATTTCATGTAGCAATGAATAGGGTACATTTTTGTCACATGAATGGCAGAAATTATATTTCACATTTGTTAAAAAATAATGAAAAGCTTAGCAAAAGCCCATGTAAAAAAGCAATAGACATCTTTCCTTGATTTCCTTGTGTTCTCTTTGAATATAAGGAGTGAATGCAGTCAAATGATGGAATAGTAGAGGCAGGAGTGGAATAGCAAGCAAGATGATAATTGGGGACTTGAGGGAATGCAGGAAGTAAATGCTCGCTAAGGAACATATGACCACAATTTATGGGGTTGCATTAGCTGAAATGTAGGATTTGTGAGGTATTCCTGTTCCTAGCTTCCATTTTCATGATAGCCTTGATATCCCTCTCAGGTGGGAATCCCCAAATCAGAGCAAGAAATAACAGGCTAAATGTGGTAAACAGTGGGCAAAGAAAGGGAACTATTGCTGAGTTGCATAACATATGCACACACACACTGTGGGCTGACCAGAATTATATTCTCATTGAAAGTAATTTCTTTTGGACTCTATCTGTTTTGTAAATATGGCATTGAGTAAGAAATTGTTGTAAAACTACATTTCTGCCAAAGTAAATGTGCAAATCTATACTGAAAGAGCTCCTTGGTTAAGGTAACAGTGTTGCAAAAAAATTCAGAGTAAGCAGCCTTATAGATCCTTTTAGAAATACCTTGAGAAGATAAATAAATGATGGAACTCATCACCAGACTTTTCTGCTTTTCCTTAGCTTATTGAAAGTAATATTACACTTTTTGTATTGTTTACAAAAGTCCATTAACTAGATTTTTAGGGAAGAAGCCATTATGTTTGTCATTTTAAGTAATCTAGTAAACGAAAACATCACTTTCATTTTCTCTTTCCATAATTCATTTCATCACACCATTTAATTCAATGCATGCTTTATTTTGAAACAGTTGATTTGGTTAATTGTTCAGATGGCATTCATTTTTTACAAATAGCTCAATCCCTTATTTCTAGAGTTTGGTCTAAAAATCTGAAGTAGCATTTTAGACCTTAGATTTCTTTTTAATTTTGGAAATAAATGAAGTTAAAATGTCTTTATATTTGGATAGTTTATTTTAATCACAACTAATTAAACATTTAATCAAAACTAAAAAGATATTAAATCAAAATGTGGTATAATTCGCATAAAGTAAAATTTACTCTTGTTGGTGTTCAGTTCTGTGAGATTTGACAGACTCGCACAGTCACCTAACCACTACCACAATCAGGATATAGAACAGTTCCATCACCACAAAAATTCCCCCAGTCCATTTGTAGTCTTCCCTTCCCCCCAACCCTAGACCATGGCGACCTTTGATCTTAGGCACTTTTTTAATAAGTAGGAAAAATAGCCCATTGCATTATTTTGGTATTTTAAAGTAATAACAGCAGCCACCATTTATTAAACACTTACTACATGTAGAACACATGAAAAGTGCTAAACGTAATTGTCTGACTTGGTCCTGTACCAACTGTGTAGGCTGAAGAAAACCAGAGTTCATAGAGGTTAACCCCTTGCCTAAGATGTTAGAACCTATGCCCCACTTGGGTATGGCTGCACTCTGCTACCTGCTCCTCCCCCCCCACCCCCAAATTATACTCACAGTTTTAAATTTTCTATATCTATATAGCTAAGGTAGCTTTGGTAATTTGGATGTGACTTTCCCCTTTAAATGTAGGGGACATTGGAGGGGGAAAAAGAATTTTGGCTGGCAGAAGAGGTTAACAGATGATATAACCAGGCAGCTGTTTAATCACCTGTTGTGGCTGCTTGACCAGAGCCTCCAGCTTCACTAAGACCAATGATTTGACCTTGCCCAAAGTGGCAACCCTTATTTTTTCTTAATATCATTATTGTCATTATCATAGTATCATGGTGTGTACGAGGAACACTTTTATTATCTTTATACCAGTGTATATCCCTATGTCTTGATGCCAAACACCCAAGAAGGGGAATAAGCAGACCTTTTACATTTATTATACATATTTAAACAAAATAATAAAAATGTACACGTGGACATTATATTGGCCCATGGTGTAAATGAACTAGACTCCGTGTAGGCAAAAGTTGGGCTGTATTTATCAATTCCACACAGATAACAAGCACTCAGTAACTAAATTTTGAATTGGGTCTTAAATATAATGTCTACATTTGACTTTAGACTTTCTTTTTGAATGGTCGGGAAAAGACAACTGCATGCCCAGAAAACTTGTGGGCATATCACAAATATTAAACAGATAGCAACCAGATCACAGTGTGAATTTGTGTGGATATAGGCAGCCTGGAGCATTTAGGTCAGAAAAATCTAATGGCCAATCAACTCTTCACTTTGTGGTAATGCACTTCAGGCCACACAAGATAACTGTTGAAAGGCCAGGGCATGGCTGCTTGTCTCAGCCTGCGCAGAGAGCTTTTTCACAGTTCAGAGTTCAGTTTTCAGAAGTAATCAGAGGGTATTAATTTTTCATACCCTAAAAACTACTTGCCCCCTTTTGCTTTTTCCCTTCCCAATTTTCTAACCTCTCCTCCGAACAATTATATTTGATTCGTGTTGTTTTTCACCAAATCCAAATAGACAACTGACAGGAAATTGTTTATTTTTTTAATTGCTGATCTTGGCCACTCAAGTTATTTTCTTAAAAAGCTCTCTCCCAGAATCTGTTCGGTTCCCTTTATAGTTCTGTGTGCTCTGTCCGTGAGGGGTCTAAACTAGACTCTTCTTTTTTTCTTTTTCTTCTTTTTTAAAGCTTAAGGTACCCATGCCTCAATACTCAACAAAATAAGGAAATGTTATTTGTAGCCGAAATACAGATATAAATGAAGTATAAACACTCATATTTTCTCTTCAGACTTTATTTTATACATATATGTCCAAGAATAGATGCTCTATTCCTTATTAATACTAAGTGTTGGCTGTCATTACTCACTCATCTACCAGACCTCTGAATTAGTTTAGCTACTTTTTAAATTTTATATTAGTGAGATTCTGTAGTACAGGGGATATTCAGTTATTTTTACCAGTGGGCCACAGGATCTGAAACTGTGTATTTGCAAGCTGCCTGACCAGCTTTTATCTACTGATAATGATGGCAAATCGAGAGGGTTGTGCTTGGCATAGTAGTATTAGTAGTGACTCAAACTCAAGTCAGAACCCCCAGGGAAGTCTCAGTAGTACCTATTTTCCTTTTGTCAGCATAATTTCATAGTTTTAGGTTGCTCAAAATATATCATTAATTACATTGAGCTTTAGAGACAATTATGCGAATGGCCCAGCCGGCTGGCAGGACACTTGGCACCTGCCTACTTCCAAGTGGCAGGGGAGGGCAGGTGGCGAGGCCCTGCTGGCCTCTAGTGGTAATTGGCAGGCGTAATTAGGCAAACTGTCTTCCAGCTAATAATCTCAGATGGGCTATACTGGTTTTATGCTGCACTCAGGCCACATGTTACATGTCTGGATTATTCAAGAGACAGAAGAGGGTAGGAAAAATAGTGTAGAGTTAAGTGCTTGGATCATATTCTGGCTCTTTCTCTTCCTTTCTGTACAGCGTTGGGTACTTAAGTCTTGTGTGTCTAGTTACTCCATCTGTAAAATGGAGAGAGTAAAATACCTCCTCATAGCATTGTTGTGAAGATTAAATGAGATGGTGTGTATGAAATATTCGGAGCAGTGTGTGGCACGTAATAAACACTCAATAAGCAATACCTAGTATGCTCGTTTTTCTGACTTTTAGTTTCTCTTATTTAGTGCTTATCCTGAGATGAGCAAACTCATTTAGCTCCATTTGAGTTGGAGATCACTAACATTGACATGCACATTTTTGAAAGTTTCGTCTTTTGAAATATGCAGAATGTACCCAGAGAAATTGCTCAGACATATTCTAAAGATGCTTTCAAGAATGATTTGTTTTCATGCATTTCTAAATCTGAAACCTCAGTACAACTGTGCACATATTTAAATAGACCCAGCTGAATGGTCAGAGGGAATTGAGCATCAGTTTCATTGAGCCAAGCACCCATGTGTTTTGGTTTGCCCAGGCAGTCCAGATTTACACCTTTCGTCCTGATAAAATTATTAATAGCACCTTCTTTCAAAGACATCCTGGTTTGGATGATAAATGATCTGGCTACCCTCCTTATCTGCTTTTTGCAAACTCTTTGTTACAACCTGCACGGGGGCCCCATGAGACTGCTCTCTGTGCCTAATCTTTGCCTTTACATTTACACCTCTCTTTTCTTAGTTTGGAATGATTTTTTTCTCTCTCTCAGTCATCTTCTAGATCTTCTTCAGTTAACCAGCTCTCTGAATGAATTGTTTCTTTGCCTGCCAACCACCACTCTGCCTGTTTTCTCCATACAGCCCCGTTTCCTTCTGCCACTTAGGTAACTGATTATATTCACCTTGAATTTATGGAAGCACCTAGTTTAATGTTTGTGGAAAGCATGTATTTAGGTATGTAATTGTTGAATAAATGTATGAATGGATGAATAAGTGGACATAAATGACACAACTTATCTTAGGAGTTTGACGAAGATGTTATTTAGACTTAACTCCAACTGGTTTTGATTGGAATATAAAACTCAGTGGGCTGTGTACTTCAAAGAAGAAATTTATTTCATCTATGTAATTTTGGAAACAATCAAATGGAAGGAAATACCTTCATTTAAATTTGGATCCAAGAATTTGGTTGGTTCCAGAATTGTCCTACAAGATGTTAAAATAAATGATCTGTCCTTTTTGTGCCCCTGAAATAAGAATAGATCTTTGAAATTTTCTTTTGATTTATGTTCTGCTATCAGAGTTTAAAAAGCATGGTGAGAAAGCTTGACTGTTAAAGCATTTAATCTCTTTTCTGGTATTTGGTTTCTTTGAGTGGCATTTATGGTTTTTGCTTGGTTTGTTGTTTATTTTTAAGGAACTAAATTACTGAAACTTGTTGTCTTTCACATTGTATTGGCAAAAGATATCCATTGGGAGTGCTTTAATAAAAAAGAAAATAAATACGGAATATAGAGTACTAGTAGATGGAGCTGTAGAAGTAGGATTTTTAATTACTAAGCACATTTTGTCAATTAATGTTAGAAATTTTACCTTTTCTCGTAACAAAGTTTGAGTGTAGAAGAAGTACTAAGAAATGCTTTTTATGTATCATCTCACGCAAGTCTCACCACAGCCTACAAGGAGACCTTAGGATTCCCTTTTTATAGACAAGGAAACCCACCCCTCAAGTTTTGGAGATTTCCAAGTAAGGTCACAGAGCTTGTAGGAGGCAAAACCAGCATTCAGACCAGGTTTGATTGACTTGAAAATCCACACTTTGAACTGCTCCATTACCCTCTTTCCATGTCATCTGAAACGTATCTTTGACTTTTTCTTTTTTCTCCTACTTGTCCAAGCCATTCTGGCTCCTTAATCTTAGCAATATTTACCAGTCCTAAAATAGGGGACTGATTTTTAATTAGGAAAGTTTGGTCTTTTGCTGGTGAATCTTGGGATGAAGCCAACATGTAGCTAATCAACAAAAAGCCATAGTTGTATTCCTGTTCACCATTTTTGTCTGATCCACAAACCAGGATTTTATCCTTTTCCTGTTCACATTCCTTTGATAGAGTTGAAAACTTCTTAGGAGGGTCATTTTCCATTTTTGTTTCTTTTTTAACAAAAATTGATTTATAGTTATACACTTTTTAGGGTCCTGGAAAGTAAAGCAGATAATAATTAGTAACAATTTGTTTTTAGGTGAGCTTCTTCTGATAGTATCTATCCATGTTATTGTTTTGGAATTTTCAAATGATTATAAAATTATAAAATATGTTAATATGACACGTTACTATGAAATCAGTATTCAGGTATCTTCTTGAAGTATGCTAAATATACTGATTTGGAAATAGCTGATATTAACACACCAGTAACTAAGCAGCTGTTTTTATTAGTGATTAATAATGTGGATTGATGGGATTTTTAGACCAGAAAGAGATCGTGTAAAATTCTTTTGTAAGAGATACACAAGACCATACTGACTAGTACGTTTAGCTCCTAGCTATGGTTGAGTTCATTAATTTGCATGTTAGCATAACAGAATTGAAAAAAATAGTTATGTAATACTGCAGTATGTGAGTATTAATAGAACAAGATGTGGTCTTCCAAACAGCTATATTTGAGAATTTGTTTTTTTGCTATAGATAGCTGCATGTGTACACATGCTGTACTTGTGCATTCATATACTCTGAAGACTCTATTTATAAATAGTAAAGATTAAGAACAAATCAAATAATGTAGTGGTAGGTTGACACGAGTCCTGCCTTGTGAGAGACTGACGGGTAGCAGGTGTCTGCTTTCTAAATTGAAAATGCCCAGGAAGGGATAGGATGTTTTATGAGCATTGCTGATGAAGCCTCTATTGCTCTTGACCAGTTAGCATGGCCATAGAGGGATAAGTGACCTCGTTTGCAGCTACCATTAGAATCACAAGCCGTGTGACTCTCTCCATATGGTTTCCTGTTACCTTTTATTTTCCATCTTTTTTCTAAGCTCTGATATCCTGTGGGCATAGTAGATGTAATTTTTTAGGTAGTTAATGTGGTCGTACGTTTATTGTTGAAGGAAATACTGTGCGTTGGTTAGGTTTATTTCTATCAAGTCATGCTAATAGTTAATATTAAATATCAGTAGAATTATTTAGAGGTTTTCATATCAAAACACTCCTGATGTAATATCAGTTTTAAAGATGTGTTATCTTTGGAATTTTTGATGATTTTTGTTGAAAGAGATCTGTATGCTTTCGATTTTTGTTGAAAGAGATCTGTAGGTAGATTCCCATAAATGTTTTTCTATATGTTAAAAATATTAGAAGAATTGCTGTGCCATTGTATATGTATATATTCAGCTTTAGTAGATATTATCATGTGGTTTTTCTAACTGGTTAAACCAATTTACACACCCATGAAGTTATATGAGTTCTAGTTGCTATAAATACTTACTAACACTTGGTATTGTTTTTTAATTGCAACCATTTTGATGGTTATATAATTAGACATTACTGTGGCTTTTAGGTTGCGTTTCCCAGATGACTAATGATGTTGAGCACCTTTTCATATGTTTTCTTGGCCATTTGGATATTCTCCTTTGTAAAATGCCTGTTCTAGTCTTTTGCCCATTAAAAAATTGTTTTTTATTTCTTTTAAATGTATTTGTAGGACTGCTTTACATTTTTTCAGTGTGTATATGTGTGTGTATGTGTATGACATCATATATACTTTCTTTTAGCATGTCACCTGTCTTTTCACTGTCTTAAATGGTGTCTTGTAATGAATACCACTTCTTAATTTTAGTGAAATACAATTTATTAGTAATCAGTATTATCTTTTATGGTTCTTATTTTTGTGTCCTGTTTAAGAAATCTTAGCTTAAGACCATGAAGATATTCACTTATTTAACTTCTAGAACCTGTTACAATCTATCTGGAAATTATTTTGTATATGCTGTGAAGTAGAGGTCAAGATTTTCTTTCCGTATAAATATCCAGTTAATTAATTCAGCACCCCCATCCCCACCCCACCCCCGCCCCACTGTACTGCATTGGCCATTTGTCATAAATCAAGCGACTATATATATGTGGGTGTATTTCTGGAGTCTTTTTTGTTTCATCAGTATACTTGCCTACATTAACTGTAACAGCCCCAAACTGGAAACAACCAAGTGCCTATTTTATAAAACAGCGTCTTATACAGTGGAATACTGTGAAGAAATATGAGATCAAAAAGAGCAGACGACTGATACATGTACCGCTCTAGTCTCTTGAGCATAATGTTGAGGGAAAGAAACCAGCCACACACACACACACAAAATACATATTGCATGATTCCATTTATATAAAGTTCAAAAACAGGCAAATTAATGGAACATTTACAAACATGTGAAACATCTTTTTGCTGCAGTGGAGCATGTGTGGAGTGGTCAGACCCGATGGTCAAACTGAGTGACACTGTGAAGAGTGGGCAGCTGGTTGGAATAGCATGAAAACTGTATCTTTCCTGGACTGTATTGAGAACATGTAAGGAACTGGGCCTGGGTGGGAAGTTGACACGGTAGTGAAGGGTATATTAGTCATTGGAATCATCTTACACTGTTGTCGTGATTGCTGGGAGTTTTTATGATTTGTTTGTTGTACTTTTTTGAGCATTTTAATCCCTTCAGGTGCACTCAGAGGGTTTAATATTTGAAAGTGCACTGCTCATACAAAACTTTGAGAACCACTCATTTGTGGAGCACCTGTTCTCTGCATGACAGTTTTCTAGATAGCACTTTTTGGTCTCAAGAGAAGTTAAGAAACAGAAACCAGTTATCCAGGTCTGCAGACAAAAACAAGAGTTATTTGATTACCGCTGAATAGCAATATACCTAGCATCCCAGGTGGTCAGCATAGAGTTCTAACTCTGCGGAACACTTATCTTTCCCATTTAAATATTCTTTCAGGTGGGCAAAACACCAGATCTTCTAATGGATCATTTTAGGACACACTGAAATTGCCTGGATTAGAAAATATACTAATGTTCAGATCCACTTCAGTCCTATTAGATCAGAATTTCTGGGGCATTCCTAAAGCACCCTGGGAGATTTTAAGATATAGCTAGGATTAAGAACAGCTGTGAAACTTTTCTCATGTTGGGTCTTTGACTGCCCCATTCAGCTTTATTATATATCAGAGAACAAGCAGTTCCAGAATCCTGCAGGTGATGGACAGCTGGTGATACTGTGGCTGATGGGGAGCAGGGGGTACGGTTAAACCTGCAACTGCCTCAGTGGAGCTTTCCTTTCGAGGAGCTGAGTTGCCCTTTTTCTGAAGAAATATAAAATACTCATAAAGGGAAACAAATCCTTAGTTAAATTTGGAGAAACAGATTTTGTATGCAAAAATGAGGGTCTGCCCTGTGTGCTAATTATTGTACCATAAGAATGTATTTTTGATCTAGGTAAAGAGTATGTAGTGTCAGTTCTCAAAAGGCCCTGAGTTGGTTATTTGGAGCCTCTGTCTACCTGGATTAATCATCACTGTGCAATCACTATTTCCTGGTTCATCTCTTGGCTCTTTTCCATCCCTGACAGAGAAAAGACATCTGCGTACCCGTGATATTCTACATCATGGGGGAAGAACTTTCCCAGGACGAATGTTTTTTAGAAAGAACTAATTTGACTGAGGCATGAGGACTATTTCTAGATAGAGGTTATTGTACATTTCAAATTTTGTTGAATGGAGTCTTCACATTTCCTTTAACCGCCTCATCTTGTGTTGAAGTGGCAATAGGTAGCAAAAATGCTGTTTATTCATGGAAGATTATAAATCAACACTTGCCAGACAGGTATCTATTTGTACAGGTAATTTGTGCTGGGAGGAAGAGAACCAGTCTAGTGATGCTTCAGCACACCTCATTATGGTGTGCTGACAGTCTGGGTTGGTATGCCATGACCTTTGGGTGAATGTCTATATGCTGTTGCATTTTCCTCTTGCCACGCAGACGCTTGCAGTCAGGATGAATGACCATTGAATTCTCAAAACATCTATAAAAATATTTTATTGGTTGCAAAGCAGTAACATGGAAATATCAGCATTGCTTCTTTGCAGTCTCAGTTACTTGTGTGTACTCTTTTCCCCTCATCTTGGTTGCTCCATTAGCAGATCATCAATAGTCACGTTTATTCTTTTAGAGCATTTTTTTTTTCTCTTCTAAATTAATATGAGTGGGAGGGATATTCCAGCAGAGAAGCTTACGAAAACTTATTCTCTGTACGGGCTGAGGAAGAGACGTGATGTGGCGGGAAGACTGCATCCTTAGAGACTCCTGTCTCTAGAGGCTGGAGGAATACCCACAGTTTATCAGCAGAAAAGTGTTCTTAATCTTCCTGATCATGATTGGGACTCACTTATTAATACATATACTTTCAATAGGTTGTTTAATTAATTTGTCAATGTGAGAGGCCTGGTAGAAATGAATTTTAATATTCTTTGCGGGAGAAAGTCTCTGATCTGTTTGTGAAAATTTAGTACTCAGCGATATTGCCCAAGCGAGAAATTAGAGAGAGAGGTTTCCTATCCTACATAATTAGCATGATCTTCTTACCCATCTTCTTTGTTAGGGAAGAAAGTATTGTTGAAGAGTATTTTTAAATAGTTAAATAGCCCTTTGTGCCAAAGAATAGCTGCCATTGATGAATGCTCCCCTGAGGGGTCTAGAAGCAAGAAAGTGAAACAAAGTGAGAGAAATAGGACACAGTGCTCTGCCGCAGTCCTTACTGAGGAGATGAGAACTGTCCTCGCTGTGGCAGCGCCCTGACCTCCGTGCGTTTATCCCGCCTTCCCCATCCTTACTGGTTGCCAGACAGCAAGGTAAAACGAGGAAGGTGGCATAGAAGATGTCACCAAAATAACAGGGCATGATAAAGCTCCTGTCCCCTGATAGAATTTGGCAACTTACAGGGCCATCATTCCTAGAAACACCAGGGGCCATTAAATCCATAAATTATGCTCCAAAGAAAAAACACTTTTAACCTTTTCTACACCAGGCTGCAGATAGAAAATGACATAATTGTACAGCTGAGTTTGAAGAGATTGTGGCTAGAGGCCTCACCCAGCTATGGTGAGGGCAGGGATGGAAGTTGGGGGATCACAGGGATCAGTGTCTTGGCCAGCCTGTAATCTACCGGCAGCACACAGTGGTATGCCGGGGCGCATCGATTAGGAGGCTGTCCTTTGAAGGTGGTGGAGAGGAGAGCAGAGGCGTAAGTAGAGGTACAGTTGGCTCTGAGTGCCCTGCACCTCTTACTGTCTTGGCAATGCCCTCCATAACGCAACTCCAGTGGCGAATTCACTTTAGTGGTAGGTCAGAGCTTGGCCCCAAGACATACTATGCAGCTGTTGCCACTGTGCAGACAACAGCAGATAAGTTAGCCTGGCTTGTGCCTGTGACTACTGAACAGAATGGAACATCTCAAGAGTTAGAGGAACAGTCAAGCACTACATTCATGGGACTGCTGGTTTCATATGTGGAGAGGAGTGTTAATCTAGCCTTAGACTTTTCTGCTGTATCTGAACAGAGCAGACCATTAGGGTCATGTTTAAAATCAACAAAAAGAGCTTCGAGTAGGTAGGGAGGCTGAATTCTTTGAGTTTCTCAGCAGAGGTTCAAACCCAACATGTAGACCCAGTTCCAGTGGTCGGAAGCTGGCCTGTGGAGACTGGGAGCTACAAATCGAGGGTTTAAGACTTTGGTTTAGGGTTTGTGCATCTGCTTGATTGAAATGTTAATTATCAAGAGGTTCTGCTTTCTCCTCTTTTTGGTGTAAGAGATATGTGAATTCTTGTCTGCCAGATTTCTTACGTCTTTTGGACCCCTGGTGAGTACATTTCCGCGTAACTGATGATGTAAATGAAGCCTACACAGATCTTGGGAGGATCTGTTTGTCTGAATGATTCACTTTTTGCTATTTTACTTCATTCAGTTCTTTACATGAGAAAGATCTGTGCTGTTTCTATACGGCTGCTCATAAATCTATTAAACTATTTGCTCTCCTTCCTAAAAAATCCTAACAAAAAACTACCTTATTTTAAAAGTCATTTAATTTCCATCCCCCCTCCTACATCACTCATAATTTATCATGTTGTTTTCAATACTCCCTGCTCCACCTTATTTGAATATCACATTTTGGTTTCATGTTTTTAATTTTTTCACTCTGGCTTTGGTTTACTTACCATTTCAAAGGCCCTGTGCATTCTCCCCAGTCAGTCATTTTTGTTATTTTTCAGCATTGTGAGCTGGTGGGTTGGCATGACTGTTTAAGTCACTACCAGGATAAAGCCACTGAGATCTTAATCTCAGAGTCTTAAACGTTTCTGTTATGAGATAGCAGTGACTGTGATACCAAAGAAAATAACCTTCATTTTTTTCCAGACAAAAGTAAAAATTCAGAGAAGAATTCGGGAAATCTCTTAAGGCAGTTAATAATTTATATATAGTTATTTGTGTATTAGTATTTTTCAGTGGGCTTGAACAGACAATCACATTTTTAATTAATGAAATTGCACTTTATTTTTTCTCATAGAGAGTATCCAGTTGAAGACAGAAGATCTGAACTTTATATCTAGCTTGTATTTTGACTTTTAGGAAAATCAGTCAAAATCTTTATATCTCACTGTGTTCTCTATAAATTGAAATGAAGCTATATGTTGATCTGCTCATTTCATTAGGATAATTATCCTAATATTTTAAAAGAACTTTAAAACTCTGAAAACAAGATGCTATGAAAACATAAAATGGTAGTAACAATACTTCATAACTAACAAAAATATGGGAGAGTTCCTCTTTGCAAATAATACCTCATATTTGCACAGTCCTTTAATCTCTACAAGGCACTTTTAACAACTCAGTTTACTGTCACAACTATCTTGTGCTGTGGACATCATTGGTGGCCCCCACCTTATAGGTGAAGAAACTGAGACCCATGTATACACAATTACACCTAGTTGCACACAACTTTAGTAAGGTTGGATCCAGGTCTCCTGGCTGGTAGTCCAGTCTTTTCATTCTCCCTGCCACTCAGGTACGTTCACACATTTCAAATGTGTAAATTGGGAAGGTGACACTTCATTCCTTACCCACCTGATTAACCAGGCACAAAAATAGCAACCCCAGCATCATCAAAAAGTAATCTCAGGGCAGCACCCGTTTGAATTGTTTGGCTGGTTGAGAAACTGAAGAGTTGTTGCTCTGTGAAAGGAACTGAAGTTTATGCCTTGAGCATTTGTCTCTGGCCCGCTATTACTTAGAAAAATTAACTGCTTCAGTGCTTGTTCTGATAAGGTAGACCATCTGTATGTCCTTGAAGTTAAAAAAAAAAAAAATTGTTTTTGCACTAAATTTATTTAGCAAGCCAGACCTATATGTCATTCCAAGAAAGCAGCAGCATTGCTCCCTGCTATTGTGGAAGCCACCTGTCGTTTTCAAGGTGATGCTCTGGGTGACTAAAGACCCCTTAGAATGTGGGGGCTGTGTCGTGCCGGGTGTGTCGTGCCAGCTGTGCTGGCACAGTCCTTTTCCCATGGCCATGATACCCAGGGTGAAGCTGGTGCTGATGAAGACAGAGTCACAAGCTGTCCTCCACTGAGCCAAGGAGCTTTGCAGAGAGTAAGACTCCACTCTCTGGTGCAGGTCTGCATCCCTGACTCTGGGTGAGCAGTGCCCACACAAATGGGCAACTCTTGGCAAGGATATTTGTGAATGTCCATACTGTCACCTCCTCCCCACCATCGGTGGCATATGGTCTTTTATCATGCTTCTTAGAGAAACCTCTCAGCCTTTGCCTTGAGACCTGTATACCAGTCCTCCCTCTGTTACAGTGGGGAGCTTGCCTCTCTTCCCTATTGTCTCTGTGCTCCACATCCCATCCTCTCCCTCCTATATCTTTAATTTCTGCTTCTATGCTTATGTCTCCCTCATCAGCATAAAAACACACTTAGGTTTTTAAAAAATAAAGATAGCAATAATCTTTCCTCTTCCCTCTAAAGCGCTCTCTTCATTTGTATCTTGAAAGAGTAGCTGTGATCTCCTGCTCTAATTTCTTTCTGTTTTCTGTGCTACCTTCTCCCACCAGTGAAGGCCATCTGGGCTCACCATGCCACACCGTTAATAGACCTCCTTCCCTTATTCCAGGCCTTATCCTGGGCAGCTTTTCCATAGCCATAGCTACAATTAACTAGGTATTCACTGACGAGCCTCAGATTGATATCTTTAGCTCAGATTTGCCTTCTGAACCCAAGGTCCAACTGCCTACTCAGCATCCCTCTAGCATATCACCATATATCTCACTGCATTTCTTAACCTGCTCCTACCCTCCATCTGGTTCTTTTCCGAGCTATTTACTTTGGCAAATGGCACCACCATCCATTCTCCTTTCTTTATGGTTAAAGAATCAGTCTGGATGAAAGAGTATTTTTCATTAGGGAGCTGAAAAACTCAGGAAATTATAGCAACTTCTTTCAGAAGAAAAATGCTTGTACCTACCCCCCCCCCAGCTTTTTAAAGAAATAGTCTTCAGTTCTGATATATGTTGCCATTAAAATTAGGTAAGTGCATGATTTCTTCAGCAAAAACATGGGCTGAATTGAATCAAAGTGATTTAACTCTTAAGCATAAATTTTTCTGTAATTTTCATTCTAATATGGTTTGGAGGGAATCATACAAGTATCTAGGTATTCATTTGCCTCTACCCTCAACCTCCATTACTTTTTGAGAGTCTCTTAGCATTATTTGTCAAGCATAGATTCACTTAAAATTGCAAAGCAAATTTAATTGCTATCTTGTTCACAAACATGGGTTTCTTATAGGAAAGGTGTTATAAGTTAGGAATGGGCATATTTGTGAGCCAGAGAGGCACAATTTTTAAGCATTTTGAAAAAAAGTATCTATATGAAGAATTTGTTTTCTTTAAAGGTTTCAATTTGGAGTCTCATCATCTTTAGACTAGGGCAGTAGTTCTTATTCTGGAATCTGTGATTTATAATTTTTTCCTCATTGCTTGTTTTCCTGTTACTTTAAAGTTTGTTTCTGTGAAAATAATTATTTTTAGTGTGCGTGCCAAAGATATTACTAAGCTATTTGATACAGGTGAGTATCAGGTGGGAGGGAATGATGGTACGCATGGTCTGGAAGTCCCCATTGGAGCCACCTTCATGTTATGGCTCTAGTTTAGTTTCTACTTTGATATGCACTAAAGCAGGCCTGTTCTGTCATATGATCATGGGCATCCAGCTCTTCTTATATCGGAAAATGCTAAAAAACAGCAAACTACATTGGAGCTCCAGCCCTTTAATTTTACTTTCGTTGCTGGATATGATGAGACACAAAACCCCTATGCTGGTGGTATAGCAAGGCCCTTGTCCGTGTATGTGTAGAATCAGTAGGAATTCTGGTGTGCCCAGCAGCGGGTGCTCAGCTGTGTGAGAGGACAGAGCTGTAAAGGTTCAGCAAGGTTGTGTATCATATGGCCAGGTGGGAGAAGACATACCCAGTGGGAGAGCGCTGGGGAGAGGGGGGCTTTATTTATTTGGGGAAGTGATCAGGTTGGTTTTGTGGTTGAGTGTAGAAGGAAACAATTAAAACAGTTTATTTAACATGGCACCATACACTCACAGTTGCTGACACTGCCTCCAATATTTTAAAGCAGATTTTGGCAGGACAGATCCCCTTCAGCATGCTCCTGGGTGAGCCCATTGGCATTCTTCATTACCGCCACTGGATGGTTTTCATCTGTTATGTATGTGTAGAATTTCAAAGAATTCATCTTTTGTGATCTCATTTTGGAAGGTGCAGTGGCCACGGCTGTCTTTGAAATGTAGAACCGTGATGGTAAAAAAACCTTGATCCCATGGAAGAGGGAACATCTGGACATGGGGCAGCTAATCTGGCTTGGCTGCTTAGGTGACAAAAGTCCACGTGTCGTGAGAAGCTGTAGCTTTCTGTGTCCCTGCTCAGTTTTTTTCAAAGCTGCCAGGCAGTAATCCTAAAAAAAAATTCGATGCCTGCAAAGTTGTCAATCTGGTGAGAGTCATGGCTATGACTTTTACTCCTTAACCTTTTAAAGAGATTTTGAGAGCAGACTATGGAATTCATGTGGTTAACACTGAGGACAAATGTGAGAAGCGTGTTGTGTGAGATGCATATGTGCGTTTGAAGACAGAGAAAACCCTGTTTTCACAGGGAGGAGTTTCCTGATGAGTTGGCTGATTTGGTGGTTATCTGCCCCCCCCCCCCTTTTAATGATGACACTGGTTAACGAAATCCAATAAGTTTCGAGTGTACAATTCAATAGTAAGTCATATATGTATATTTCATTGTGTGTTCACTGCCCATATACCTGGCCTTTTGAGTGAAGTCTATTTTTCAGTTCAGGGCTTTGCCATCACCGTGATGGATGATACTGGAAAACTAGGAGTGCTTTTGCCTAGATGCCATCCAGGAAGCACAGCCTGGAAGCAGATAACCAAGCACATCTGCTGGGCAGTCAGTGACACAACTATGGCAGCTTTTTTTGCAGATAAAAGCCTGTAGACTTCAGGAAGAACTACAGAACATTTTCAAAAGTTATTTTGGTTCAGACAACCTTACACTGAATACGAACTGAATCCCCTCCATGACAAAGCGTCAGTGGTGCTATCCTTGCTACAAAAGGCCCCAGGGTGTGTGGGCACAGGTTGTGATGTACAGTGAATGGAACTAGAAGAGGGTTGTAGGACTGCCACACTCCTTGACA
>NW_011888782.1:4707966-4710762 GCF_000151845.1 Pteropus vampyrus
AAATCTATTAATAATATATATTAAATTTTTTATTCAACCTAAAGGTTTTTGTCCTGATTTTAAAAGAAACTAAAACATCTTTTGTGGGCCCTTAAAAATACCTTGGGCCTAGAATTATTGTGTGCCTACTGTCCAATGAATAAGTTGGCCCTGATATGTGCAAATTATCCCCTGATTTGTTTTCTAAAATGAATGAGAAAGAAGTGTACTATACAAATAAATATGTTCTTTGTACTTCCAATCTATTTTTCTCAAGTGAAGTTGAGAGAAGTCGTTGAACATACTGTAGTAGAACTCAAATTTTGGAGAAAATTTTGCATTAGTTAATATGTAACCTGTATCTTCAATTTAGATTTATTGTATTAATTTTTACAGAGATGCTCATTTTTAAAATTTTAATAAGCCTTGAGTTTATAAAATTAAAAATTTACTGTATTAATATCAATAATTAATATTCTAGAGTTTGAGAAGATTTACCCTTGATTATATGCAGTGGGAAATATTTTAAGCATTCTTTCTAGTTTTTTAATGAACATATAATGCTTTTTTATGTAACAAATTATTTTCTAAACTAAATTAGCTTTATATAGGAGCTTATATATATATTCTCCTGTTTCTTAGAAGTTTTCTATGAATTCTTTGAGTATAAATCTACTTTTAAAGATAACAGGCAATAATTTCTGACTTGGAAATTTCAGAGTGGCCAGGAAAAGTATGCTAAAAATAGAAACTGTGTTTATTTACTCTCTGCTCCACCCAGTCTAAAACACAGCCATGTGGTTACATACTTGGGGAAGGCTGATGGTGACTGAGGGTGTTTTTTTCTATTTTCCTCCTGTCACAGGGTCGAAGGAAGAGATCATCCTTTTTACTTGAGTCCTGTTTCCTTTCCTTGGCAACTCAGATGAATTATTTTCATATGCCGTTATCTGAAAATGAGCTTGACCAAATAGTTTGGTTTTCGGTTCCATTCTTCTTTCTATTTATATATTTTATCTAAGCTCTGTGCCATGAAAGGAAATTTTGAAATTTTACTTTTAGTAATGATTATACTTTCAAAATATATCAGTTTATGATTTAAAATTTTCCTGTGTTTTTCATGATAGTCTAAAAAGATGGCTACTTATTTGGTCATTGTGTTAAAAAGTGCCTAGATTATGAGTTTAGTTCTCACATAGGCTTTTCACATAGGAAAGACACAATTTCATAGGACTGAATGTTAACCAGACAAGCCTATCACTTGTGTCATGGATCATGAGAATCCTGGAGAAGTACACAGCTTAATGTAAAGCTATGACTACCAGACTGGCAGCCCAGTGATACCTGTGGTGGATCATCCGCACACTTTATTAGACCAATTCCTGAAGCCTGTACCAAATGCTGTTGCTTTGTTAACTCTACAGCAAGGCATTAGAGCATTGATGGTGCCAGTTCCACAGCTTTAGGAGCTTATTGCTTAGGCACTGGAGTGAGCTGGCTAGGTATAAATCTAGGCTGCGGTCACAACCTACTAGCCTTAGTTTCCTCATCTCTAAAATAGGTATAATAATGGAATTGACTTTATCGGATTTTTGTGAGAACTAATTGAGGTCATACATGTAAAGCACAGCCATCAGCAAGTATTAGTGACTGCTTTTGTATTGACTTAGAGTAGCAGGAGTCTGAACTTATCATTTGAAGTGTCATGCCCTTTGGGTAGAATTTGGCTATATTCTTTACCATCATAATGACTTCATGAAAGACATGAATATCAATTCACTTCAATCTATTTCAATTCAATTTATTTTATAACACATTTAATGAATCTTTACTACATTTTTTTATTCTAATTATATCAATTCCAATATTTTATTCCAAATAATGTTTAAGCAAATACAAGTGAAAACAATTTTGTGGGCTGATTTGGCATTATTGGGTTGTGATCCCTATTGTATATTTAACTCTCTTTCTCTCTTTCATGGGTTCTCTCTATTTTCTGTGGAAAATAGACACAATTACAGACAGCGGTATCATGAACCCTTATTATACACATCATTCAGCTTCAGCAGCTATCAGCTCATGGCCAATCTTGTTTCTTCTGTATTCCTACCCACTTATTCTCATCCTGTATCATTTTAAAGCAAATATCAGATACCATATTATCCATAATATTTATACAAATGGCAATATCTTTGTTATACCTAAAAGATAACATTTTCTTAATATCAAATATCTAATCAGTGTTCAGATGTCCAATATCCAATTGTCTTTAAAAATATATAGTTTTTTAACTTAAGGTCCAGATCAGGTCCCACATATTGCAGTTGGTTGATGTGTCTCTTAAGTCTCTTTTAATCTCCATCCATGTCACTCACTCATTGCCTGTGGGCAAGAGGTCATACATTCTACGGTTAGTTGAGAGCTATTAACAGCCAACACTTAGAGCAGTTGGGGGATTTGGGCAGGACACCAATGGCATCTACTCTTGGTAGAGAACTACAGGCAAAGAAATAGCATGAGCAAAGACCTGTGAACAGCATAGCACAGTATGTTTGGTGGAGTGATAAACATTGACTGTCTTGGAGGTAGGGAGCCTCAGGGAGATGTTGGGAATTGACGTGTGTCCCAGGTTGTGGTTTATTATACATTTTTGACACAGGGCTTAAAGATAGCTTGCTTTTTTAGATGAGAATAAAGTTAAAATATAATGGTGGCAGAGACTATTGTAAATATATAGTGGATCAACTTAACATTTATTTTTGGATAATGTCTGAATTGGAAAAGTATGGTAATGTGTGATAAGCATCGTGGCATCTA
>NW_011888782.1:4710812-4807270 GCF_000151845.1 Pteropus vampyrus
TTTCTTCTGTATTCCTACCCACTTATTCTCATCCTGTATCATTTTAAAGCAAATATCAGATACCATATTATCCATAATATTTATACAAATGGCAATATCTTTGTTATACCTAAAAGATAACATTTTCTTAATATCAAATATCTAATCAGTGTTCAGATGTCCAATATCCAATTGTCTTTAAAAATATATAGTTTTTTAACTTAAGGTCCAGATCAGGTCCCACATATTGCAGTTGGTTGATGTGTCTCTTAAGTCTCTTTTAATCTCCATCCATGTCACTCACTCATTGCCTGTGGGCAAGAGGTCATACATTCTACGGTTAGTTGAGAGCTATTAACAGCCAACACTTAGAGCAGTTGGGGGATTTGGGCAGGACACCAATGGCATCTACTCTTGGTAGAGAACTACAGGCAAAGAAATAGCATGAGCAAAGACCTGTGAACAGCATAGCACAGTATGTTTGGTGGAGTGATAAACATTGACTGTCTTGGAGGTAGGGAGCCTCAGGGAGATGTTGGGAATTGATGTGTGTCCCAGGTTGTGGTTTATTATACATTTTTGACACAGGGCTTAAAGATAGCTTGCTTTTTTAGATGAGAATAAAGTTAAAATATAATGGTGGCAGAGACTATTGTAAATATATAGTGGATCAACTTAACATTTATTTTTGGATAATGTCTGAATTGGAAAAGTATGGTAATGTGTGATAAGCATCGTGGCATCTAAGTTAACTAGATATTTGGAATAAAGTGTGCTTTAGCTTTCTTTCAATTTTTCCTTTTATTATAAAAGTAATGTTAGTATATGATAACATCCCAGAGGGCAGACCATGGTTATCTCCGAGTCTCAGGAGTATCTAGAAGGGTTTATGTTATCCACCTGCTGAACTTGGGTAAAAGAAATATTTTGCCAATTGAAGAGATCAGTATTTTCATGATTTTGTCTAATACATTTAAACAATTGTTAACCATGTCGATGTTCTTGGGCTGAGTTCTTGATGCGATAACTTAAAATGTATACTCTTAACATACAGGCTTTTGCTGTTTCTTGATAATGAGAAGCTGGGTTTGAATTCTAACTCTACCACTTACTGTTGGGCAAGTTACATAACTTCTCTATTTGTAGCTTCTTCATCTTTGAAAAGGCAATAATAATAATAGCACTTTGGTAGACTACAGTGCTGATTTAATGAGAACGGGTGTATCACAGCATTTAGCACAGGATTAGGCACACCAAAGCACTGAATTTTTTTTTATTATTGTTTCATTATTTTATTCTTACTGTTACTATTTTCTTATTGAATATCTTTGAGATCATCAAGTTAAGGTGCCTCAAGCAGACTATGACTAATGAAGACAATTAGGAACAAGGATATTAACTTTTATGTGTCCTGGGCTTGAAATTTGAACACTACAACTTAGAGATGCTTCTTTTATAGTTTGTAACTTCTTTTATATTCTATAACTGATTTAATATTCCTCTGACCTCCATTCCTATTCAGCAAAAGGCAGGAATATGTCAAAAATGAATCTGCCTTTTCTGGGTTAAAGCAGCCTATATCGGGTTAAATCCTGTCTCTTTTAGGAAATTAGGAAATTTAAAGTTTAAGGTGGTTTCTTTTCTCTTCACATCCCTAAGAAACAATAGGATTAGCCTGCCCGATTACTATTATTGTTATTTGGTCATGGCCAACTATGACGTCTACCTGTTTATCAGCATTGCACCCACACAATCTGTTTTCCCTAGCGTGACCAAGATGAACTAGCCTGTTTCTCTCCATTCGGGCAGAAGAGCGCAATTCCTCTTGAGTACTCAGCTCATTCATATAACAGTTCTTCCCTCCTGTAGAGTCAGTTTTCATTTTCTACTGGATCATTCTTGTCAGCATCAAACATTCTGAATTTCTTCCGTGTTTTCTCTTGAAGCCACGTTTCCTCTAGCTACTGCCCAAATTCTTTGTCTCCCTTTGCAGAAAACAACTTGAAGAATTGTCTATGCTAAATAGCTCTAATTCCTTGTTCCCATTTTTTTCTTAAGCCCACTCCATTTAGGTTTTTACCTTCATTATTCACCAGAGCTGTGCTTGTAAAAGTCACTAAGTTTTAAATCCTCAATCAGTAGTCAGTCCTCCTTTTACTTCACCCATCAGTAGCATATGACATGGTGATCATTTCCTGGCTTGATATACTTATTCCACTTGGTTTTCATGGCTCCCTATTTTCCCAGTTTTCCTATTGTCTCACTAAGCAGTCTTTTCAGTCCCCTTTGCTGGTTACTCCTCTTCTCTTTGACTTCAAAATGTTGTAGTGATCTCGGTCTTTTTTATCTGTTTTTTTTTTTTTTTTCTATCTGTTTATAGTTGTTTGATGAGCTCATCCTGTCTCTGTGGTTTTAAGTTGTCATCTATATGTCAGCCACTCCCACATTTGTATCTCCAGCCCAGTATGTCTTCCATAGTCCAGGCTTGTATATTCAGCTTCCTACTAGATTTCTCCACTTATGTCTCAAGCACAACTGCCCTTTTGCCTTTCCATCCGCAGCCTTCCCTGTCTCAATTCGATGACAGCCTTCTTCTTGTTCAGGTCTCGGGATCTCTTTGACTCTTCTCTTTCCCTCATATGCCAAATCCAATTTATAGATCCTTTGGTTCTATTTTCAAAATATATCTAGAATCTGAGAGTGTGTTGGAGATATTATCCTTATTATATAGTTAGTAATAGGCACAGCTTTGATTTGAACGCAGGTGTTATCAGACTCTCAAGTTTTCACTACTATTTTACATTAATGTATTTTAAATTTATATTTACATAATTTTTAAAATGTCATAGCTTAATGGGAGATAAGGAGACAATTCAGAACTAAGGGGCAGAAAAAGAATATTCCAGAGTATTTTTAGAATTCACTTAATTTGTCTCTCTAGTTCTAGGAAATTTAAATCTAACTCATATGTTAGACTATGTTTATTTTGAACAAACCCAGGTATTCAAGAAACAGAAGTTCAGAACCTCCTTCCCCAACTAGCTAATAACCTATAAGCTGCACTTTTGTTATTTTCAGGTGCTGAACTCAGAGTTCATGTCATTAACTTAATGGACAGAAGAAAACCTGAACTGTCTTATGATTAATTTTCATGAGAAATGAAAATTATTATTTATTTGTCCCTTTGTTTGTATAGCTAGTATATGGATGCCTTCCTTGCCTCATAGACAACCTGCCCAGTGGTTTAGTGCAACTTTTAAATTATTTTTCATTTAAATATTTAATTTGAATTTGTTTATGGAAATATTTTGCTTATCAGTTTTTTTAAAATAGCCATATAATGTTTCAAAATTATGTCACAATTGTGATTGAATTTCAGCCTTAGAAGTAAAAACAGATATGGAAAGATGATCCTAAGTAGGTAAAATGGAGAATTTGACACTGATATGTTTGGACATCGGCACCCTCATCAAAAAAAAAAAACCAAAAAAAACAACACATCAAAATTGAAAGTCCATCTAGTATCATTTAGAAAATATTACTTGTGAGTGGTTCGATTCTGTATAGTAGTTTTAGTTCCAAGCATTTTATTTCACAGTTTTGAATTTGTTTGTTTCCTCACCCCAATAACATTTCGTGACTCATAGCAGTTTGCTCTACCATTTTTCTTTGAAGAGAACTGAGACCTATTTGGTTGTACAAGGCAATGAGCTACATTGTTCAGAAAGCCAAAAATAGGTTTGTGGGCTCCTGACTGTGAGACCAGGTGCTCTCCCCTGGGTTATTCTGCTTTTTTGAGTTATTCTGCTTTCTTTGCTTAAAAAAAATAAATACGCAATACTGAATAACTAATGACTGTGAGGTGAATCCTAGTTAGATCTGTGAAGATGTACTTCCTAACCAAACAAATCAACCTTTCAAACAGACAAAACCATTCTGGAGATGTTTGTGTCACAAGACTAGCTGACTGTGTTCTCGTTGTCCCCCATGTCTGTCCCATTTTTTTGATGCTGGTACTAGGCTCTTGTCACTGTATACTTGGATCATTATAAGAATCAGTCTCCCTGCCTCCTGTCCCTCTCCCTTCCCCCCAGATGCTTTTTCAGATAATTTACAGATTAATGCTCCTGTAACACTACTTTGTAAAATTCTTCACTCAACAGTTCTACGATTCCCTTTGCTTTTAGGCAAGAGCCCTGCTATCTTCTTGGTTTTCAGGACACTCCCCATCTGTTCTTGGTGTTTCTTTAGGATTCTTTCCTGCTGCTTGTTAACCCTCTGTTCTAGCCAGACTGGGACTCACAGACTGCAGTCACTTATTATCTCTTTAGTTGTGTATTCTGTGCCCTTTTCCAGAAATGTCCTTCCTCTCCTTTGGTTAACAAGCCCAGCCCTTCTCACGGGGCACTTCTTACTAGCTGAAATTTTTTTTTTTAATTTATTTTTTTTATTAGTTTCAAGCATACAGTACATTGATTAAACATTTATATAGTTTATAAAATGATCTCCCAATTGCTCCTTCTCACCTCTCGTTTTCCACCTAGGCAGTATATTAATGCTATCTGCATTCCTTGTGCCGTGCTCCCCATCCCCATGACCATCTATCAACTACTGATTTCTACTTCTTTAACCCTTTACCCCATTCTCCTAGTCCCCCATTCCCCCAGTCCCCCATTCCCCCTCCCCTCAGTCTGTCATTAGTTGAAATTTTGATTGTAGGAGTGTACTATATCCTTTAGCTTTTGAGATTCTTCTGTGGGCTTACTAATGTGTTCACTTAGAAAGTAGGATTCCTATCTTGCTGGAATTATTATGATTAGTAAAAGAATAAATTAACATTTTAATGGTTTACTACTTTCTGATACATTTGCTTGAAATAATATCTTAAATTTGACTATAAGGAAAATGTTTAAATTTTGTCAAAGATTTTGCGAAATGTAAAGTGACTTTGCTTTGAGTATGGGAAATCCAATCACTAAATAGAATATGAATATATAAATATATTTGTATACATATGTGTATAATTTAGCTTTCATGAAGTCCTTTTTATAATAGTATGTTGCTACAAAACAATACAAAACTTATAATCGTTTTGAATGGAGTGCCTGAGGTGCTGGATTTAGAGTTTCATGGAAGTAAAAAAGATCTGCCTGTAAATTTTGTTCTTGTTGTAAAAATGTAACAGATGACTCATTTCAGATTATTGAAATATAGAGACTATAGCATTAATGTAACATCCACCATAATCTTTTTCTTTTTAAAATGTTTTCTTCAATATGACTTGCCAGATTCCTCTGATACCAGGAATCTGTAGCAACCATGGTATGTATTGTCATACTGTTTTCAATTTGGTAACTACAAAACGCAGTTCAACCGTATTTCATCAACATTTATCTTTTTCTTCTTGATTAATGTGGAACTTTTGGTGTATGCCATTACTTAGGAGAAATGGTTTTAGTTGTGAGTTGGGGAGGAACTTAGTTGGAGAGAAAATTAAAGTAACTCTAACATAGATCTTCATATAGTCTATAAAGTTTTCATGAGGATAATAAAGTACATTTTGTATATGGAGAAATATTTATATATATAAAAGTTAGGAGAGGAATTAGGGCGAAGTATACTAATTCAGTTTAACTTTCTCAAACACTAATGTTATCTAGCAGAAAGATGAGTTTTCAAAAGATATATTCCTTAAGTTCACCCATCATTAAAATTATTATGTTGAGTTTAATTATGAGCTTACTAATTAACATATTAGTATACTTCCATGATAAATTTGAATTTTCAAGTTTTTTTCTCCGGCGGTCCAGTTTTACTGAATTAAAACATGCAGGTATCTTTAATTTTTGAATAGAGTTTGATAAATCTTAAGTTTTCATGAAATTACACTGTAGCATAAGTGAACGATTAAAACTTCTTATAGAATTTGTTAGAGAGTCTTCTGTTACCAAATTTAGAGAATATGTGTGGTTTAAAGATTTAAAGATAAACTCATAAACTATCGCTTAAAATTGTAAAACAGTACTTTTAATTTAGGGGAATGAAGATTTCACCTGCTTATAAAGTTAATGTATTAGTGGATGTTGGAATAAATCAATTAAAACATATCTTTTATAAGATGGTAAAGAAAAATTAACATAAATCAAACAATGCATAACATTAGTGAACATTCTTCTATGAGGTTAATTCTTTTTTTTTTTTTATGCCTACAGCACCAGGTCTTCCTAGGTGGTCTCCCATCCAAGTACTAACCAGGCCTGACCCTGCTTAGTTTCCGAGATCAGATGAGATTGAGTGTGTTTAGGGTGGCATGGCCGCAGACGGAGGTTAATTCTTTTAATTCAAGGCCTAGAAGTTACTTAAGACCTCATAGAAATCTTCATGTTTATTCTCACCTTGCCTTTTTTTATTTATGAGAGTGAGAGTTCTGAGTATTAACGTTCACATAGCTTTATGTTAGTATTTAGCCAAATCCTAACATGGAGAAAGCCAATGTGTATTTGCTATTAGAACCTCTGAAATTTTTCAGTACATATTTCAAGTTAGAGCTATCCATGTTCCATAATTCATGAGTTTTTATGGTGTTGAAAGCAGTTACTTCTCTGTGATATAGATATATTCTCTGATTGGTTTCTTTGCTGCTCTAATATTTTTCCTTTAATTTTACGACTTCTTTTTAGTCAGGTAATTTTTCATTTCTGTCTTTAGGAAATTACTTCTCATTGATTTATCCTGTTTATGCTGTTTTGTTTTTCCTTTCAAATTCATCGTTCGAACTATGGAAAACTGGTTATTTTAGAAAGGTTCTTTTTTGAGGTCAAGCCAAGTTTAATGTAGGGGAAAGGACAATGTTCACTCATCGACCACTCATAACTTTGTGAAAGGGAGAGAGAAGAGGTAAGAGGAAAAGTTAGAGAGAAAACGAGAGAGACCTGATTCGATTTACATTTAAGCATAGAATGGAATAAATATCATTAAGAAAATCCAGGCCCATCTTGCTCATACCTCAGGAAGTGGTTCTTGAGCATCTCAAATAGTGTGTTAAGGTTTCTATTACTTTTAATTAGTTAAAACAAAACATGCTTCGTAGGCACCTGTAATCTTGAAAAGCATTCCGTATTTTGATCTGACCGAAAGTTTTTGTTTGTTTTTTTATTTGTTTGTTTGGGTTTTGTTTTGTTTTTGCAGATTATTATCTCTATATAGTACTTTAATACTATAGCACTAAAAATAACAGGTAAACTTGACTTAGTAAACCTGACAAATTTGGGGAACGATGAGGAATGTGGGATTGATTATTCAGCTTTTTAAAACAATGAGAAACCAAGTATTTTGCCTTTTCAACTAGTTGTTTCTCACTGGTTTTGATCAAGAAAAAGTAATATCCCTTGTTGAGTTATAGATTTTGCCAAAGCTGATGGGTTTCTGTAGTGAATTAATTTGCGCATCTACTAGAAGTATCTTTCCTGAAATATTGGAAAAGGGAAATAAGAAAATGGTCTGTAGAGTGGACAAATGGTCAAGAGAAGTAGTCGCTCCTGGAACTACTTCTGATAGAAAAATATATTCTGCAGCTTGGCATTCGAATTTGTTACTGCCAAAACTCCAGGAATAATATACTGCTGTGAACATCCGATATGTTATTTCTAAAAGAAGATTAGTATCATCCATATAAAAGAGTCCATGGTATTGCGGCACCAAATGAATGTACTTCATATAATTATCATCTTTTTATTTAGAGAAAAAATCCAAATAATTGGTGATGAAGTTTGCAATTATTTTGACACAAATTACTTAGAGACTTAAAATGTAAATATATTATCAACAGAATTTTGAAAAATAAAAGGTAGTTAAAATATTTGATTTTTTCTCTTTTGTGTTCAAGTCTGCATGGTAAATTATTTTCTCTCTTTTGTGGTCGTACATTAACCATGTGTCATCCTGTACCTCAAAGGATAAAGGAACAACTCGTGTGTTCTTTATCTGCCCCTCTCCCCTCGCCTGTGTTCTTTGTCTTGTGCGCCCCTTGGAGACTCCTGGTTTCCTTAGTAGGTTGCCTGGCAGTGACTGGAGAGTGAGATAGCTGTGCTATAAAAGGCCCTTCCTTCCCTGGCCCAGCCTTTTCCTGGTATGTAGTCCTTTTCTGTTCTTCACAATCCGGATGTGCATAGAACACGGTCCCATCTTGTTAAGGACAGACATCCTCTGTGTGCTAATGGATTGATCCGACTTTCAGTTAGGGTCAGGTCTGAAGAGTGATTTTAGCCTTCTGGTCTATCGGACTACCTAGCCAATAAAGAGTTAGTTCTATGAGTAGGCTGAGCAGTAATGTAGAATTTTAGTTTTTTTTTGTTTCTGTTTTTTTTTGGCCAAAACACACTCTTCTGGTTATCTACAGCTATATAGCAAACTACCTTAACTTAGTGGCATGGAATAATATCCATTTTATTTTGATCATGGGTTCTTTGGGTCAGCAATTTGGATAGGACGCATCCGGGGTGGCTAGTCCTTGCTTTCTGACATCTGGACCTCAACTGGGAAGACTCACATGGCTAGGCGACTCTGAACACTGGGCTGAAGCTGGAGCGTCCACTTCCAAGATGGCTTCCTCACTCACATGTCAAGTTTGTGGGGAAAATGGGAAGGTTGGGTTCAGCTGAGTGCCTGTATGTGGCCTGAGTGCCTTTCCAACATGATGGTCTCAGGCCGCTGAATGTCCTTTACAGCAAGTCTCCCAAAAGAACCAGGTGGAAGCTGCATGGCCTCTTCTGACCTAGTCTCAGATGTCACACTGAGTCACTTCTGCTGCATTCTTTTAGTTACAAGTGAATCATAGGCAAGCCTGGATTCAAGGAAAGGGGAATAAGACTCCACTTTTGGACAGGGGAGTAGTAAGGTCACACTGAAAAAGATCAGGTAGCATGAAAGACATTGTAGCAGTCATCTTGGGAACTTAGGCAAAAGGGGAACTGCATCTTGATATTTTGATCCTATAAGGCTAAATTTCAGTTTTCTTATGTGAATTATTCAATTGTCTCATAATTTGGAAATTCAGTATTATATACCAAAAATTTTGGATGATTGCCGAATATTTTCCTTCTTTCTTACTTGTGCTGCTATTTGACTTTTTATATAGCTTTTGTATAACTGCAGATTCAAAGGAGGATTTTTCACCACCATCTTCATTTGTACCCTTAATCTGAGAAGCTAAAATAAGACTATAAAATCGTGCCAGATTATTATAGGAAAGAGCAAATTGTCACCATGAACTTTACAGTCAAGGCATTTAAACCAGGAAGATGAAAGGAGAGAAGTGTCAAAACAATGGAAATTTTTTGTGCATAAAATAATATTTTTACCTAATGTATGGAAATTCCCCTTAATACCAATGGCTGTGATGATGATTCTAAATAGTATATTACAGAGAGATGCACATTGGATTTTTAGCAATAGCTTCCTGTTATCTTAATATTGAAGGTAATGGGACAGAATTATGTTTCACAGAGAACAGAATTATCATGACTTTCTGTGTTGGGGGGAAAAAACTAAGGTAATATAACAACTTGGGCGAGTTGCCTTACCTCATTGGTTCTAAGTTTATCTCTATAGTAAGGGGCTGAAATCTCTCCGACTATATAGTGCTTTGACTTTATTGTTCTTGCACTTACCTAGCCCTGGAGCAAAGCAGTTATATGTCTGCTCAAGGTTAATACTAAATATAAAAGTACAGGGGTCATGTCAGTCAAGTTTCAGAAAGTTATTAAATTCTAGTCACTTTATACTTAGCGACTAATCCCAAAAACTAAATAGAAATACAATAGGAAAACTCTGGATTAAGTAAAAATTTAGAGCATTTACAAATCATAATACTTAGATATTAAATATTGTAGATAAACATTTTTAGTTTTATTCCTTTGAACCAAAAACCTGAACTCACTTATTTGGAGCCAGAATTTAAATTACTAAATAATGATTTCATAGAAAACAGTGCAATTGAGGTTCTGAGGCTTGTTTTGCATAAGTTTTCAAATCATAATACTTAGATATTAAATATTGTAGATAAACATTTTTAGTTTTATTCCTTTGAACCAAAAACCTGAATTCACTTATTTGGAGCCAGAATTTAAATTACTAAATAATGATTTCATAGAAAATAGTGCAATTGAGGTTCTGAGGCTTGTTTTGCATAAGTTTTCAAATTTATTGAAGTAACGTTTATCATATTCTCTTACCTTTTGACAATCACAACATATGAAATTGTCCGTTTTTTTATTACTAGTAATGTTTCTTTCTTTTTTCTTTATCAGGCTTGCCTGTGGTTTATCAGTTTCACAGCCTTTTTAAACAGCCAATTTGTGGCTTTGTTGATCTCTGTTGCTCTATTGTATGCCTTTTCTGTTTCATTAATTTGTTTTTATCTCAATTATTTTTTTATCCTTATAATTTCTTTTTTTTTCCTTTTGAGTTATTCTTTTTGCTGTTTTTGTGACTATTTAAGTTGTATGCTTAACTCTTTAATATTTAGCCTTCCTTTAGAGTATTAATTCTGTGGCTTATATAGTTGGCTTACAAAAAAGACGTGCTTTTTATGACTGACCTTTTTTGGAATCTGGGTGAGTGGGCACCTGTTTTCCTGGAAGTGCTTCCCTCAGAGTGAGGAAGAGTTGCATCAGGTAGCAGCACACGAATGAATGTTCTTTCCTGAGCATCCTCATCACAAAGATTCTATGAATATGAACTTCAAAATGGCACTTTCTGGAAGCTGTGGTGTAAGTATTAGCAAATCAATTGAAAATTCACTCAGGCAAATTATAAAATGACTAATACCCATATATATGCACATATATACCATCTGTTTAAAACTTACATGACCAGAATATGCTCTTACCAACATATTTTTTTCCCTTCATTGCCTCTGTGGGTGAAAAATCAGTGAGGCAAAGAACCTGTGTGTTTTAAAACAAATTAAAATAATTTTTCCATAATGTTTTGTTAATGTACTGTCTATAGATTAGCTATTTTATTATGTGTTAAAAATATTCCATTTTATAGCATGTGAATATGATAGATACTTGAGTCACGTGATTCTGGATTCTGGATTCCAGAAAGACTTGTTCAGAAGGCCAGTGAATATATTACTTCTTTAGTAATATGGCTTTAGAATACCATTTAACTTTTTTAAACTGCATTTATTAGATATGTTAATCCTTGTGTATTTTTCTTCTTTTGTAGATGATATGACATAATATTATGTTAATTCCTAGGGTTTTCCAAATAAAGATGTTAATTATTATTTAATATGATTATATGATAAACTTGTATTTCTTGAGAATCCTAACAACTGGAAAGATAAACCACAAATTAAAAGGAAGATATGTAAATTAGAGACAGAGAGTAAGAGCAAGAAAGCAAGTTCTCTGAGCCCTCTCCGTGGCTCTTGCACGCTGGCTTGGCTACTGGTGGGGGTAGAGAGGTCCAGCCTTCTAGGTTGGACATGCTGACAGAATGCAGGAGTGGAAGTGTGCTTGTGTGGCATTTTTATTTATTTAAAAAACAGATTTACTTTTCATTTAACTGGAAGCTACCCAGTTCCTCAAATACTATGAATAAATAGGAGTTTGTTGTATTTATAACCACTGTATTGTAACCACTGCTTAAATGAGAATACAATAAAACATTTTGAATATTAATTTCTCAGCACCAAACCATAACCTAAAATTTGTTTTGGTGATCTCACATTTAGAATTTTCCTTTATCATTGCCATTTGGAAGAAATTTAGTGTTTCTAACTGCCATTAAAATTATATCTCACTTTTAATTAAAGTTCGAATTAGGAATTTCATCGAGAAGAACAGAATAGATCAAAGCCATAAAAAGAGATGCTTAACATTTTGACTTAAAAACATCTTTAAATTTAATGTGTTTTATTTGTGGCTCTAGCCCATACGGTAATTTTTTTCCAATGGTAAGGGTCAGGTCCTCTGCTTTTTACGTGTATGTTTATAGCAACAGATATCTGGTACCTGATAGGTAGAGAGTTGCTAGTTAGCTATTTTCATCATATCTTTTAAAATGGAGACTTCCAGAACAAAGTTTCTTTTGTAGATAATCTCTCTTTTAAATACCTCGCACCAAGTAGATTGTTTTATTTTTAGTTTAATCATCTGTTTCTATGATATAAGAAAGCTTTAAATATAGTCAAGGGACTGATATATTGGACATGTGATTTACCTGCTTAATGGAGATCTGTGAATTGGTGACTCTCAGACCCATTCTTGGCAAGCTGATGAAATATCTAGTAAATGGCAAGATCACTGAACACATGCGCTGAGAACACTCTCTTGAGGAAAACGACATCCGGATTTCCCTAAGAGGAGATCTATTTCATCCTGCTTTCAGAATTCTTTAGTGGCTGGGTGAGGATGTGGATGAGAAAAACAGGAGATGCACTGCTGCCAGTATTTTTTTAAAAAAATGTGATATAGAAGTATGACTGACTTTGAAAGAACAAGGTTCTAAATTCCCAGAATATCACTATTCATTATACAAATGAAAAAATGTTGTCTAAAGACAGGTTCAGATCATTTTACCATGACCTTTGCCACTGCCCCTTGTATTAATCAGGCAATCATCAGAAGGAAGTTGATCATGAAGGGTCCAAATAGAACTATGTTGTCTATTTAAGTAAGAATATAGGAAGAATGACTCTTCCAGATTCTCATCCTAGAAGCTGTATTTTAGCTGTGGGAAAAAGAAAGTTGAAAATGCTTTGATTTTAGTAGGTTGGTTGAGTTATACATATTTTTAGCAGGGACCAAAAAAAGAGAGAGAGAGAGAGTTGCATGCAACTATTTAAAAAGAATGTGATACAACAAAAGCTGTTTTAAATTTGTGGCACAGTGGAAGAATGCTTTTTGATAGTTATGAACTTTTAAAATTAATTTCTACGAAGAAGAATCTTTGCTGCAGGAAGAATTTGGCTCTGCAGTTTTTGTTATGTTAAAACTTATTCAGGCAGAATTTTAGTATTCAGAATTCAGCACTGCAATTTAGAGTTTATAATAAAAATGCTAAGTCAAAACCTATTTTAAGCATATAACCCCCCTTAAACTTTTTAAAAATTCTGAAAGTTTAAAATCATCTAAAAATGATAACTGAAAAGATGTGAAATGTCTTCATGCTTTTCTAATTGGATGGAACTTTGTTGATAATGTATTGTGTCTCTTAACTCTCAAAAGATTACTTCCTTTGTCAAAAGAACTCATTCCTAAGATCTCATTAACTCCACCAAATATAGCTATAGAGGGGGCCACATTTGGGAGGTGGATATTCCTATGCATGTATTGTTAACAGTATGATATGTTAAACTGAAGACTTAGAAACTGGTATTAGATGCTATTGAAATATATCCTGCAGGCATATTTCTGTCAATAGGAAAATCATAATTGATAGTGGGCCAATGAAATGTTATACCTATGAATGGACACAATCCTTTCTTAGTCCATAATAATTAAAATAAAATGTTATGTTTAGGAAAGAATAACCTTTTATTTAGAGACTGCTAAATATGCTACCTCAAGAAGGAGTAATCAAAGTATGGGGTTTAATTAAAGACAACCTTGCCTTCATCCCTCCTCCATTAAGGCATTCATTAATACTTTGGACAAACATAAAGCTTCTGGAGGCAAAAGTTTGCATATAGAAACTTGATTTCCCTATTGCTACCTGCTGTAAAAGTAGAAAAGGGTTTATTGGAGAAATCAGTAACCTTTCTACAATAAATATTTAAATTATAGTGATCTCTTTCTAAGAATGAATTTAGAAGATCATTAAGTATAATAAAATATTGTAAGTGCTCAAAAGAAGCTCACCTCCCACCTCCTTCCTCCAATCAGTGATTGAAATGTGATTTGTGTTGGAGTCCCAGGCCAGTCCAGGCGGGTCAGACACCCTGTAGCATGGAGGGTAGCAGCCCATTGCCCCTTGCTGAAGGAATAAACAGACCTCAGTCCATAACAGTGGCTGCTCACCACCCTGATGATTTGGAGTTGAGGCAGGCAGCTGGTCTGCAGGAGGGGTGTGTCACATCAGGTAATTGGCTAGGAGGAACAGGGAAGACCCAGGAGTCAGCATCTCACAGCTGTGAAACGAACAGAAGTGCAGCAAGAGGACAGAAGACTAAAGGCCGGTGAGAGTGGCCAGGGTTGCATGGATGGAGGCCTGGATTTTTGTCTACTCCTTCTTGTTATCTGGAGGATGTTTAACATATAGTGCTGTTAGACCTACCATAGCATTCACGTTGCACTGGACTTTTACTCACAGGGAATTCTGTTCTTTTAAACTCTTGCTCTTTCTGTGTCGAAATACCCAGTGGCATGGGGCTTTGTTCAGTTGCTTCACACACCACTTCTTTAGTTTTGCCCTTAAGTAAAACATCACTTCTTGTTTTTCATCAAATTTGGGGAGTTTTCAGTCATTACTTCTTCAAATGTTCTTTCTGCTCCTTTCTCTTTCTTTCTGGGATTCCCATTATGCATATGTTGGTATGATCGGTGGTGTCTCAGATGTCTCTTAGTTTCTATGGCTTTTTTTTTTTTTTTTCCTTTCTGTTCCTCAGACTGGATAATATCAACTGACCTACTTTAAAGTTTGCTGATTCTTTCTTCTTCCTGCTCAAATCTGATATTGAGCCCCTCAAGTGAAAATTTCATTTCAATTATCGTACTTTTGAAATCCAGATTTCTGTTCGTCTCATTAAAAAAAGTTTCCACTTATTGATAATCTATAGTTGATGAGACATCGTCATAAATTCTTTTATAGTTCTTTGTACATGGTGCCTTTTAGTTCTTTGAGCACATTTTAAATAGTTGGTTTAAAGTCTTTGTCTAGTGAGTCCAAAGTGAGGTCTTTCTCAGGGAAAGTTTTTATTAATTGCCTTTTCCCCCTGTATATGGACCATACTTTCTTGTTTCTTTACATGCTGTTTAATTTTTTTGTTGTTGGAAACTAGACATTTTTAATATAATGTGGCAACACTGGAAATTAGATTCTCTACTCCCTAGGGTTTGTTGCTGCCTGCTGTAGTTGCTGTTGTTTTTTTTAGTGACTTTTCTATACTAATTTTGTAAAGTCTGTATTCTTTGTCATGTGTGGCCATTGACATCTCTCTTCTGTTAGCTTAATGGTCAGTTAGCAGTTGGACAGAAATTTTTGGTTCTGCCTTAGCCTTCACTTCCTGCTTGCCCAGAGGTCAGCCAGAGTTGAGAGTTTAGAGCTATCTCAGCATGTACTTGGCCCCGTGCATGGACGTGATTGTCTAGATTTCCAAGAATATGTCTGATCTTTTCAAAGTCCTTATTTGCTAAAGCATCTCATTTCCCAGCCTTTCTTCCCAAGCTTTTTGGTTAGTTTATTGTTTACCTCAACTGTTACTCATTGACCCATACAGTAGGAATGAATATATTTGCTTCTAAGTGTTTTTGACAAAATCCACCTGGATAGCCACCTCAACACTGGTGGAGTTCCAAGTTAGGAGAGATTAAGCCAAGCCCCTTTGAGCTGAGCCACCAGACAGATCAAAACAAACAACCATGATTTTTTTCAGAAAAAGCTCCTCCTGCTTCCTCTGGTAATGGTATCTGTACTGGGAATATTGTCTTCAAGCCCCACACTGAACTAGGGTATAGAGGATGGAACCAGGGTTAGTTATAAGACTGTCTACAAAGCTAGCTATCCCTACTGAGATTCAGCTGTTTTTATTGATTAAGTGTTCCCCTGGTTGCTGCAATTTTTTGGTGGTTTCCACAGTTCCAAAAAAGTTGATTTTTATAATTTTGCTAGTTTATTCAATGCTTTTGTGGAGGAACAGACTTTTTGGAGTTCCCTACTCTGCCATTTTTACTAATGTCATTTATCATCTGATATTGGATCTATAGACTGCTATTAACTTTGAACTGTAATTGCTTAATTTATCATTCACCGAACTGTCAGCCTTTCTTGATGAATCTTTTTTCACTGAAATATATTAATGAATATACTCTTTATTGCTTATATATTTGATATTGCTTTTCATTGTGCTTTCCAGAACTCTCTAGAATCTCTAGGCATACCTAGAGCAAATTGGATTGATTTCTCCACGTTAATGTAATAAAATTTTAAAATCTAATATCTTGTTTTAATAAAATAAGTTTCCCTTGCATGACAATGAGATAATGCTTGGAGAATCCTAATGGTTGCTTCAAGATTCAACTTTGCCAAAATTTATCTAAGTTTTAAATAGTGTTCATTGCATACATTTATATATGTCATTTTATTGATGACTGTTTTGCTCACTGATTTAAGAACCCTCTAATACAGAGACAATTTCTGTTTTTATTCACTTTTGTACTCTCAACACCAGACATAATACCTGACACTTTGTAGGTACTCAAGAAACATTTGTAAGATGAATGAACACAGGGGCTATTAGATGAAGACTGTGGAGTGAAGAGCTGTATGACTTGAATTACCTACACCTTTAAATTAAGTTAAATACAATAATAAAGCTACAGGAAATCTTCCTCGGTTTTATCGTTAGTGTCTTAGGCTTACTTAGAAAATACTAAAAACCATATTTTTTAGGATGCATCCTTGCAACTGCTTCCAGTTGGACCTGTCAGGACAATTTTTTCCCTTGTATTTAAATAAATATAAAAGACTCTTAAAGTTATATAATATCTTTTTTAGCAAAAAAAAAAAAAAAGAAATCTAAATTAGAAGTCTAGGATTTTAGCATTCTAGGCATAGGAACTGTCAGCTGTGTGAGCAAGTTAACTTTCTCACAACCTACAGTCGACTTCTCATTGATGTGACAGTTAAGGGACATTAACACAGAAAATGGAGGATAATAGGTTTCCACATCAGCTCTGCAAGGGCCACTGTTTTTTCCACTAGTGGGGTGGAGGGTGGTTTACCAGCGTTGTTCAGTGTAAGTCAGCAATTGGGAGTAACTGTGATAGTAGGTGTTAGAAGATACCTCTAGGTCATAATTTCAGGTTTTATTCAACTTTGCTTCATGTATATGGAGTTTAAATCTACAGAATACAGGTTTTATTTATTTTTATTTTTTAGTGTGAATGATCTATCATTATGGTTAATCAGCATATCCACTTAAAATTCCAAAATCCTATTGTATACATATTTATCTTAGCCAATTCAAGTTATATACATGAGCTTTATCGTTCATTTTTTTGTAGTTACCCAATGTACATTTTTTTGTTGAAATATAATTCACAAAACATAAAATCTAGCCTTTTAAGATGTTTTTAATATATTCACAGCTTTGCAACCATCACCACCAATTCCAGAACATTTTCATATCCCCCAAAAGAAACACCTGGCCCATTAGCAGTCACTCAGTTGCTGGCAAATTCTAATCTTTCTGTCTCTTTGAATTTGCCTATTCTAGACTATTCTTATAAATGGAATCATATAATATGTGGTCTTTTGCAACACACTTGTTTTAACTTAGCAGAATGTTTTCAAGTTTCCTCCACAGGACTTCATTCTTCTTCATGGCTGAATAATATTCCATTGTATGGATCTACTACATTTTGTTTGTCCACTCATCAGTTGATGGACATGTGGGTTATTTCCACCTTTTGACTATTGTGAATAATGTTACTATGAACATTTGTGTACACATTTTTGTATGGACACATGCTTTCATTTCTCTTTGGCTATGTACCTAGATGTGGAATTGATGGGTCCTATGGTAAATTGGTTAATTTTTTGAGGAACCATCAGTTGTTTTCTAAAAGTAGCCAGTCAGCTTTCCAGGTGACTGTTTCAAGTTCACAAAACAAAGGAATGGGCCATATTGACTCATACTTCTGTAAATGAAAGGTTTCAGATGCTAATAATTTATAGGAAGACTCTCTGCTTGAAAACAGTTAAAATTACTTTCTTTTGATCACCCTCCCCAGGACTTCTAAATATTTCTGCCATGCTCATCAGAATTAAGTCTTTTGCTGATATTTCATGAAAGCTAGCATTTCTCCATAAGTAATTTTAAATTGCTCGCAAGCAAAAAATAAATAAATTAAAAGGCCATATTATTCATATTAAATACTCTAAATCAGACAGATGAGAAGGCTGGCTCTGCTACTAGGTTCCTAGCAGTGTCACTTTGAGGAATAATTCCCTTTCTTGAACCTCAGTGTCCTCCTCTGTAAATGGGATTAATAATACTATCTGCTCTAGGTGTTCCTGTAAATATTAGAATAAAGTCATGAATGAACATTTTCCTGTATGGCATTTCCCAAGCACTCAATCAATGCTAACTATAGTTAACATTGTTATCGTTATATCATTATTTAACTAGTAAGATTTTCTTTGGAAGAATAAATTAAATAATGTTTTAAAATTACCTCCTGAAACTGCTTGGAGATGAAACTTGTTTGACTACAGTGATCAGATTGTTATTCTAGCAAACAAAATAATTTGTAATCAAAAAATTTTTAAGGTGAAGGAAGAACAGGGATGGGGAACAGCAGAAAAAATCAATTTGAAACTTCTCGGTAGTTATTATCATTTTATCCTTGATGTATATAAATTAAAGCAATTTGTTTTCCTTTTCCTTTTTTTCCGAAGCAAATAAAATTTGTACACAAATTTTTTTAACTAAAATAAAATATTAACGTTATCTCTTTTAGCTCTACTTTATTTTTAAAGTAAGAACAGCATAAACCCTTCACAGAATGTTTGCAAGACATTTGATTGTACAATAGGTGTCAGTTGTCACATTTCCCTTTAAATTTGCTTTATTTGTTAAGAGTAACCAATGTGATTTTTTTCCGTTATTGTCCCATAACATAATGCTACAAATATAGTGCGAATAAAATATTGACAAAATGCAAAAATTAAAAATAAACGTATGAAATAAACAATTGAAGACAAAAATGAGAATGCCAAGAATGGTAGTGAACATTCTGATAAAACCCTCTTTGTTAGTTTAAAAGGAACGCATCTTTGCTTAGTTTCTGTTCTAAATGAGATGTCCCATTATCTATATCTGGAGCATCTCGGTAAGTTTTCGTCGCTTGGTAGTGGTAATAAAGATCAGTCTAGCTCAGCAGTTCTCAGCCTTGGCACTATTGACATTTTGGGCTAATAATTCTTTGTTGTGGGTCAGTAGAGGGGCGGGGGGCGCTGTCCTGTACATTGCAGGATGTTAAACAGCATCCCTGAGCTCTACCCACTAGATATCAGTAGTGCCCACCCCCCCCTTACCCCCTGACTCCTTGTGACAACTAAAAATGTCTCCAGACTGTCAGATGTCCTCTGGGGGCAAATTGTCCCTCACTGAGAATTGCCGATCTAGCGTTTGCCAAGTATGCATGCACCCCATGAAGCACCATTCACTTTGGAGAAGGTGTGATACTCCAGGAAAAGAAGATTCTGTGGTTAAATAAGTTTGTGAGACCGTTATTTAAAAAACAACAGCAAAAGATTATCAGAGCTTTTACTATGCTAATTAGTGTGAATTGCCAAGAAGACAACTTGCAGTGTGTCTCCACTTATTTGACTACAGACCATTTATCAAAGGGCACAGCTTGCAGGGTGTAACACATTTCTGTTCCCCTGCTCCAGCTGTTTCATTTTCCAGGCAAGGAAACCGAGGTCAAGGGAAGTTACATGAATTAATTTTGTAATTGCTGAGTGAGCACCTACCACATGCTAGCCCCAGTATTAGGCACTGGGGAAACCACAATACACAGGACAAGCGGATAAAGACCTGGTGACTACAAAATGTTGAACTTGAGGCATCTGTGGAGGAGACAGTAGACCATTTGGAGAGACCAGTCAGTAGACTGGCTGAGAGATAGATTTTGGTTCCGTGCCTAATAGTTGAAGCTGGGGACTAGATGAGAGCACCTCAGGAGCCAACGATGGAACCCTGGGGACATCAGTGTTTAAAGGTAGCCCCAAATGGAGCCCAAGAAGGGGGTGGGAGACAGCATGGAGACAGGCAGAGAGCTGCAGTCCAAGGCTGCAGAGAGGAAGCAGCAATCTGGAGTGGTTGAGTTCTTGGGTTTCGGAGCTGAGCTTGTGTTTTGAGTCCTAATTGCTCTGCTCACAGATTGTGTGACATCGGGAACATGTATTTTACTTCTCAAAGGTTCAATTTTTTAAAGGAGTATAATCATAAACCCTGTTTCATCAACTTGTGGTGAAGACTAGATAAAGAATGCACCATGTGGAATATCATACTTGGTATATAAGAAGTGCTTAATAAACATCGGATGGTATCTAGTAAACATCGGATGGTATCTAGTAAACATTGGATGGTATCACCATTATTATTATCAAATAAGAAGAGGACTCAGGCACACCCATTGCATTTAGTATCTTGGAAGTTGTGGGTGACCTTGGCAAAAATCCATTTCGATGGAGTGACAGTTTGAGGAATGAGTAGGCGGTGAAAAAGTAGAGGCTGTGAGTTTAGAAATTTTCTCGAGGTTAGTTGTGAATGGTTTGGGGGAGGATGCTGCTGCGGAGGGCTGGATTTTGAGGACAGGTTTAAAAGGAAAAGATGGGAGAGGCTTGAGCACTTTTTTAAGGCTGAGGGTAAGAGGCTAGGCCAGATGGAGATAGTGGAGATAAGCAAGGGCTGGGGGATAACTAGGAAAGCAAGTTGCTTAGGAAGGCAGAGGAGACGGGAGTCCGGGACCAGGACAGAAACTGCCTTTCACCAGGACTTGCCTCAGAGCGTTTAGATACTGCTGGAATGAGATTTGTAGATTCCTGAAAACTAGGGTTTAGTATACCGTTGTGGTGGTCTTTCCATAAAGGTAACATGTTTTCAAATCCTGAAAAGGCTCCTAAGAAGATAGGCAAGAGTCAGAGCCTCTTGATAAAGTCTTCAGACACCCTGGGAATCACCTTAGATATGCAAATTCACTTTGCAGTCATTCTTAACTTTTTAAAAAGGCCTCTAAAATCTCACCATTTTGAACTGCAGCCCTTGGCTCTTGTCCTGATTTCTCTGTGCACAGATACATTTGCCAACATCTTCTATTTCTCTGGTTGCCATTGATGTGTTGTTTTCCTGACCAGGGATAGCAAACTCTTCTGCCTTCCCAGTTTCCTGTCCTAGGCAGGAGGGGAATTTCCACTGTCCTCAAATCTTGAAGGACTAGGAAGTATGTGAGTATGAGGGTACTCCATGCTGGAGTCTTAAAGGAGCAAGTGGGTTGTGGTTATGCATTTGGATTGCTGTGTGGGACCCAGCGAGTAACCCCAAGGTCCTGGGCTTTGTTTCCACCCTTCTCCCTAAACCCTCTAAGTAAGGCCTGCATGTTACCTCACCTAGGCTCTCAGGGAGTCTCAGGATGGTAGAGACCTCTCTCTACAGATGGAGAAATAGAGTGGAAGGTGACTTGCCCAAGGGCAAATAAGAGTCACAGGACTCTTAATTTAGAATTGTATTCTTCCAGCCAGAATTTGCCTGGTTTGGCTTCTCTCAGAACCTAGAACTGTGCTCTTCTGTGATAAATGCTCCTATTTCATCCCTTTATTTAGTCTAAAAAATATTTAATGTGGGTTAGAGTATGCTTTTGATTATTTCTCCATTTAATTTGAGGAAGTAACCTCATAGGTTCCTATTTTTGTTTCCCTCCTTTTGAAGACAGGCAAGATTTCATGAGTAGATGGAAGAACACCCAAATTTGAGGGAGCGCTCCAAGTGCATGAATACTTGTGGCTGAGAGAAAACAATGGCTCTCCCTCAACTACTGCGGAAAGAGCCAGTATTGGGAGCAGCTGTGTTTGAAAGTCTCCTAATTGTTATTTATTCTATCTGTAGATCTGTAGTTCAACAAATGTATGAATAGGACTGTTGCTGATCATATCTCTTTGTTTTGATCAGAACTATTATAAAAAAGAGCTCTAGTGTAATGTTTTCTTAAACTCCTAGGGCCTTTGCCACAATCCAGTGATTTTGCTTTTGAAAAAAACAGCCTTCTTCAGCCTCTGTTCATGTCTAAGAAATTGAACCTAGAATAAGAAACAATTTATGCTCTTATAAACTCCCTGAGGGACTGCTTCTCAGATCTGTGAAACCCACCATCTCTCCTAAACTTGAGTCACTTTTTATGCCTCGTGAAACTCTCTTACAGTTACCCAAAGTTCAGCATGTCCCAAGTGTTATTCATCATTTTCTCCTTAAGTCTTCTTCTCTTCTCGTAGATTCCGTGTCATTACTGGCATTTTTTTATATGATCTAAGCAAGACACGTTGGAACCATCTTTATCTCTTTTTCTGCTTACTCTCGGTGTACATTTGGTTACCTCATTTTCTGAGATGTATATTCTAGTCAAGTCAGTTTGTACTTTTTACTCTATAAATGCAGGTAGTAGAATAGGGCCTGTATTTTTACATTAATGCTTCTGCCTGAGCTTCTCATCCTGGCCAGTTCCCATTCCTCGGCCCAGATGTCACATCCTAGCAGAGGCGGTCCTCCCTGAGCACCCTCCCAGGAAGATCCATTCCCTTCTTTGACTGGATTACCATTTCGTTTTTAACTCTCATACTCGTGAAATTATATGGTAATTTTTTATTTGTAGGTCTGTCTCCTTTCCTAAATTATGATATCTTTGAGTGCAGGAACCCATTTTGTACTTAGATCCGTGTCAGCACGTTTGTCAGCACAGACATTAATGGCTAAATATAATTGATTTGAATTTAGAAAAAGATATATAGAATAGAGGAGGAACCTTTAAATCAAATATTATTTCTTATTGATCCCCTTTTGTTTTTTTCTCTCTTCCCTCCTTATTTGATTTGTTCACTTATATTTTAAAAAAGCACATAAGAATTCTGTTTCTATTAAAACAAGTTATAGAGAGACTTTCCGTATCAGCAAACGAAGAAACCTGCTTGCATTATTAGTATTCTGTCAAAATGCAGTTTAATTAATATCTGTCGACATTAAAGAATAGAAAAGAAAATTACCCCAGGCGAGTCTTCACTGTATTTTAGGTTCAGTTTTCTCCTTTGCAAAATGAGAATAATAATACCTGCCTGACAGAATTATGCGGCAAGGATTTGATGAGACATTGGATGTGAAAGCATCTTGTATAGGGTAAGTAAGATAAAGAGTAAGTCCCCACTTAATTTTTAGTTAAATCCGGATTTACATGTATTTGCTAGACCTGGATTTGGTAATCATTCTACTAGTTGGTTTAATACCAGCTCTAAGTATATGTGATATGTGAAGGACTGTTTTCAAAATCTATCTGTATTTCAGGTTAGCAACATCCTTTTTTGGTAATTTTTTGGTAATAACAATTGAATATTATTTCAACTGATGGTTTCATAAAACAGCTAGGTGGATTTTTTTTCTTGTTTAAGAATTTTTGGAATACTCGTTATTTCTCCTGCATGTTTTAGATAATATTGGGTTAATGGGGTATTTAAAAAAACTTGGTAATTACATTTAAGAATTTTATTTTGGAGTTTATTTTTGTCTTTGTATGAAGAAGTAAGATGTTTCATGGTTATCATTATTTTGTTTGGAATTTCTGCTGAATTTTCTCTCCATTGCAGGTGACCTTTGGGAAGCGGCCCTATCTCTGTAGCCATATGCTGGTTTATGTAGGGAGAGCATGATACTTGTATGGTACTAGGAAATATAGGAGATCCAGAGCATATTCCTCCCTTGCACATATCTTTAAGATGTACGAGAAACAATTCTAAGGCATGAATTACAACTTATTCGCTGTAGCCCACCCTGTTTGTCCTGTCATATTAGCTGTACCGTGTCGGAGGAGAAGGAAAAGCCCATTGGAGTGAAGGTTTTTTCTCCCTCTCTCTTTTCTTTCTTTCTTGTTTTCTTTAGTCTATTGATTCATTTTTTTATAGTAATACAGACCACAAAAGCAGGATTTGTAGGTAGTGCTGTTTGACTGTACAATTTCATAGTTTTGCTTTTTCCTTTAAGGCTGATTTCAGCACCACTTTCTGGGAAGAAACCATCCTAGTTTCACATTGCCTCCAAAAAAAAAGGAAAGTAGCTAAGTATTGTTAGGCAGTGGGAGTATTTTACAGTGGCCGCTGAGCTCAGGACATTTAGGGTAAAGGACTGAGAGAGGCAAAGCAGACCCAAGAGAGAAGGCAGCACCTCTTCACTGAGAGATACTTTAAATGACCTGACAGGGAGGATGATGCTACTGCTACCACTTGGCAGCCTTGTTCAAGGGCCCTGGAAATTGTAAAGTGTGTGTGGGGGCGGGGGATGGGGGGAGAGAGGGTGTTAAAATTAGCCTTTGTGCTTTTCATATGAAGAGTTTTGTCAAATATTCATACCTACTTAAAGAAAAATTTTAAGTAAGTGTTCATTGAAATGTGTAGTATCTTAATAAGGCTGAACAGTAAAAGATTATACAGGAAGAAGTCTTTCTCCCCATCCCGGCCCCTGCCTGTCACTCAGTTCCCTTCCCCACAGGTGTGTTCTCCCAGAGATATTTGATGCATACACCAACGCACATAGGCATGTGTCTGCCATTTTTAGACACATAGCAGCATATTATCATATTGTTCATCACTTTGCTTTTTCCACCTTACAGTATTTCCTGTCGTTTTCCAAGTCAATGTATAGAGTTTCTCATTCTTATTGTTGCATAGTACTCCATTATAAATATGTATATAATTTATTCGGTCCGTTTCCTCTTGAGATCGCTTTTCATCTTTGATTATTACCAAACATGCTGGGATGAAGTAACTGTTTTTTTAAATTCTCTTCTTAGTTTGTGAAAGCCGTCCTAATATAATGTACCCTATTGATATGATAAAAAATTTGTCCTAAAAAAGAAAAAAAAAAGAATAAAAGGAACTGTGTGTAAGGTCTCTGTTTTCAAAACAAAATCACGTCTGATAAAGCTGAAAGGAGAATCAGTAAGGACCCAAGAACCACAAAAATTGTTTATAAAATGTGCAGCTTCAGTACCTCTGCCCAGTGTATTGCTGTCTCAGGCAGCTTCCCGCCACCCCCACCCCCCACCCCCCGTGTACACATTACGGAGTAGTTGTGCATGCATGAAAGAACTGTTGTGCATGCATGAAAGAACTGTGTTGGTATTGTGGACCTAGAAGAACTCCATAGGTGAATAGGGAAGGGGGCTGTTGGGCATGCAAAGACTTTTTTTTGCTGAAAAAGCCAGACAGTGATACAGGTGACCTAAGCTGCCTACAAACTAAGTGACCCACAACACAATTAAGCCCATAACTCTAGTACAGGGTGGTCAGTGCTATGCCTAGATAAGTGTAGGGGGCTATGGACAGTGTGTGCTTAGGAGCTACATTTAACTCGAATGGGGGAGAGGCAGGAGAGGTTTACCTGGAAAAAGTGCCTGCCAGACAGCCCTGAAGAATATGTTGGAAGAGTATAGGTTAGCGAAGGGGTGGAGTAGTGTGGGGGGAACCATGTTCTAGGAGAAGGAGCAGCAGCATGCACAGAGACCAGCATGGCCCACTGGAGGAACTGCAAGGTGTTTCTGTACAGGGGTGGGGAGAGGAGGCTGGCAAGGTCGTCAGGGGTCAGGACATCCACAGCTCTCCGTAAGTGTTGAAGACTTTGGACTTAGGCTATGGGAGGCCATTGAAGGCTTTTACGAGTGGTGTGAAGTTACCTGATTTATGTTTTTTAAAATCTCATTCTGACTGCCGGGTGGAGAATGAACTGGAATGGGACGGGATGCTATTTAGGAAGCTGTTGCAATAATATCAGTGAGGAGTACTGGTGGCCTCAACTATGTGATGATAGTGCAGGTAGAAAGAAGTAGACGCTGGAGATTTAGACAGTAGAATGTATGGGAGTTAGCAATTGCTGAACGTGGGCATGGAGGCAGAGACACAATATTATAAATGATACATTTACTATATGCATCTTTATGAACTTTCCATGTTGTTTCTCTTGGATAAACTGTGGAAGTAGGATTGCTGAGTCAAAGGAAACAAGATTTTTAAAACTTTGAATAATATAGTTAAATTGCCTCCATAAAGACTACCAATTTATAGGTCCTCTAGCAGTTAGGGTGCTGTTTTCCTATAGCTTCAACTTCACTGGGCAGTGTCATTGCTGTGAATCAATACCAATCTAATAGTCAGAAAATACATCTTTTCTTTATTTTAATTTGTGTTTATGTGAGCACTGGTGAGGTTGAAGTTTTTTTCACATTTATTTACTAATTATATTTCCGCTAATTGCATATTTATGGATTTTTTTTTTTGCTTTTTTTCTCTTTAGCCATGTCTTTTTTTTATTTCTAAGAGCTCTATAAATAGTTGCTTAACCCTTTGTCTTTTATATTTGTTGCAGTTTTTCCCAAATTTGTTGTAGAATCCCTCTCCTTTGTTATTGTGCTTACTTTTGTTTATGTTGTTTTGTTGATCAGAAAGATTTTTTTAAATATAACAAAATGTTTTGTTCATGCTTTCTGCTTTTAGTGTTGAGAAAGTCCTTCAACCTTGGGTTATATAAATATTGGAATTTGTGAAAATATTCACATTTATTTCATTTTCTACCTTTAAATATTTTAATTAAGGAGTTTTTCTGGTATGAAATGTGTTGCAGGAATCTAGCTTTTTAGTTCCCAGTGGTTAAAAGAAAAGCTAAAATTTTTTTTCTTTCTGAAACCAAAAATTAGAACACATAGTCTAATGAAGAATTTTTATGCAATTCGTGTGGGGAGGCAGTCTCAAAGATTAGATGTAGTAGAAATATTGGAATTTCTGAGGCATTTGATGTGGTCAAAAGAATGGAATGTTTGAAATCAGGAGTGTATAGGAAAGTTCAGGTCATAAAATATTTCCCATGGTTTATATGATTGCAACCTGCATTTCACTTATGGCTCAGTTATCCTTCCTCTTTGAAACATTAACACCAAAATGACTTTTCAGGTGGATGGTGGCTATAATCTTTGCATGTTTATAGGTTCCTTATTCCTGCAGAATGTCTAAACTACCCATTCTCTTGACTGTAGTAGAGGAAATCAGAACGAGTCTAAAGATTGTAGAATCTTGACCCACAGTACTAAAGCAAAGCCTCAAAATGACTCAAGGAATTTTAGGAAATAAAAATACAAGTCTCTGACATTTATCATTTTGGCAACAAGATAAACATTTCCTAAACTTTTAGAAATATTTTAGGTGCCTAATGGAAGTCTAATTTTTTTTTTTTTTTTTTTTTTTTTAATTCTGGAGCTTGATTGATTTTTTCTGAAAGAGAACACTGTCTTGTTCTGCCTAGTTAGGAGAAATTTAGGGACGAGTCTGGTAATGGGACTGTTTGTATGTGCTTGGCTCAGAGGAGCGGTGTTGTGTACATTAACATGTACCAGGGAAGCCTTGCTGCTCAGTAAATGCTGTTTGCAAGAGTCTGAGGTGGGGTTCAGTGGCTTTTAGGCCACCCAGAATACCATGTGTATCTGTTTGATAAACTGTGTGGTTTATTCTCTGTGTTTTTGCCAACTTGTTTTTTAAAGGTAAAAAAGGAAGCAAACAAGCAGGATATGTTAAGTGTTTATCATTTTAAATGAATTTATGAACAATTTCAGTATAATTGCATTCCTGAAAGGACAAAAGTTTATTTCCCTTTTTAGGTGATTGGATCTTTTTTTTAAGGCTGTAATATTAACTATGAGAATGAACATATGACTTTTCGTAAATACATTTTTTTTCCCCCAGCAGCCTAAGCAGTGTCTTTTCAAAAAGCAATGCTGTAATTGACTATTCTTTGTGTATCAGAGATCAGGCAAAGAATGAATGTTGGAAGTCATCCCCTTTTCTTTATTATTATAGCATAGGTTTTCTGATGTTGTCCAGGTGTAGGTATTACCCTTAAATTTTATCTTTATAGTTCAGAGTTTCCAGCCTCAGCATTATTGACATATTGGATAATTCTTTGTTGTTAGGCACTGGCCTTTGTGTTATAGGATGTTTAGCAATATCCTTGGTCTCTTCTCACTAAATGGCAGTAGCACTTCTCTCCATTCCCTCACCCTCTTTCCAGCCATGACAATTAAAATATGTTTCCCAGACATTTCAAAGTGTCTCCTCAGGGGCGTGTAATCCCTGATTGAGACCACCGGTATCATCAATGCAGGGAAGGTAAGATAGGTCAGATCAGGATTCATGTTTGACTTTTCTGTGGTCTACTTTCAAGTCAGATTATTGTCTTCAGGGCAATAATTATTGTCTTCGGGCCACTGAAAGGAATCCTTTACCTAAACTTCAGTGGAAATACAATTAAATTTCATAGCCCTGAAAGTCACTAACTAAATTTGTTAAATTGAAAATGAAATCACTGAACTGAGACTTGAGGATAGGCTTGAGAATCTGGGAGGTTATTTTCGAGAGGAACTGATCTGATGTAGGTCTCAATTGATTGCAGGCGAAGAGCAGGAATGATATGGCACTTTTATGGTGAATCAGTTATGGTCGTTAAATTTAGTTATTTGTCGTGCTAATGGCATAAATCAAAGAACAGGACGCTTATTTTCTAAAATATCCGCCTGCCCTTCTAGGCCGTGTCGACTATGCAAGATTTGAAGGTTGTGGACAGTTGACCTATTCAGATGAAACACCCATCTGCTGTGGAAAATCTGGAAAATCAACCAAAGCCTATAACAAAACCCTTACTGGACTACATGTTTTAATGACTACAAGTTATACACTTGGCTAGAAATCAGTGGCATGTTTTCCTTGCCTATGATTCAGTTTCCCTCACTGTTGATTTTTTTTTTTTTTTTACCTATCAACAATTTATTTTTTTGCTGTTTTTAAAAAATTAATTTTTATTATAGTGACATTGGTTAATGAAATCCAGTAAGTTGTAGGTGTACAATTCAACAATAAGACATATATATATTGCATTGCGTGTTCACCTCCCATAGTTAGATTCCTTTCTAAAAATTCTTCGTTTTTATTAAACTGACAGTATAGACAAAAGACACAAGAGCCATGTCACAGACTCAGTCTTTATTAGAGAATGTTGTACCAGCATTAATTTTGGATAACAGGTTATGGTTTTATATTGGATTTTTAAATAATGTAATAGAATTACTATGAAAAATTGATCTGAAAGGTGGCAATTGATGTTCCATATTAAGATGTACTTGTCTCGCATCATTTTTAGTACTGCAAGCATAACTGCCTATATAATGCAGTTGTGTTAATTCATTGTTAAACATTTTTATTAATTAAGTAGAGTGAATTATAAATCTCCTGCCAAAAACATTGCTTTGCTTATATTGGACAAGCAATTAATCATGTTTGGATCTGTTTTTTAAAAAGTTCTGATGATTTTATAAAGCTTTCGGATAATTAGATTAAGATGAATTGTTTCTGCAGTGTATAAAAAATGCCCTTTAGTGCATTTTTAAAGGACTATAAAATAATAATTAGAGCTTAGCATTATAGTCAACTTTCAATGATGACTTCAGTGATCATCACTAATAGAAGGAAGAAGAGAAGAAAAAAGCATTTAGAGAGAAATACAAGAGGCCTAGCTTCCTCAGGCTCTCTCTTTCCAGCCTTAAGGTGTTATCTACGTTGGGAGTTCCCTGGCCTGGCTGGTCGCAGGGGGAAGCCACAGCCCCCAGAGAAAGCTATCTCTTTGTGGAGACTGTGTGTTAACGTGTGTTTGTTTGTTGTTTCTAGCAGATTTTGATTGGCCCTTGCCTGAATGTATTTCTGTATGAAACCAGGAAAGAGTAATCAGGTTTTTTTATTGCATACGAAGTGCAAAGGGTAGCATTTTGGAACAGTTTAATGAGACCGATGCCAGGCGGCTGGATGCCTCCTTGGAAATGCCTGGAACGGGACATGTCTTCAGGTCCTCTTTTTCCCTCTACCTGTTCTCCTTTTGTCACATCAAGCACTTACATTCAGTTTACTGCTTTCATATTTGTGCCTGAAACAAAGACACCCAACGCTGTCACTCGAAAGGTTAGAGCAAAAGTATTCAGAAATATGAGGAAAGTTTATACAAGTGTTTGAGGGAGTGTATTAGCCCTTTCTCTAAATTTTATTTATTTTTTTAAAACTTAATAACTGTTTAAATCATCTGGCTTTGTCTGTCTAAATATAGACATTTCTAAGTATACTGTGAATCTATGCTTTATGTTTTATCTTCCTGAAAATCAGCTAAGGCTCATTCATACATGCTTGTGCAAATGTCAAAAATATAATTCTTACTGTAGAATTCTTACTGTGAATGGGTAATCACACACTCTTTCTTGTCATGTTTTTGGGCAATAGTCTAATAGCTATTGCAATTTGGGTAGATTCAACTGCTAGTGTTTAGTCTTCAAGAGTTTTTCTGTCTTTTAGAAACAAATATAAACCTTTAGCTGGTGGATTTTTAATTTTAAATGCTTATTTTAGAAAAGTCTGTTGGTCAACTTTATTGGGGTGTGGAACTAATGAGGCCAAAGTCATGGGTTTGAGGTATGCATCGCTCAGCTTTGCCAGATTCCATGATTATATTGCACTATCTCTAATGATGTGATCTTCAAGGGCAGGACCAAAGAGAGCATCTTTTCATTCCACAGATATTTGTGAGTGTCTCTTGTGCTAGACACACACCAGTAAACAAGACAGACTATGAACACATAAATAAATGAAAAAACTATCAGGTAAGTGCATGCAGATTATAAAATTGAGTGGAACAATCCAAAAATAGTTTTTCTATGATAAAATTAATAAATATGGGTTAGGCCTCAGTGGCATAAAAATCATGATGGCATTGTAGACCCTCTGAATAAGAATAAGAAAGTCCAGGGTCTTGTTCTGTTTACACAGCATGAAATATTGGGGACAACTTTCACTGGGATGATACTTTTGTTATTTCCACTCCGTTTCCCTGCAAAGTAACATATTTTAGAAAATCTCAGAAAAATATTTCCTTATAGACACTATAGAAGGAGAAGAAACTGAGAGACTCTTCCCATTCTGCAGGGCGGTCAGGAGGCAGAGGGAATATCCAAGCATGTGGGTGGTGGGTGGTGGGCGGTACCCGAAGCCTTCAGATCTAAAGAAAAAGATTCATGTTATAAAAACAACAACAACAAAAATCCTACTTGAGACAGTGATATTCAAAACCCCAAATGAGTGAGATTTGTTCTGCCCCCCTCCCTCCAACCTCAGGGGGCGAGACGTCCCTCTGGTGGGCCAGCACCTCCTGTACCCCTATCCCTCTGGCCCCTTACCTCGTCTTCAAATACTGACTTTCCTCACAGCCTCTGAACATGCTTGCCTCTCTCACATCCTAAAACAGTCCTCTCTTAAGGGAAGCATCTTCTGTTTAGTTTCTCTCCTTGTCAGTTTTATTGCAAGAGAAATGAACTCTTCTTACTGTCTCTCTCCCGGTGTCCCCCACAACCATGTAATCTTGCGTTTGCTTTTGTAAAGGCCGCAACTATGTTCCATGTTGTAAAATTTAGTCCTTTTAAAGTAGGCCTTGATGTGAGGGAGATGGGGGTTTTAATCTTGGCTCTGCTCTAAACTAATCAAGTGGCTTCAGACAAATTCCTTGTCTCTCTGAGCCTTACATCATAAAAATGGGATGATAATAATTTCTTTTATTATAAAGATCAAATGTGATAAAGTATGTGATATATATAATAAATATGTAATAAAATGTGCAGTGCACGGTACCAGCCCACAGGAGATGTTTCATGAGGGATAGTCGCTGCTACCACTTACAGACAACAGAGCTGGCGCAGTTACTGCCGCTAGACCTGCGACTGCTTTTGATTTTTCAGGCCTGAGGTCTTCTTTGTTCTCTGACCCCTCGGCTTCCACATTTGTGCAGCGTAGGTTTGCTTCTGACCCTTCTGCAGGGTTTGGTCTCCTTCTTGGCCTCCTCGGCCTTTTCCTGCTGCTGTGAGGAGGGGGCTGCCCAGGGTTCAGTCCTTGGCCCCGTTTTCTCTCCACTTTGCCGTCCATATTCACAGCTGTAACTCCCTGCTGTATTCTCAAGTTTATCTCTGTTGCCTGCCGACACTATCACTGGGATATCACTGTCCCTTTCACTCACACCGTGTGAAAAACCCCATCGCCTCTCAGTTCTACTGTTGCATTAGCCTATTACCTATTCTTTTTTCTTCTGCTCTTGCCTTTCTTTAATTTAGTTGTCACATAGCGGAATTTCTGGAAGAGGCAAATCAGAGTATTTACCTTCAGCCAGGCCCCTGGCCCAGAAGCACAAGCTGTGACCCTTCATCGTGACACTTACGACCTCTCTTCTCCTGGCTCCTGTCCACCTAGCACCCCAGTCATTGTCCCTCCCCATGTCACAGTATATGCTCTGACAAGACCCAGTGCCAGTAGGTCCATTGGACATGCACATTTTTTGCCTCCAAGCTTCACAGTGTTTGCTTTGCCTGGATTATCTTTCCTCCTTTCTTTGCTTAGCTCACTTTGCATATCCTCAACTGAGACTTCATCTTCACCTCTCTGATTTCTCTCTGGTCTGAGGGCTCCTCCTCTGTCCTCCCACAGCACCTCATCTATTCTTTAGGCTATAATTGTGACCCATTTTTTTTTTTAATTAAATAAAACTGAGCAGAATGGCCTAGAAGAGAAAATGCTTTTTCACATATTTATTTGTAAGTATACATAGGGTTTCTGTGTAATCTGTCATTCGTATTCAAGGTCATAACACAGATTTGCCATGCTCTACTGAAATTATGTTTGTATTTCTCTCTATATTGTAAACCCCTTAAAAGCAAGGACTGTTCTAATGTTTTTGTCTAATATTTAGCAAAGGATGTAGCTTGTTAATGTAAGTAAAATGTTTGTTAAATGGAATCTACTTATTCCCAAAGAAGCAAAGTGAGGGGAAATAGTAGAGTATATGAATTTCTAGGATGAAATAAGGGATTGTGTGATAAGCTGCTTTTCTGAGTCTAAATAAATTCCTACCTCTGGGCCCCCAGACTGAAGCATTCTTGTCCTGTGGACCAGTTGAATCCCATGTAAGAAATCTCAAGTCAGAATCTGCCAAGGAAAGTACCTTGTTCCCTTTTGTCCAAATGAGTATGATCTGATTCTGTGATTAGGGAGAAAAACAGCTCTTGTTTCTTTAGAGAAGCGGAGCTCCTGCCGATGGCATGTGCTTGTGAAATGGCTTTCCTGTAGCCAGGGCAGCAGAGGAAGGAAAAGACAGTCAGGTGAAAGGTTCCACAGAGTCTTTCCTATGTCTTCCTGCTGACAAACCAGAAAACACACCCTGGAGGAAGAGGAATGCACCCTTTCATCTCGGGAGCTTGCTGATGTCACTCTCAGAACCCAGAGGCAGAGCTGGAGCATCGGGATGCTCGCTCATGAGTCCCCACACTTCCCTTGTTGCCTTTCTCATTGCTGTGGCAGGGAGCCCGATGAGGCTGTTTATCGTGCTACTTTTCCATTCTTTTGGCTTGTGCTATTTTTCTGGCATTTTTTTCTTCCAAATACAGTATTTTCAGTACTTTTACTGCTTCTTCTCATATTTTCACCACCTCTTGTACTTCTTCTTTGTATCCCATCCCTCTCTTCCACATCCTCAAAAACGAAGAATAAAGAAACAGCTGTAAATAAAACCTGTAAAAGAGCAGTGTTGTCAGATGACTTCCACTTCATTTGGGCACCGCCACTTAATAGATGGAGAGAAATTTTGTTTTAGTGTCATAGACCACATATGAAAAAGTAACAATGGTCCTTAAGGGGCCACATTTTGCTTATATTTATCTTTGTAGGGCATAGCATGGTGCTGTGCAGAGAATAATGAGCTCAATAATAGTTTGCTCTCCAGCTAGCTTGAATTAATAAGTATTAAGTATGATACTACAACTATTTTTTGGTTGATTTGCGCCTAAGCATGTTCCCTGCTCTCTCTTTCATGCCCTTATCTGCCTTCTTCTTTCAAACGTTATTATCTGTGCTTTATAATCCTGACAGAAATGACTTTGACATAAATGACAATCTTGGCAGATTTGATATTATTAAAAATACCAGTTGAATAATAAAATACCTACGGAATAATATGCTTGTACTTCTTGAGGTCAGACACTTCATTTGTGGAAAGTTGATTCTCTGAGTCTAAATGAGTTAACTGTGAGGACAGTTATCCTCTGTACCAGCTCTAAAACACTTCCATTGATAAATTGCCTCCTGAGGGTGCAGTCAGAGGTGCCTAAGAGAAGTCACACCAGAAGGCTTGAATGCCAGCCTATCCTAAGAGTCCTCAGGCTTGGAAGGAGTGTGGGCAGCAAAGTAAAATGGAAATAGCTTTAAAAAAATCTTTCTAGATTGGCAATATTATTGTTTTTCTGATTTTACAGATAATACATATTTACTATAGAAAAAAACAGACATAGTAGAAAGGTTTGAAAAAGAAAGTGAAATCCAATTTCTTACTGTCTCTCCTTTTTAGTGTATATTCATCTAGACTTTTGCATATACATGTATTATAGTAAATATCTTAAAGAGATTACTCTAAAATGTTACTTTATTACCTGTTTTAAAGAAAACTTAATATAACACAGATATCTATCCATGTAATCAGTGTAGCTCTACATCATTGTTTTATTGGTTGCATGGTATCCTGTTGAAAGGTTATTCTATAATCTAGTCAACTACATTTAGATTGTTTTCATTTCTTTAGTTATTATAAAATTAAAAAAAATTCTGATTAAGTCTGTTCTAGGTAACTAGAATTGACAAATAGTTTAATCACCTTTTGAATCCATGCCAACTTCTGTAAAAAGATAGTGTTGAACTTGACGATCTCTTGGGCATCATACTTAAGGTTAGTCTTGATTACGTTTGTGGTTTTATGCCTTCCACTTGTGGCTATCTGTGGCAGAAGAGGTATAGACAGCGGTTAAGGGCATGACTGCTACAATCAGAGTGCTCGGATCCAAATCTCTTTATTCCACTCACTAGCTGTGGGACTTTGGGCATGTTGTGCAACCTTGTTAAGTCTCTGCTCCCTGATATGTAAATGGAGATGATAACCCAGACGTTATAATGTTGTCGTAAGAATTAAATGAAGTAATGCATGTCAAGTGCTTAGCATGGTGCCTTATATGTAATAAACGCTCAATACCTGCTAGTTGATCTTTTTACTATAATGATTTCTACTTCTCATGCCTTCTCCATGCATCAGAAGCCTACCCATCATTCAGTGGTGAGATTAGATGGCTCTCTATCTTTCCACTTGATAAGGCCCAAACCCTTGAAGTGATACTTGACACCTATTATGGGATGAATTGTGTCTCTCCAAAATTTGTATGTTGAAGTCTAACCCCTCAGTGCCTCAGAATAGGATAATTAAGGAGATAGGGTTATTAAGGTTAAATAAGATTATTGAGATAGAGCCTATCCTATCTGTCTGGCATCCTTATAAGAAGAGGAGATTAGGACAGATATACATGGAGGAAAAGACCGTGAAGACGGAAAGAGAAGATGGCTATCTACAAGACAAGGAGAAAAGTACAAGAAGAAGCAGACCTGTCAACAATTTGATCTCAGCCTTCCAGCTTCCAGGACTGTGAGAAAAGGAATTTTTGTTGTTTAAACCACCTAGTCTATGGTATTTGTTGTGTCAGCCTGAAAAACTAATACAATACCTCTTTCCTCCTGCATTTTATATCCAGTCTATTAGAAAATTCTATCAGCTTCCCCTTCAAAATATAACCAGCATCTGACTACTTATCACCTCCACTGCTATTACCTTGGTCGAAGCTGGCATCTCAAGTCTGATTATTTCAGCAGCCAGAGGGGGTGGGATAAGTCAGCTCATGTTACTCTTTCCTAAAACCTAGGTCATGTAGAATCAAAGTTTAAATATGTACTGTGGTCCAGGAATCATTATGTGATCTGGCCACTGCTTATCTCCAACCTTTTCTCCAACTCCATCTCCATCTGCTCAGCCACCCCTGACTTCTTGCTGTCCTATACCAGGCACTTGGCTGTACTTACCAGTTCCCTCTCTGGAACACTCTTTCTGCATATATCCCTGGTGCTTAGTCTTACCTCCTTCAAGTCCTTACTCAAATATCCTCTCAGTGATGCTTTGCCCATTATTTCCCCCTCTTTCTCAGGTGTGCGTGTGCGCACACCCAGCACTTCTCTTTTCCTTTCTTGCTTTATTTATTTTTCCCCATAGTACTTATTAGCTTCTTACATGCCATGTATTTTACTTATATTTTTAATTGTTGTGTTATTATTGTTATTAGTTCTTTCTACTCTGACTTTTAATCAGTTAATAATCAGATAGAACTTTTATTTTCATTTTCCCACATAAGAAGAGTAAGTGAATGAATATAAGATTAAAGATTTATTCTTAGGAATCATTACTATTTTTCATGAGAGCGCCAACAAAATTGCTAAAAGAACAGTAAATAAGGAGTTCTTAAACTCTCACCTTTGTGGGTTTCGACCACTTAGGATGTGAGTTCCTGAGGAGAAGGTGCCTTTGTCCCGAGAACCACAGTCAAAATTGGTGTTGAAGGAATAACAGTTTATACTGCGTAGTTAAAAAGTGAGGACCATCTGCAAAGCCTCTGGATGGATGCATCTTGGTGTCTGGTACTCCTGCACTTTTGAAGGGCGATTCATTACATCCATGGGGAAGTATTTTAAAAACAAAATATCCTCTGCTTTTCAATAGTTTTATGTCATTATTTTATTATTTCAAATAATTGTAAAAATTTATTCAAGTCAGAGTGCAAAGTATCCTTACCACCAAAATGTTAAATTTCCCCAGTGATTGCAAAGATTTAAAATCTTCCTGCCCCCACCACTTTCAAAAAAGCCCTTTCATTTCTTTCTCTTCAGAAAATTCTAATCAACAAATCAATTGCTGGTTGAGGGTATTTCTCCAGTTACAGAAAACAGTTCTTAAAATTTAGCATCTAAGAGAAAGTTAATTTGGAAGTTTATTATGGTTAGTATGATGTTAATGATTGTTTCCTGTTCATTATTTTTATAAAGTGGTTCTTTTGATTCATTAATGATTACTTGTTAGGATGAATAAAGGAAAATATGTATTTTAATTGTCCTGTTTTCTAAATCATCCAGCACACATTTACATAGAATTGTTCAGCTTTTTTTAAAAAAACATCTTGACTTCTACACGAATACTCATAGCAGCATTATTTATAATACCCCAAAAGTGGAAACAACCCAAATATCCGTTAACTGATGAATAGATAAATAAAACGTGATATAACCATACCATGGAATATTGTTTGGCAATAAAAAGAAATGAAGTGCTGATGTGTGCTGCAACGTGGAGCAGCATTGAAAACATGCTAAGTGAAAGAAACCAGTTACAGAAGGCCACATATTTGATCCTATTTATATGAAATGTCCCAAGGGGCAAATATATGGTAACAGAAAGTGGATTATTGGTTGTCTGTGGTTGGGGTAAGGGTGTTGGAGAGCAAAAGGAGTGACTGATAATGGGTATGAGATTTTTTTGGGGGGTGATGAAAATCTAAAATCAATTATGATAATGGTTACAGAACTATGTGAATATCCTAAAAATCATTGAATTGTATACTTTACATAGATAAATTGTATAATATGTGAATTATATCTCAACAAAGCTGTTATTACAAAGTTTTTGTTAGTATTTTATTCACTGATTTCATATAATAGAAGAGATTTTAGAGGTACATAGCATGTTCAGTTAGAGAGAGCATTATAATGTATAGTGAATAAACGAACTTAATATCTACTGAAGGAAATTCTCATAATCTTTTCCAAAATCTGTTGAGGCAAGAATGAATAAAGAACAAATTCCCTATTTTATGAATCTGAAGATATCATTGTACTTACATACTGGGGAGCAGATCTCAACGTTTCCATGTATTGAAATATTCATTTAAAGTCTGAATGACTATTTGATGTAATCTGCTTTGTTTCATGAAAATACTTAAAATATTCCTGCTGTTCGCTCTAGAGATGACTTTACTGTTTAGTGTCTCCAGGCCAATTGTATGTGGTCGTTTGCTGTAAACCATAAAAGGCAGTTCAGGCAATGCAATTGTTTTGTGGATTTGGGAAGTTAAAGTCATTTTAATAATTAATTATGGTGTGTGAAGGGGAAATGAGAAATCAATATGCCGCAAAGAGGTCTCAAGAAACTCTTTGGGCTTCCTTTCTTCCTCTCTGAGATGGAAGAAACATTCTTGGCATAGGAGATTTGGAATTGTTTAGTGTTGTCCAGGTGGAGTATATTAGGGTGACACCCATCTTCAAAGTCAATAATGTTTATCTCGAAACATTTTAAAAGTTATTTTTAATTAAATAATCTGTAAATATGTGTCATTTTAAAAAATTCATATATCACAAATTCAGCTAAAATTCCCTTTGACTTTCACCCAACCCCATTTCTCTCCAGAGAGAAAACTGCTGTTAATTGATTTGGCAGATATTGTTCTTGGGCTTCTAGGTCTTTTTCTATATATTTCATATATACATATGTGTTCCTATAGAAATATATAATTCAGATGTGTGGTTTCTTAAAAAAAAATTCAGCAACATCATAGTAGCATTTTTTCCCTTTAAAGAATGTGCCTCTGAGAGCTTTTTATGTTTGTAGGCATAGGATTCTACACCTTTTTTTCTTTTACATAATTTTTTATTTTTTAATTACAGTTGACATACACTATTATATTTCAGATGTACAACATAGTGATTAAACATTTATATACCTTACAAAGTGATCACCCCGATAAATCTAGTACCCATCTGACACCATACATAGTTATTACAATACTACTGACTATATTCCCTGTGCTGTACTTTACATCACCGTGACTATTTTGTAGCAACCAATTTGTACCTATTAATCCCTTTCCCAACACCCCTCCCATCTGGCAACCATCAAAATGTTCTCTGTATCTATGAATTTGTTTTGTATGTTCGTTTATTTCGTCTTTTGATTCCACCTTTCTTTTTTACTGCTGTAGAATATTTATTATATGCATGTTTGATAAATAACATGTAGATATCAGTTTATTTAACCATTCCCCTGTTGACGATCATTTAGTTTTTGTCCTAATTTTTGCTGTTATGAACAGTTCAGCAATAAAATTTCAGTATATGACTCCTTGTGAACATGCATGTGGGGTGCTTTACTTTAGGTTAGTAAACAAGAGAGAAAGAATTGCTAGGTGGAAGATATGCCAGGTTGTCCCCTCAAGGGAGCCGGTGTGTTCTTCTTCCATGCACAGTTTCCTGGCACACTTGCCAACACTTGACATCATCAAACTTTATCTGTGGTTTAAAAAAAAATCTCCTTGTTTTAATTTGCATTCGCATGAGTATTCATGAGATCGAGCAGATTTTCATGTTTAATGGCTCTTTAATTTCTTCTTCTGCAAATTATTCTTATGTCTCCTTTTATTCAGTTTTTAGATTTTTTGGATCGCTTCTTTTTCTTATTGATTGGTAGGCATTCCTTATATATTTTAGATATTAATTATCTGTCTCATATGTGTTGTAAATGTTTTCTTTCTCGGTGGCTTATCTTTAAACTTTGTTTATGGTATCTTTTGTCAGGCAGAAGTTTTAAATTTAGATGTAGTCAGATTTCTCTGTGCTCAGAAGCCCCTTCGTCTCCCTCCCCACTCTGTCTAATTCTCTACTGTTACCATCTTGAAAGTCTTACATTTTCATTTTGCACTGGAACCCACAAATTATGTCGCTGCTCCTACTTATATGTTATTTTAGGTTTAGGTCTTTAATTATTCTGGAATTTTTGTGTATGAGTGACTTGTGTGAAGAAGAGATTTTATTATTTTTTATTTTGCATTTTCCTCAAGTGGACAGCCATTTATTTCAACACCATTTGCTGAGCAGTACTTCCCATGATTTGGAATGAATTTGTTATATTTTGAATTCCCTCATATTCATTGGACTGTCTCTGGATTCTGTGTTCTATGAATCTGACTATCTATTCTTGCACTGGTGTCATGCTGTTTTAATTAGTATATCTTCACAGTGTTTGTTTTGGTATCTGATAGGGCAAGACCTTTGTTCTTTCTTTTAAGGTTGCCTCAAATATCTTGTGTTTTTATTTATTTGCTTTAATTTTTTTGTGTCAGTACATCCAATTTCTTGCAAATTCCATTTGGCATTTTGTTAAGGATTACCTTAAATTTATAAATTAACTTGGAGAAAAATAAAATCTTTATAGTATTGAGTCTTCCCATCCAGGGACAAGATATGTCTCTTCTTTAATTACTTTTTGTCCTCCAGTAAAGTTTTATATATTTTTTTCATAATAGCATGTTCAGGCATTTTCAAATTGCTGTTTCGAATGAGATTTATTACTAAGTTTCTCTAATTGATCATTGTTAACGTGTATAAAAGCTAATAATTTCTGGTTTTGATCTTGTATTTGACCTCCTTGCTGACATCTTTATAGATCAAATAGTTTGCCAATTGGTTCCCTTGGCTCTTTTTGTAGACAATTTAAAAATCTGCAAATAATGACAATTACATGTCTTTCTTACCAAATATATGTATATTTTATATTGTTTTTTTCTTAAGATATTGCTTTGACTAGTACAAGTCTTATTCTTTGATTGGGATATTCCTAGCTTTTCATTATTGAATAACAAGTTTACTATTGGTTTTTCACAGATTCCCTTTTTCAGGTTAAAGAAATTTCTTCTATTTCTAGTTTGAGTCTTACTATTAAAGTGTTTGTAATTTGTTAAATCCTTTTTTCTGTAGTAATTAATACAATCATATGATTTCTTTTTCTCTTTTAATTTGTTAATATAGTAATTGCCTTCAATGAATTTTTTCTCATATTTTCCTGGAAAATTGGTTGTTTTGTTTATTTTTTTCTAATTTATTCATACTGATCTATATTATCTGAATATAAAATGTAATTCTTCTGTTTTTTTTTAATTTCTAAAATTTATTTTGCCAAAGATTTGTCTGTTTTATTTGTCTGAAAATTACTAGGTTTTGATTTTATTGATCAGTGCTATTTTTTGTTTCCCGTTTCTTGATTTCTCATTCATCTATCTCATATCTTTAACTGCTCTTTTCTATATGTTTATTTTGTTTCTCTTTTTCCAGCTTCTTGAATTTAAAATTTCAGCCACTTATTTTTTATTGTTTATATTTTCTAAACAAGCATTTAAGGCTATATATTTTCCTAAGTGCTACTTTTCCAACAGCACAAGGCTTTAGTACACAGTGTTGTTATGATTCATTTTTAGACAGTTGGTGATTTCTATTTTGATTTGTTTTGTTTTTTCTTTAACCTAAAAGTTTTTTTGAAGTGTTCTTAAAATTTTTTACATGTATAGGATTCTTTCGATTACGCAAATCTGTCAGATTATTTGCCCTGTATACTTTCTCTTTTGAGAATGTTTGTGAGTGTCCCTTTGTGGCCTAATACAAGATCACTTTTTGTGAACATAGTAAAGACTAAGGTTTGTTAAATTTTTATTCAGATGCTTTTATCCCTATTTTTATATTCTTAATTTGATGATTTCTGCAGAGAAAAGTATGGTAAAAGTCTCTCATGCTTACTGCTTCGTGAATCAAATATGCTGGTATTCAAGGTCATGAACAATTTCGCAAAAAATAAGAAAGGACATATTTCTGGTTTTATAAATATAGAGTTCAGTCCAGCCATGATGCCTGTTTTATCCTAAGAAAGTAAACAGTCACCTACATAGATGGGGCCGTATATAACAGAAGATAGAAACCTAAGAAGATAGAAACCTAATATTAAAACATTATTTTAAAATAAAAAGCATCTTTTAACCACTCTTAGCAATCTCTTCAACTTAACAGAATAGTCAGAAGTACAGTCAAAGATCCTATTCTGCATAACTTGTAATAATGAAAAATCGGAAGTAAATGTCCAGTAGTAATAGATAAACAAATGAAGAGATATTATGTGGACTTTAAAAATAATTGTCTAAAAGAATATTTAAGATTATGGGGGCAGAATTGTTCCTAAGGTCTATATTTGATAAAGCAGGATATAAAATATAGCAGGATATGCTATAGCAGGATATAGCATATAGTATGATTACATTTTGAGAAAAACAATATATGTACATGGAATAAAAGATTATTTTAAATAATTATCTCTTGAATGATGGTATACATATTTTCATTTAACTCCTTATATTTGGCTATGTTTTCAAAAATGTTTATAACGATGATTTATTTAATAATAAAATGTATGTCTTTGGGGGCATCTTTCACCAAATAATTTCTTTTGTCCAGGACATATGTAACCTGAAGTCAGTTGAGTGCTAATTGGAATATATAGCTTTAAAAACAGAAGTGCTTTAAATGATTACAGCAGATTTAATATAAAATGTACTCGATGACGTTTAAATTAAAATGACATCTAATGGACAAAGAATAAAAGGACTGATATATTTTGTGTTGGAGACTGTGAAGGGGAAATAGATATTCTTGTCCGCTGGTGGCAGTGTTAGGCAGCTACGATGGGCAATTTAGCAGTATGTGTTGGAATTTTGAATATTTATATTCTTTGATCTAAAATGTTCTCTGCTCTCAAGTAACCTGCAGCACTTCTCATAAAAGTAGAGAAGGATTTCACTGAGTACTGTTTATAATAGTGAAAAAATTGGAAGAAAGTAAATCCTGATATCCACTAGTATGGAAATGGTCAAATAAATTGTATTATATCTAAAGAAGGGAATATTATACAAGTCTTAAAAAGAAATGAGAACTTTATGGATAATGACATAAAAAATGTCCAGGATACATTTTTTAAATAAATGAGTTGCAAATACTATGTGTGATATGATCCCATTTTTCTAAAAAATGGGACGTGTGTGTGTACACATTCACACACATATGCACAGGCATTAAAATATTTTGGACAAACATGTATGAAATAGTTTAACAGTACCTACCTGTGAGCAAAGGGCAAATACCTGAGTGACTTCGCTTCATGTATTACTATAATTTTGAATTTTTTACCACGAAGTCTTAAAAAGAAAGAATTTTATGAGTAATAAAGTTGACTTATTTTAGATAAATTTTGATAAAAATAAAATTTAAAAGGTAAAATATGATGTTACTGTAATCAGATACTGCTTATGTTTTTACTTTCTGTGTGTCGTAGTGGCCTAGTGGTAGAATAAGCATGTGAAATAGAATCACTGCCCCAGAGGGTTGTCTTCTGAAATTCTCTTTTTCACAGGTTTACAACATTCATGTAATTATCTTTAATGGGTACTAAGAAGTTAATGAATTTGCTATAAGTCAAATAATTACAATTTAGTAATTTCCTTAAAACATTTTTAAATTGAGATATGTAGACATAAAACATCACATTAGCTTCGGTGTACAACATAATGATTCAGTATTTGCATACATTGCAGAATGATCATCATGATAAATCTAGTTAACTAATATTCATCACTAAATATAACACTTCAGTAATTTCTTATCTCAGTGAACTAGTGCTAATTTAATGGACATTTGTTCTATACAGGTTAGATAATCCCAGCGTGGATATTTAACTTGTCTGAGAAAGGATTTAGATGGGTAAAATTAGTAACATTAGTGCAAAGTTAAAAAAAAACATAGGAGTTCCTATGAAACATAAAACTTGTAATGTTTACACCATTGTGTCTTTCATATTAGACATAGAAATAAATCTTAGGAAGATTTATCATTTATTATGAGTCACAAGTATCATATAGTTAAAAAGATCTGAGCAAATATTTAAATTTTAAGTTGATTTCTAATTTTCTTTTACTGTAACTGATAAACTTTGAAATACCTGTTAATTCATATAATATTAAACTGTAATTTTCACTCGATGGCATTTATATTTCTTGAGCAGGTCTGTTTTCCCTTCTTTAAATGCCTAGCTACCATAAAACTTAAAAGCCAAGCTTAGAAAAGGATGAGCAATAAACCATTAATTGTAGGTAATTATGAAACTAGATTTTTACGCAATGTTTATAAAAGTGTCACATTAATACAGCTTACATACACAGTGTCTGCATGCGTCCCTGTTTTATTTATTTCTGTGTTCAGTAAATGTGGGTGTAGTGTTCAAAGAAAAACCGTAATAAAGCAAATTAAAATGCAAGGAAAAGATACAAAAATAATTCCGTTTGCAGTTTATTCCCTGAAACTTAGTTGGTAGGCTAAGCCATTATAATCTTTAGGATCATTGCCAGATATTTGAAATGAATGATATGTTGAATGATTGAGATAAATTCCTTATATGACTTGTATAAAGGAGAAAAAACAAAAGTATGGGCTTAAAATAATGATGTCAAACTTTCATATAAAAAGTAAAGTCACTGCGGGTAGCTTTGCATCACTTCCACTTTTAATCACTTATAAACCCATGCATTTGTTTTTGTCTTACTCTATTCTATACCTCTAAGCTCTACCTAAGCTGGTAATTTATTTTCAGTAAGTGTTTTTGTTTAATAAACTTTTCAGGATCCACACTTGTGTCGGGAGCAATGCTGAAAGCTTGGTTTGGGGAACTGCAAGATAAGGCTTCTGGTTCCCCTTAGCTTTGCCCCATGGATAGATAGATTTTATGACTATTGTAGCTTTTCCCCTAGCTCCCTCTCCCCTTTATTGGGGTTAGATATCTTTGCACTGTTTTTCACCACCAATGCTTAACTTCTACATTTGCCTCATCAGCACCTCAGACCATCTTTAGCTTTATATAAATCCTTCCAGCCTTCCAGCTTCCCATCCAAATGCAGAGAGATGGGTGTCCCAGCTCTGCTCCAGGGCTAACCCCTGCATCTGTACCTGATATCACTCCTGCCCACCTCAGCTCTTTCACGTGTACCTTCACTGTCCCCTGGATCTTCCTTTCACCCTCTGAATTCAACTATACACCCAGCCTCTCTATCATATTATGTGCCTCTTGACTCCTGTTTCCTTTTGCTCCTTTTTACTACAAAACATATTGAATAAACGGTCCATGCCCACTGTCTTGCAGCCTCTCCAAACTGATTCATTTCCACCCATCCGCTGAACACCTTCGAACACCTTCTTTCTCCAGTGCTACCCTTGATCTTTATGTTGCAAAATCTAAAGGTCTCTTGTTCATTATTTCTCGCTTTGGCCTTTCCACAGCACTCATGTCGCTGACTGCTTTTCATGAGAATTTTTTTTCTCGTTTTTCTCACGTTATCCATCATAATTCTTCTTCTACCTTTATAGCCAGTTCTTCCCAGTTCGCTTTGCCAGTTACTTTTTCTCCTGTGTATCTGACAGTAGACATTCATCACGCTCTGCCCTCAGGTCCAGACTCTCCTCTATCCCTATGGTCTCCCTTGGAGAGCTCTCATAAGCAGCAGGTAACACCTCTGCGCTGGCCTTTTCAGCTTAGTCCCCTCCTTGAACACTTACCTGGCTATCAGTATTCTGCCCCACCTGTGTTCAGAACTTTTTCAGTCAGGTGTCCCATTATAATGTCCTTTCCAACATGAGAACCTATAATTCTTTGGGTGAAAAAGTCATCTTCTCCGTAAAACTAGTTAATTTATAAAAATTCTCTGTTTCAACAAAGTACCATCATTATTCTGATCTTTGTGAGTGGCACCACCTTTACTAGTTAGCTAAGAAATCTAGAGGTCTCTCTTTAATTGACCCACCCTTTTATCCTCTGTGGAGTCGTGTGCTGATTTATGTCAGTTCACCCAGCCGAGTGCACCACCTTGGTCTTTCTGACCTTGCCTGGCCTTCTGACCATGAATTCCTCCTCAGGCCTGATGACTTTTTCTAAACAGCACTGTAGTTAAGCCACTAATCATCGAGTTGTACCTCAGTTACCTCGATGTTGGTTTTAGCCCCAGACCCGACTCTCAGGACGCTTGGGAGTTTGTTCCTCTCTCTCCACTTCCTTCATTCCTCCCACTCTATATTCATTCAGCTGTATTTTCTCATTCACGCCTTCAGTTACATCGTCCTCCCTGTCAGAGTTGCCTGCTTCGCTCCATTCCAGGTCCTGCCTAGCTTTGAAGGACCACCAAAATCTCTCTAAATCTATATCCAAAGTCAGTACCACATACTTTAAGGAAATAATCTTTCATCTAAATCTTGTACGTGGTTAAATAAATAATTGGCTGGGCATAAACCTCACTTTTCCTCAGAAACCTTTCCTGAAGCCATTTCATTTTCTATCATTTCTTAAAACATATTTTAGTCTTATTTACCTAACTATACTTCAAGCTTCTTGAGGGTGAGAATACATGTCATCTCCTTGTCTGACCCTCTGGTGACCACTATTGTACAGAGGATAATTTTAGTAACTACTTACTTAGTGATTAATTGTTGGGTACCACAGTTTGAATACTTAAAACAACTTAAGAGACCCTAAAAAAGACTTTAAACAGTCCAATCATCTGTGTTCAATGAAATACCAGAGGTTTCTCTTAGTAACATATGCCAAGGCCAAACATTCTTTAAACATAATTTTTAAAAATGTCTTCTAGGTAGAATACTTGTTATTAAAGTATATGTCTTCTGTGGAGATTGAGAACCTGCCACTTAGGATAGCCTTGTAACATTTAAAACATAAAAACATCTCATGCTATATGATACTACAGTTACAGAAGGTTAATGCTAGAAGGGGCCTTAGAGATAGTCTTCACAGAACTTTTTCTTTTTACAATTGAAGCCAAAAGAAATTTAGGGACTGGTTACACCACTAGCAAATGTTGAGGCTGAGACTGGAGGCTGGTGGTCTTATATCAAATCCAAGTGTGCAATTCCACTGCACACTTCCATGTATTCCATTCACTCATTTATTCATCCATCACATAGTTAGTGAGCACCTACTATGTATCAGGCCGTGATAGGCAATGAAATACAACAAAGAATAAGACACAGCCCCTGCTCTCAAAGAGCATAGGCTATTGGAGGAGACAGACAAGTCAATGTCACGTGGAAATGCAGTGGGACATCAGGTGAATGGAAAGTTTTTTGTTTTATGTTATTCTAATATGGAAAGGATTTGAGGAAATTGAATGCTGAAAGTACAAATAGCAGGGGAAAGGCTGAAGATTACGTTGAAGGACCAGAGAGGGGTAGCATTTCAAACCAAAATGGAATTGAAAAAGGAAAACCAGAAGCTGAAGAAGCATTTCTGTCTGATGCCTCCTACTTTCTGGTTGAAATAGGAGATGAGGTCATTGAATAAGACTGAGGGTACTGGAATGGGGGTGAGGAGAATAGGGTATTTGAATACCCACCCCCAATAGAAAATGCAAGCATCTTGACCTTCTCAGGGTTGTAGAGAGCAAAGTCATCTATTGCCCAAGTAGGGTAAGAATGGTTATGGGAAAAGGCCTGAGACAGCCTTAATAGATACCCAGCAAAAGTTCACCACTAGGTAAATAAGGGGTTTGCTTGGCAGGAGTCAAGGCCTCTGATGTTTGTAGTGCTCCAGGGTGCCCAGTTTCTCAGCTCCTGCCAGGAGGAATCTGGGACTGATGAGCAAAGTGAATGGCAGTTATGCAGGAATACAGGAATGAGCTGCGATCTGTATGGTTCATGGGCAAATTCAAGGAGCATTGGAAACCCGGAGGTAGACAAAAGTGGCACTGACTATAGGAGTAAGTAGACATTTTCCTCTCTTGGCGATTGACGTACAAGGAGTAGAAAGTGGGTTGAAGGTCTGGTCAGGACAAAGCATCTCTGTCCTTGAGTCATGGCAGACCTTAGTGGCTAGCATGCCTCATGACCCAAATGTTAGGTTCTCTGAGTCCTCATTGCAATCAGGAGAAGCCCCGTATAGAATCTCTTTTTCTCCCCAGGACATGTTTGATGCTTATGCTATTATAGTTCTTTAGTATTATTAATTCAGAGTCAATTGTTTTTAATAACCTAACTATAAATTATTAGTGAAGAGATGTAAAGGAATGGATATACTCATTCATAGTTACATCATCCTTACGCTGCCCTGTGACATTGCCTACCACTGATAAAACTTGATATTGTAAAAACTGCATGCAATGAAATTCAAATGTCAGGAAAGCAAAGCAATTAAAATTGCTTTGAAAAATAAAACCAAAAGCAACTGACATGACAAGGAATTGCTAGGGCCTTTGTAAACCAAAAAATTTAGTGAATAAGAGATTAGAAAACAATGCCTAACGTATTAAAATCTCCCTCTTTTGGATTCCTAAAGACAATTGGATCTAGTAGTAATAAGTAAGACTATTTGTGTGTTTATATCCACACTACATATATATACATACACACGTATATAAGTATTTGAGACAATATACCATTAGACTTTGAAAAATGTATCAGGCAATCATAGTCATGAAGGTGAAAAAAAATAGCTTATCTTGAGAGTAAATTGTGTATTAGTAATTCATGAATAGATAATAAATCATGTTGAAATTGCATATTCTGAGCCTACTCCAGCAACCTATCATACCTGAGTGTAGCATTTATGAATCTATATTAAAATTATATGTTTACTATTTACTTGCCCTTTTGACTGTGAACTTTTTTAAAGCAGAAAGCAATCTTTTTAAACTTTGTATCTCCAGTAGGTACTCAAAAGGCCCTCTGATAGTGATGCTTACACACAAGCATTATTAGAATAACCTGTGACGTAGTATCATTATTATCCCCATTCTGCAAGTGAGTTAACGGAAGCCTGAGAAGTTTAAACAGTTTTTTTAATGTGACATTGCTCCGAAGTGACTGGTGAGGAATTTGAACCTGGGTGCTGTGGCTCTGAAGCACACATCATATACACTTCAGGGAATGTGTTACTCATTTTTATATTCCTAATATCTAGCACTGTGCTCAAACATTGTAGTTAGTCAATAAAAATATTTGAAATAAAGAACAAAAAAGTTATAGTAAACTAACCCAGGTTTAGCGAATGAATTTTTTTAACTACATAAATTACCAGAAATCTCTGTATTTCAATTTTTTAAAAAAATTATGTTTAAGATAGTGAAAGGAAAAACATGAGTTTTAAAGAGTATAGTTTCTCTTTAAAACTCATGTTTTTAACACCGAGAACACCGAGAACCTTACTGTGTGATAAATGAGAGTCAACTGGGCTACTGTGACTGGTGCTGACACTGGTGGCTCTGTTGGGACTTTGGGCCCATAAGTTTCATGTACTCATTCATTCAGCACATTTTTATTTAGGGTCTGCCAAGTTTGCAACCCTGCATTAGACATTAGGAGTAGAAATAGTCATGATTTTTCTCTCAAGTTGCTTAGAGGCTAGTAGAAGAGTCAGACGTTCATCATATAATGAAAGAAACAAATATAAAATTATGATGATGACAAGTGTTGGACAGAAGTACATAGAACTGAGAGAACATATAATAGGAGAATTAGGTACAATTACAGAGATCTAGGAAGTGGCAGTTGTTCTGAAATGTGAAGACTGATTAGGAATTAAATTAAACAGAGAGGGGAGAAGGAGGGAAGAGCATTCTAGGCAAATGGAACAGTAATGAGGAGAGATCGACGCTAGAATTTGGTTCCTCATTCACTTATTCAAAGCATAGCTCAGTGAAGCCTAGAATCACTCAGATTTCAGGCCCTGGCTTTCTTAGGTAGAAGGTCCAGCTGCTTTGAAATATCTGGTGTGGAGCATAATAGCTTATTAGGAGCTTTCGTTATAATAGTTTTGGACCCCTGTGAAGGATCAGACTTCCAAATTAGAGTCCAGAGGATGTAGCTCTCTCGACTCTTCACACTAGCAGAAAGATCTGAGAGGCTCAGGTAGAGTGGGACTTTTCACTAGGGCTTCTGGGCCATGCGATGTTCACATATAGGCACAGACTAGAATTATACCATGGAGGTCCTCCCAGGTGGCTGTGGATTAGGAGTGGGTTAGGAAGATATGCACTTAATCGAATGGCTGGAGACTGATTGGGCAGAAGTCCAGGATGACTGAATTGGGAAAAGGAAGCTGTTGAACCGAGGTCCCCTGAGTGGCTGGGGCAAAGTTGATCAGGGGCGGGGGGCATGCCTTAGCTTTGGGGCAACTGGCCTCTTCCTTACTTGCTAGCAGGAAAGCCACTGCCAGTCTTTCCAGGAGGCTTGGCTCTCCCTGGCTCAGGTCTGCTATCGCTGAGCTGCTGGTGGCAGACTCTATTAGATTGGCTGGAGCGGATGGAACTAATAGTGCTTTTAGAATGAACTGATAGGAGAAGGAAGAGTTGAACCTTGCTCATCCAGGTGATTACCTCTGAGAAAGAAATGAGCAAAGGAACAAAATGGACATCTTAAACAGCGAATGAGGAAAAGGAGCATGGTTATCAATGAGGCCACAGTCCAGATCACAATTGTATTACTCAGGGTTCTCCAGAGAAACAGAATCAGTAGGCTGTGGGTGGTGGTTGATGGGAGGAAGTGAGGGAGAGAGGGAGGGAGAAGGAGAGAAAGAGAGAATAAGAGGCTGATTTTAAGGAATTGGCGTGAGCAGGTGTCAGAGCTGGCATGTTTCAAATCCATAGAGCAAGCCGACAGCAGTCTGGAGACTCAGGTAGGAGTTGATGTTTCAGTCTTGAGAATGACGGCTGAAAACTCAGGCAGATTTTCTATGCTGCCTTCTGGAGGCAGAATTCCTTCTTGAGAAACCTCAGTTTTTGCTCTTAAGACTTTCGACGGATTGGATGAGGCCCACCCAAAGTATGGAGCCTAATCCGTTTACCCAAAGTCAACTGATTGTATATCTTAATCACACCTAAAAAATACTTCTACAGCCACATCTAGACTAGTGTTTGACCAAACAACTGTACATCATAGTCTACCTCAGTTGACACATAAAATTAACCATTACCGCAATGCTCATGGAACATTGTCATCTCTTGAAGGAAGGTCATTAGGTAAGCATTTTTCCCATCAAGAGAGAGTAGGAAGAAGTTGGAGAGGAGAGTGTTGTCCTTATTTATTTCAGTTTTTAGCAACTTGTTAAACTTTGAGTCTTCCATAGGCCCTCATTAGGATGGCATTTGGGGGACTGGCTTATCCCAGGTCACTTCCTTCTTAGAAGGTTGTCAGCCAGAGTCCCAGATTCCTGGTCCTTGATGGATTAAGAACCTTAAGGGTAGAATCCATGTTTGTTTATCTTGGTGGCCCCACAGTGCCTAGTATGTTGATACTGAGCCTCATGCATAATGGACGTTATTCATTTTAAAAATATTGAAGTCTTCCAAGTTCAAGGCACTGTGCTAGGTATTGGAATAGCTATTGAATATGTATTTATTGTGTTAATTATTTCAAAAATTTTTTCATGTCACTTTCCATTACAATTTATGTTTCCTTTTTCTACTGATTAGAAGGGAATGCTTTCAAATTAGTGTATCCTAGAATATAGTCCTGTGAATACCTACTCCTTGGCTAGTTAGTATTCAGGGTTTCTGTGATTTGCCCCAGTTTACCTTTCTAGCCTTAACTCTTACTGTTCCCCACCCATATCCTGCACTCAGGCCACATCAAACTAGCCGCCCTTCCCCTCAGAGCATTTCCACACTTATGGTGTTCCTTTCACCTCTCTTGCCAGTTCCTTCCATCTTTACCCACTCAGATTAATTACTCAATAGATGAAGAGCTCAGGTGGCTATCCAGGACCCCACGCTCCCTATATTCAGAACATCACAGCCGCTTTATAAACCTCTCTTAATATGCTTACCACTTATGTGTTTCTTTTAGCCTCTGTTTTGAAAGTTTCCAGAGGACAGAGTCTGTGTCTCATTGCACATTGTAGTCCCGCTCAGTACCTTGCACTTTGCCTCCAACAGTCCTTGCAAAAGTCCAAATGCAGGCGCGCGTGTATGTGTATAGACATATGTATATGTATACATATGTACATATGTGAGTGTGTGTATATGTATATATGAATCTATTCAGACACTACATTATTTTGAGCTGATTACCCAGTTTCTGGACAATCTCAAACTTTGCTTTTCTCTTTGTATTTGGAATGTAGTCATAGGACAGAAGAAGAAATGAAGATCCTTCCTACCCTGTTCATTGTTGATAAGAGGATAGTTAACAAAAAAACAAAACAAAACTCCACAATTATTTGAAGGTTTAAAATGAATGGCTGCAAGACAGATTAAAAATTATTTGTGACTTCTTTATGAATAGGCCTCATTTTCATCAACACTTACAAATTGGGTAATGATGCTTTGCTCTGTGGGCCAGTGACGGCAATCTGAAACTTCATTCTTATTACTCACATCAGCTGCCACATCACTTAGGAACTTACTCCAGTAAGATGAGAGGAGAGAGAAGGGGAAAAGGTATAATGGGGTATAGAAAAAAGGGCTGGGCAGGACTCTGCCTTCATTTCTTTTGCAGGGCAATGAGTTTGTGTCTAGCCTAGATATCACCATTAAAAGGGGGAAAAAATGTTCTAACTGTAGGGAAGTGCTGGCTGCCAGAATGTTCTTGGGGATGTAATGATGTAAGGACATTCTTACAAGCTCATTAGTTTTCTTGCCATAAGTGGCATTGGCACACTCAAATGTCAGATGACATTGTGTCAATGCAACAAGCCCAGAATCCTAGCAACAATTTTAAATGTTGGAAACTTATTGAAAATGACTCTTTTCACATTAGGTTGTTTTGTTGGCAGAGAGGAAAGCAGATCTTGCCCTTTGCCAAAGCTTAGGAAAATTCATGTATAATTTTCTTTTGGTCAGCTCTTGCTGTTCTAATAGAACTTTTAGCCGATGCAGACATATTTGTCCAAAGAGAATGATGGTCAAGAAAAAAGAATTCTAAGGAATGTGATAAAATCTTGTTTTTGGAATGCTTTCTCTTTCACAGAATCAGCAATTTGTTTCGTTGTGGCCTTATTTACTTTTGGATGGCTCACTCCTGGATCATTATAAGCTCAAATAGGAATCTTTAAATTTGAACTAATATTTCAGAATCACCTGATGATGTGACTGACTTATATATTATAAGGGTACAAGCCACATTCATTTTGCGATTAAAAGCCTCACTTAGGTCTAAGGCACGAACTCTTGTTTCTTTTAGGTCCATTTGGATATGTTCCCCTTTCTCTCCAGGGTATTTTGCATATGTGAACTCTATTTGTGATTTGGCTTAATCTGAACTACTCCTTTGAAAGAGTAAAATTTATCAAGCCACTCTTAATTACAATTGTTATCATTTATATTTGCTGGATATATGTTTATTTAAACAATACAATATTGATAATACACTGATCAAGTAGCAAAAATGAAAAACATGTTTTCCCTAATTTATTTTCCTTTTTAATTTAAGCAAATTTTATACGTAAAATTTTAAAAATGATACATACTTTAAAGTTTTATATTGAGGGTTTGGTTAAAGAAGGCCAACAGTAATCTCGTGACTAAACTTGTGAATCCATCCTCATTTTTACTGTCTATGAGAAATGAGCAGTTTCACTATTAGTGGGGCATTATATGGAGTTTAAAATAGTCATGAAGTTTTCTGTGATTTGGGTTATTTGGTTCAGATGTACATCTTCTGAAAGATTTATATTTTGTTTGCAGCATATCCAGAGATTGTACTTGAAGGTTAATTTAATTGATAACATTTACTTCTTTGAGTTTCTGTGTCCTAGGTAGAAAAGTAATTGCCATTTACTTTATTTCACTGTGCCTTTATATAAGAACCATGGGGTGAACTGAATCTTGAATTTAGGTTCTGAAAGTTAATCTCAGAAAAGACTTTTACTTGCTTAATGTAGTTGGACAGTAAAATATTCATAACCCTGTGTATCGTCACGTGTGACTTTTCTGTCACAAAATTTAGTATTTAACTATAGCAGTTCGTTTGCCTCAGGTATGTGGTGACATCTTACCTTAAAGCTTCTTTTAGATGGTCTATTTTTTTTCACCCCAAATTATCCTCTTTTATATTATTCTGTAACCATATACCACTTCAGATTCTTTGTAAGTAGGCAGGATACACATTTCTAAAACCATGTTTTCTGGTTAACAGTTTCATCCCTACAGAAGTGGTGCAAAGGAGGAACACCTGAGGATGCATTTGCTTCCTATCCGACAACATAGAGTACATTAGAAAAGTTCATGGCACCTGGGAGGCACTCCAGAACTCTGTTGAATTGAAGTGGGTATATTACATGTATCTTTCCCCAAACTGTAAAATTAAGACCTGTTCTCCGTTGGTGCCATTTTTCCTTCATCCAGCCTCTGACCTCTTTTTCATTTTACCAGTTTATTTGGGCTTTTGCAAATTTTTAGTAACTATTGTTTAATAATAATCCCCCTGAGAGCTTCTGAGCCACAGCTTGCCATTTTTGTTTTCTTTTCTTGCGTTGGTGTGTGTGTGTGTGTGTGTGTGTGTGTGCGCGCACGTGTGTGTGTTTGGGTGGAGGGGATGGTGTTTATTATCATAAATGCAGCAGTTGGCACATACCACATTTATCAAAACCCAGCAAAGTGGCCCGAAGCCAAGACAGAAATGCACACTTCTGGGCAGAGGGTTTTCTAGCCATTTGGAATTGAAAAAGCAAGTGTCAGAAGCAGAGCCTGGGACAGAATGTTGTCTGGACCTTCCTGGTTTAATTTAGTGTGTAGTGTCTAGGAATTGTGTCCTCTCTTTACCCTGTTACTTATGAGCTCCTTGGCATGGGGGAAACGGACTTCCCTTCTGAACAACATTGACTACTCCTGCTCCATTGCCAAGCTTTCTCCTCTCTCCTTTACTCAAAGGAGAGAAGCTGTTCTACAGCTGCATAGTTTCTTACCACAAAATAAAAATATAAAAAGAAGGAAGCCACAGTGGAGGTTTCTAAAAATGAAATCCATTCTTCCCTATTTAATGACAAAAATAAAATTTCTTTAGTCCATGAATATATTTTTATTTTTTTATAACTGCGACTTCACCCATACCTACATTTCTGTATTCGATGTAAATACTAATCAGTTGATCTACAATTAGTGGGCCTTTGCTTTGAGTTATTTTTCCACAGCAGTGGCATATTTTTCTGTGTCTTAAATTTTATTAATTTAAAGATGATAAACAGCATATATTAAAGAACATTTTTCAAAAATTTCTCTAGGTCTTATTCCTCCCACACAGCTATTTTTGCTAATGTCTGTTGCCTTTCTGTTCTATGCATATCTAGCATAGCTGTTTTTAAAGGATGCTTTTTGTTTGTTCAGGCTTTAACTTGTCATGATCCAGCCACAGTCTCTAATTTACTCCCCTTTGGATTTATAAAATGCCCAACTAAGTTTAAAAGTCTGTGATTTGTGGCCATGGTTCAAAGAAAAGTTAAGTGACTCCTGTGGGAATAAAATGGCCTATATGAGATATGAACTTTGGAGTCTTTAGAACTATGCTCTAACCAAATGAGGTGGCCAGAAATGTCCATCACTAATTTATTTTATAATGCAAGTAATGACTAATCTAAACTTAGGTGATTTTAATAGGGACAGAGAAATTCTCATGGTAAAGACTTTTTCTACTTTATCCAGAAAAGTATTCCAAAACATACATAAGATATTATATGAACAAATTCTTATTTCTTAATTAATGTGGAATGTGTCTAAGGCTTCCATTGCATTTTCAATCACATTGTCAAGTGTAATGATTTTTGTACATCTTGTGGTCAGCGGCAGACTACATTTTTCTGTGTAATGTGGCACTTAGTCAAAATATGAAAACCATTTATTTTCAACCATTTAGGTAAATTGTTATTTACAACCAAGACAGGAAATGGGAAATTCTTCCAAAAGATTTATGTCTTTTCATACTTGAATGTACGGAGGGTATTTTTTTCCTAATATGTAAAGCTTAAGTAATAAGGCCCCCATTGACTGGAAATGAGGAATATACAGAGCTAATTTGTTTTTTTAAGATTGTGATTTTTAAAAGAAGAAATAAGGTTCTAATAATTCTAAGAATAAAAATAACTTACCACTTGCTATTTTCCATGGATCTTCCTTTCTATTTCTCCTATCGATTTTGCTTAGTAGACTGTACTTGGTTGTCAAAGTCTGGAATTTGGGGAAAATAAGTTTTTATTAAATAATAAATCATGTCCCTGATTCTTTGATTATAAGGCTTTCTATGGGGGCAGGAGTGGGAGAGTTTGTTTTTTCTATGTGAATCTTTTCAGATTTTGCCTCTTGGGTAATCTACTTGACTTCTGATCTCTGTAAATTAGAAAACAAGAGTAACAATAATTCATAATGACATGAAAAGAAAGAGAAGGATGTCACCCATAGCGAAAAAAAAAAAAGCTTATAATTTAAATGTTCTGATTTAAGGATCAGATTCATTCCTAGCAATTTCAGGCATAAATAGATTACTTAAAAGAAGCGAAGATTGATTGCTTTCGTGAAGTACAAGTGCAAGTGGTTCATTTCTGATCTCTGGAGATTCCTGATTTTTATGTCATTTGCCAAGAGAACTTTTCATGGACTTTCTTTAATTACTTACTTCTTGTCTTCAATATAGGATGTAGTAACTGGACCTTTGTGTGTTTTAATTACTTTAAGGCTCAAGAGTCCCTAGAAAGCCTTCTCTGAACCTTTAGGCTGGGCATGGTGGCTCCATTCTGGGTTCCCATAGTTCCCTGGGCATGCTTCCATATTAGCTTCTAATCACATACTTTTGAAATTGTCATTTCTTCCATCTCCCCTATATAGTACTATAAGCTTTTTTTTTAATACTGCCACAGTACTTGGCTCACGATGCTTAATAATTGTTTATTGAATCGAACTAAACTGAAAGCCAAAATAGAAAGCATGAAAATGGGCTGTCTTATGTCTGAAATTAATATATATTTGATGAGTGTAATATTCCATTATTACACACATGGAAACATCGAAGGATAAAAACAAGGGAGACTTTTGGCTTATTATTTTAATCCAGTGTCGCTTTTAGTGTATTTACTTGGGGAATTGAGAGTCATATGGCTGTGTCTGTGCTTAGTTTGTATACTCCATGTGCTTTTGTCTCCACAAAGGAACTAACATGAAAAGGGTTTAGGGTTGTCGCCTCTATATTACTTGTGCTTGGACACTGCCAAGAGGAGTGATAACAGCCACTCCGTAGTGCCCTGGCAGACCACTTTTCACTTTATATTAACTCTTTCTGAGTAAGGAGGCGCAGGTAGGCTACATTCACCCATAGTAAGTGAGAGTTAGGCGTGGGAGAGTGTATGGTTATTTCCAGTGGCAACTGCTGAGGGATTTCCAAAAGAGACAAAGTTGGTCATCAACATGGAGGTATTCTCAATATTCCTGACAGCCCCTTGGAGATACCAGGAGGAGGACAACAAGAAAAACGAGATGATCTGTGGAACCATGACATCATGAACTGTTCATGAGTCTGAGTGACCTGGGAGATGGTAATAGGAGCAGACAGTGGAGCCAAGACACTAGGAATTCTAATCTGCAGGAGGGAGACCTTGCGCAACCGGCAGGAACAGGCAGAAGGAGCTGTAGAGAGGAACTGGCCAGACATCTACCGTGCCAAGGAGTTTAGTGATCCTGCAAGTCAAAAGAGAAGTTATGAGAAATTAAGTCGGGCTACTTGTATCTTCGTCACTGTGGACTACTGTCCTAATCTCCCTGAGTATTGGGTTTCTTCGTAGAAGATAGAAGATAATATCTTCATCTTAGAGTGGTTGTAGGGTTTAAACAAGGTAGTACATGTGATTCACCTAGCACGGGCCTGGCACGCTATAATTGCTCAATATGTTAGTTCCTTCCTGACCCTTCTTCTGGTGTAAATTACCCCACAGAGGAAGGGGCCACACCCCTAGGGGTTCTTTAGCTCCTGTTTTGGGCATGGTATAACTGTTTTTAAAGCTCTAATGGAGGAAGAGCCAATGATAACCTAACAGTTGACCTCTCTGACAGGGTCACCTGTCAGAGAAACTCAAGATGTGGGGATCAAGCTGGTGATAGACTCTCAGGTTGCCAAGAGGTTTTATTATATGTAACTCCCAAATATTTGATATAACAATAATACATGTTTAAGATTTACAGTTCACCTATCTCTTTGCTTTAAAAGTAGTGTCAATTTAATATAGAAAGCTATGTGTTTTAAAGGAGAATTGAAGGAAGGAGTCTGACATTTATGGGGCCTCTGAGGGCCAGGTTTTTTCCCCCCTCTACCTCCATTGTTTCATTTGACTCTAACAACAACCCTGTAGAAAAAATGATTATCCTTGCATAATGGATGAGGAAATTGAGGCCGAGACAGGAGGAAGCTAGTAGCCTAAGGTTATCTACTAGCAGGCAGGGCCCAAATTTGAACTTGGGTTTGTCGGGTGTTAACACCAGTGCTCGTTATCCTCTCATATTTGCTGAAAACCCAGGAGAAGTTTCAAAAGCCGGCCCAGCAGCCCCTTACAGGAGGCCACATCCTACTTGGTAGACCCAGGGCCAAGTGATGCCTGGCACATGGCAGACTCTCCGTAAATATTTACTGAGTGAATGAAAGTCACACGTTAAGGTAGAAAACTAATTATTTCAGCAAGTGGCAGGCTGTCAGCAATATGAAATTTGTCATCAACATTATTGAAGTACTGAAAAATGGGTGACATTTCTTAACACAGGCTCCACTCAAATGGCTAGGTAGCAATTTAAAGATCTGTATTTAGAATTGGAAATATGTGAAAAACTGACACAAAATAAAATTCAAAAGATGTCAACAGTTTTTTAAATGACTAGAGAAGCACATGCTGCCTCTGGAGAAAAGTAAACTGGTAAGTCTAAAAAGTAATGATATCAATTTTGATTCATGTATTATTCACTGTACCCCCTAATGTTTAAATGTTCAAAAGTTGCCATCATGGAGATTTTTAAAAGCACTATTTATTTTCATTTAAAGGACAGCACAGGCAACTTTTGATCAGATTGAAAATTGAAAGCAGATGCAATAATTTAGGAAGTAGATATTCTATGCTAGTTCTTGGCCAAATAAATGAAGCTACTGCTGTATATTTTATAAGAATTTTGGTGATAAAAATATAAATGACTAAGCTACATACTGGTTTTTTATTAGTAATAATAGAACTATGGATTTATCGAGATTGGAATCTGATGGAAATTCTGCTTGGTTGGATGAGTCAAGTTTTAGTTAATTGAGGATTTTCTACTTGCAGTAAAAAGGCAGCTGCTATGGCTGTGGAGCTTCTCCCTGGGCCTCAGTTCGCCCTGCTCCAGTAATCAGGAGCTTTAACAGGAGAGCAGATACATCAAGATGCCTTTTCTTTTGAATCCATTTTGTCAAAGTGTATTTAGGACTAGCAAAAACCAATCCTATCACTGTAAAGAAGAAAGCTTTTTTCCTCCCCCAGAGAAACCACCTGTCTAAGTATCTTTAGTGCTAGTTGGCTTTTTCTTAGAAGTTCATTTCACAGTCTTAGTGAAGATACACCAAATATTTTATTTTGCTATTTCATACAACTTTTGTGGAGTTGTATTTCTTTTTCTTGAGCGGAATGGAATTCCTCTTGAGTTTTGTGAAGAAGCTGTTGCCGACAACCAGTGGCAGCAGTCTCTCTTCGGTGGACAGCAGCGTGGGTAGTCAAAGCGAACTTAACCTTTACAATTTCTGTCGTTCACATTGAAAGGAGTTGCCGTCTTTTCTTTGGCTGTGTCTATATTACAGTTGTATAAACAGTATAGTTTTGTGGCCTTTAGGAACTACAAATTGTTTTTAAGTGGTCATCCTGAGAAAGTTGATTTGTATCAACTAGGTGAAAGCTAATATAATGTGCATTTATTGAGCCTCTAAACTTTCAAGTAAAAATATGCTTTTAGTAGCACTGAGAAAAAAATATTCATTTTACCTTGTTGCAATATTAGTTTTTAATTCCTTTTCAAGTTATATCTGTGTCCTAGCATGCATTGTAGCTTCTTACATAATATCAGACATAAATAGTAGTTGATGATTCATAGTGGTTATTTATTATGGAGATCTAATTAGGGCCATTTTTGGTTTCTTTCCCATCCACAAGATTTGTATTGGCCTTGTTTACATTTATAGGTGACAGCCTTTCTTTCCAGCCATTTGTTCCCAAGTTCAATGATGAAATTTGCTGAGTGCTTGCTTTGAGCAAAGCACCACACTAGAAATGTCAGGTGGAGTTTGGAATTAGAGTATGACAAGTCCATACCCTTGAGCTTGTCATCTAGACTTAACACCATCTGATACATTAGCCCTAGACTCCTGTAGTTATTGATCACTGCAGGGCACTTAGCCAGAGTTGGTGTGCTGTAAATGTACCCTGTGCTGGATTTCAAAGACTTAGTATGAAAAAAGAAGACAAAAAATCTTAATAATTTTTACATTGATTAAATGTTGAAATGATAATGTTTTAGTTTAAATAAAATAAGTTATTAAAGTTTATTTCATTTGTTTCTTCTTATATATTTTTTTATGATGGCTTCTAGAAAACTTTAAATTACATATGTGACTTTCATACTTTTTGGGACAGCACTGACGTAGACAGTATCTCTGTTTCCTTCCAGTGCTAAGTATCACTAAGGGAAAGTATCCGTCTACCCAAAGATAATTCAGTGTTTTCCCCATGAATACTCATGTTTATAATCACAACAAACAGTAGCAGTCAAAGTATAACAGGATAGGCAATCAGAGTATACGATTTCTTATAATTAGCACATTATGTAAATACATGGCTAGATAGCACAGTTTCTTCTTTCACAGTGTGATAAAAGAAAAATAGTAGTACTGAAACCAAGGTTCTCAGGTGCTTAAAATAGAAATAAAAGAAAAGAATGGTGTTTGGGGGAGAGCCACCCATGAATAATGATGACTGCTTGAAGTACATAAAGATGTTCAGAAAACGTATCTGGGATTGCCACTTGGAAATGACATAGGCAGAAGAGAAAGTTCTGATCGAACACTCGTCAGATGCTGATTAAAGGAGAGGATGATGATGCTAATGAGAATAATAGTGATAAGATCAACCACGTTAACTAGATTTGACATTTATTGAGCACATTGAGAACTTCGACAGGCACTTCTCATTGTCTTGTTTAATACTCAGCAACAGTCTTTGGGAGAGGTACTGTCATCATAGTCCATGTTTCAGTAGCATCAGGCCAGAGTTAGTTACATAGGAAGTGGTGGTGCCGAGTCAGCCCCAGGCTTTGGCAGGCAGACATGCTGTGGAAGCCATAGAGACCATAGGCCAACTGACTTCCTTTTGTTTCTAAGAGAACAAAGTGTTTGTAAGCTGGAAATGAGCTCTCAGAAGGCAGCTTCGTGTAATGTTTAGCCATTTGTATCTATGAGATTAATTTGGGGGGTTAATTTCAGATGAACTCCTTTTAAACTGTCCAGTAATCCCAGTACATGACTTGGAGACTTGTAGTTAAGTCAGCTTCGACAATGCTTTCACATTTGTTACTGCATTTGTGCTTTACCAGGTCCTTTAATTAAGGGCAAGTAATTACTTTCCTTATTTTATAAAATTAGTGGCTGAGGTTTCAAGGGGCTTATTGACCTTCCCAAGGCTGCACAGCCAGTAACCAGGTATCTATCTAGGAGAACTCAGCTCTGGCTGGCAGAGGGGACCGACAAGGGCAGTCGGAGGGACCAGGCCAAGCCAGCCTTTGGACCCGCTTTGCACCTAATAACTACAACTTTGAGCTCTGAATCACTCAGGGTCTAACCAGAAAAACAGTATTTTCCTTGAGAATTTAATCCAGGGTATTGTTATAGATGCTAGAAAAATCACAAGTTCAAATGGGATTGGTGAAGCCACCCAGAGCTTAGCTACAGCAGAAAACCATCCCTACCTGCAGGGTGGAGAGACAGGGAGTGGATGGGTCCTGGAGCCCAAGGGCCATGGCAACCTCAGAGGGGATGATGTCTCTGCTAACCTCTCCCCTGCAAAGAGAGGAGGAGGGGAAACTATCCAGATTCACCCAACGCCTGCCCAACCTCCAGTCCTCTGCCAGAACCTCATGGGTGCAACCCAACAGGCATTCAGCTGACTTGGGAGCGAGGAAATCTGCCACGGGGAGCATACAGAGCAGGGCAGGAGAAACCCATCTGCCTGGGAGAACTGTTTAACCTCTGAAAAGGGATGATAGGTCCTGCATAACAGTTGAGGATCCAAAAAGATAATGTTTATAAAGTGCCTGTGCATAACAGTAGCTCAACAGAGGTTGTTAGCCTGCCTCCCATGGAAACACTGTGGTCAAGGTGGACAGTAGTTACCATGTGGCCTAAAAGCTTAAGTATGTGACAGGTGAGAGGGATTTACATCCTAATCATCTTCCTGAGCATGCAAGCCATCATGAGTTATTCTAATCCCTCTCCACACTTCATTCTCTTCATTCTTTTTAGAATGTTCTTAATTCACAAAGAAAAATTATTATCTAAATCAAGGACACTTGCCATTTTGTCCTGGGGTTGTGGGCAGTAAGAGCTAAGACTGCTCAGAGGGAGCTGACACAGGCCATGTTGATGGTTGATTTCCCCATATTCCTGTCTTATTTCGAAAAGCCCATGGTCTCAAGTTTAAGCCTTATTAAATTAAAACCTTTCTACAGTAATGCTTTTTGAAAAGCACAATTAAATTACTTGAAAAAATTATAATTGGAATAAACATCGTTTAGCTAAAACTTCAGCTTTTTCCAGAGGACAGAATGTGATTTCTGTGTTGCCAATTATAATATCCAGTAAACCCAAATGAATTTTATATCATATTTGGGTTGGGAGAGGAGAGGAGATGCATAAAATCAGGTTAAAAGATAAATTATTTGCTAATATTTAGATGCATTAAATGCCATGAACCACAGACTCAACTCAGCAACTTTACAAAGGATTTCTGAACTGGAGAGTTGAGTTTTGAGGTGACTATAGGACAGAGAGCCCTAGATTATCAATAGTGACACATATGACAGTGATGATGTTATATGTATGTAATACGTTCTTTTTTTTTTTAATTTAAAATGAGAGCTGTATTATACATGCATATTTGGGGAGGTGATTTCATCTTCAGAAGAACTAATCTGTGGCCTGTTAAAATGGTCGTGAGAATAACCCAGCCATCAGTTCCTTCTCCCTGCCTCGCACCTCACTTCCTTGTTCCAGCTCCAAGAACATACACTTCACCTCCAGCAGCCCCTTCTGACAACTGTATATCCTTTGTAAAGGTCTCTCTAGCATTGCCTGCTCTCCACAGTGCTCACCCACACCTCTGTTAGTCATATTCAGCAGAGCATAACCCCCTATTCAGCAGAGCATAACCCCCATTCGTGTATCATTTCCCCTTTTGTGGGATACACAGGCATTGCCATGAGATTTGCAGGAAGGCCAGACTTATGGGCGAGGCATGAATTGGGAATGAGGAATCAGAATTACAATGTCCAAGGATGTGTGGTGAGCTCAAGCCAGTGTCTGCAGGGCTTCACCTTATGAGACTCATAGGGGAGCAGGTCTCCATACAGCTAAGCTTGTAGTCTCATTGTGTTTCCAACAAGGTCCATGCAGATCCAAGGGGAGCTCCAGCTGGGAGCTGGGCAAATATTTAGCTCTAGCCAGGCAGTCTGGGGATTGGGCTAAGGGTCCCCACAAAGGGTAAGACCATGGGGAGGACTGTAGCAGCCTCAGGAAATAAGCAAGCAGCCATAAGTACTAGGCCACCTGTCCACTGGTTCAGGGTAGCAAGACTATCGAGACCTCACAGACAGGTAGAGATGGGTTCCTGGCCTACGTAGGATGGGCTTTCAGGTGGACAAAGTGAAACCTGCTTGTTCGAAGTATACAGACAGACCAAACTGGCAGCCTACCTGTCTGCCAGTCAGCATGGGAACATCTCCAAAGCTATGAGTAGGCTGGAGATTGGGCTAAGGGTCCCTCTCACATGAAGATTTGGTTATACCTGAATCTTCAGTGTCTGGTACTTAGTAAGGACTTAACATTAATAAGGTCTCTTTCAAGTAGACCACATGTTTTAGTTTGCCCAGAAAAGTCCTTGTTGTTGTTGTGACATATTTATTAATAATTCCCACTTTCATTCCAGAAGCATCCCTGCTTAAATGTCACTCTACTTTGGGGGAGTATAGCCTACCAGTTGCTAGTGAGTCTAGCCATCCCTGTAGTCTGCGGGTACTGGAGGGACCACCCCCTCCCCCCACCCGACCCTGCCCCAGCTAGAGCCTTCTGCTGAGCACTGCTTCATTTTCCAGTGCTCACTTTCTCTCTCTGAAGGTTCTCTCTCTGAACATCCTTTGTAGAAGTCTTGGGCCTTAGTGAGTTAGTGCAGAGTTACACAAATGGACTGAAGGTTCAGCTTCAAAACTCTTAGAAATCAAAGCACTGTTTAGAAGTGGTAGTTGGTATAGCAGCCTGATTCTTGTAATAAAGATGGCATCCTGCTTAGTAAAGGGCTTTTGGTGATTAGTTTGCAAGTAGACTCAGAATTAGTCCTTTGTACTCCTAGATAACTTCAAGTGAAATGAAATACAGTATAATTAAATGTGTCATTTTGAGCTTACATTATAATACCTTTATATAAAAATCTAAGGATGCCTAAAAATGCCTGTATTTCAATATCCTAAAGCATATTAATCAAAAACCCTTCTAGTTCCAACTCTCAAAACTAAAGTTTAAAATATGTACTTTGTAGGATTGCTTGGTTTTATATTCTATACAACTATTAATATTGCAGTCCGTGTTGTATTATTTAAAATATGAGCCAGGTTTAGGAAACTGTATTTGGAATGAGTTTTGTACCTGCTGCAGGGATTTAATTATACATTTGCTGCTTATAGTTTTCTCTCAGTAGTTAGGATTTACAGCAACGAGGGCTGGAAATGGTGACACAAGGTTTCATTGAAGCAGTTAAATTGTTTAGTCACTGGCATCATAGGCCATTTAAAATGCATTAATGATGAGATTTTGCTGGTTTTTAAAACTGCTTTTCATTTTAGTTTGATGAGCTAATTAATTTGGAAGGGACTTGGGGTTTGAAAAGGGTATATGATGATTCAGAAAGAGGCAGAACTGGACCTTCTGCAGTCCAAATTGTCATTCTTCTGTTTTGCAAATGCTCTACATGAATCCCTCGAGTCAAATGAATTCCTGCCACGTAGGCATTGGCATTTTTATTGATTTCTTAACCCGAGTGTAGCTTTTAATTTAAAAAAAAAAAAATGGGGCTTACTATAGCATGACAGAAAGCGTGTTTATGTGATTACTGTTAGTCAAGTAGATACAAAGATTATGAAGGCGTATCTGTGCCACTTCAGTAGGTGTTTGTGTTAGAAAAGCTTTTATTTGCATATAACACATCTAAGGAGAAAAGCAGTGGATTTGGAATTGACTGTAATTTTAAAACTTTTCCAATTAATTTAAAAAATTGGATTGTAACAATTTGTGCTATAACATCTTGAGATAATTGTAACTGTTTAAAAAGTTATTTTAAAAGTATACAAATTTCTCTCTGGTGTTTGAAATGTTGATTCCTCAAGTGGTAATCTTTGAGTTCATTCATTCATTTGGGGGTCAGTAAACTGTATAACAGTTAATTAAACATGATATATCCTTTAGCTCAGTTTTATTAGACTGTTAAGACAAACAAAATAAATACCTACATGAATGGGATGATGATTCTTAAAATTGTAAAACAAATGAGACTTTTCATTTGTCGATCCATTAAAACAGGTTGTGAGTTGTATTTGCACCCAGGAAAAATGCACGTGATTATCAGTTCTGTACCTTTTTGTATTTTTTTCTGTCTGTGGCTTAGGAACATGTACTTTCAAGGCTGGGGAGGTCTTCTCAGAGGAGATGCTGACTCCTCTCCCATGGAGGCTGGTGGCCTCACTCTGCAGTGTCGCCTGCAGGGCTCACATCCACCCTCCTCTTGCCTGCCTCCCTTATCCTGCCCTGAGGCCACATGAGCTTCTTCAAACCTTACAGGCTCTTTCCTGTTTCCTGTCTCTGCATATGCTGTTCTCTCCGATTTATCAGCCTTCCTTTCCTTTTCATTTTCCATCAGGATCCAGCCCAAAAGCCACCCCTTGGATAAAGTTAGCAATGATCGTGTCTTCTCTTACTTTTCTAACGACTTTGCTCCTTCAGAGATACGGTCTCTTTCTCATGCATCAATTATTTCCCCCTTTTGACTGGACAAATTCCTTCATCATAGAAACTGGCTCTAATATCTCCAATATGAATAAATGAAGAAACATTCTCTCTCCCTCCCTCCAACTACCAGTTCCTTTCCCTAGCTCTTTCTTCAGAGTTAACTGCACTCATGTCTCCATTCCTCACTTCCTTCTCTATTTCCAGCTCAGTCCAGAAGGCCTTCTGGCCTTTTTTCCTACCCTGAAACTACTCTTGCCAGAGTCACCAAAGAGCTGTGAGTGGCCAAATCTTAAACATAGCTCACTAACTTAACATCAAAGAAATCATTAAAGAACGAACAAAGCGATGAAAAGATGAGACATAGAAAAGAAAAAGTAAAGTGGCATATGTGAATCCACCCATATCAATAACATTACGTTAGTGGATTAAATAATACAATCAAAGGCAGAGATTGTCAGACTGGATTAAAAAAAAAAAGATCCAACTGCATGCCGTCTACACTTTTGGTTCAGAGATACAAATAGGTTGGAAGCAAAGGAATGGGAAAAGATAGATCATACAAACAGCAACTATAAGAAAGCTACAGAGGCTACACATACTTCACTTTTCTGACTGGACCTCTTGGAAGCATTGTTGACTATTCTATTTTATTTAAACACTTTATTCTTGGCTTCTGTAACACCACAATCTTCTGGAGTCACTATTATATCTCTAGCCATTGCTTTCTTGCTTCTTTTGCTGATCCCTCTTTTTCTACCCAACCAAAAATATTGGAAAGCACCAAATTCAGTCCTAGGTCATCTTCTCTTCTCTCTCTTTCCTTCTCCATCAGAAGAGAAGATAAAATGGCCTGGGTAATCTCATGTGGCTACCAGTGTGCTGTGGCTTCCAAATTTATATCTGTAGGCTTGACTGCTCTCTAGATTTCCACATTTATGTATTTAAACGCCTACTTGACATCTCCACTTAGTATCTAGGCATCTCAAACTTACCGTATTTGAAACAAAACTACTGATCCTCCCCCCCGCCCCGAAAAAAAGAAATTATTCCTTAATCTTCCCCACCTAAACAAATGATGTCATTGTGCACCATCTATTTAAGCTAGAGATTTGGCAATATCTTAGGTTTTTCCATTTCTCTCATGTGCTATATCCAGTCCATCAGCAAATATTGTCACTTCTGTCATTTAAATTATTTTGAAGCCATCTACCTCTTTCACTTCTGTCGTCACCACTGTGGTCCCAGCTACCACCATCCCATGTCTGGGATACTGTAGTTGTCTCTTAAATTTCCATTCTAATCTACTCTCCATTTGGCACTGTTATAAAAGGGTAAATCAGACTATGATACTCTCCTTCAAGGAATTGCCCCTATAATTAAATCGAAATGATCAAATGATTTAAGATTCCTGTAAAATTCTGCAGGATCCGGCCTCTGCCTCTCTCTGTGGTTCCATATCCTTCCAGTCTCACCCAGCTAATTGAACTTCAGCCACACTGGTCTCCTTTCAACACCAGAGTCCTGAAGTTCGCTTGAGCCTTAGAGTGTTTGCACTTGTTATCCCTTCTTCCTAGAAGGCAGAGTGGAGTGGGCAGCAGAGGGCAAATTCACCAAGACTCGGGATATTTAGGGGACCTATCCTGAGGCTTGTCTGGATGAAGAGGAGAAGAAAGGGAGGGCATGCAGCACCTACCCCAGCTGGGATGGGCTCTGTGAGGTGGGGACTCGGGATCCATGGAGAAGACCTGCAAGGTTTTTATGACTGAAAGCTGCAAGGCAGGGGAGGGGCCTCCAAAGCCCCCTGGACTGTAGCACTGAGCTTGAGGCTTATGGCTTAGAACAATAGTTTCCTATTTATGTAAACCTAGAATCCAATTATTTTAATTAACTGGAAAAAATTTTTAAATATTTTTGCGAAGATTTTTCAGTATAGACAGTCTGTTAGTAGCTAGCACATGTATTTAATGTATGAATATACATTAAAAAATGTGTATTTGTTATAAACATAATGTATTACATTATAAATGTATTATATTGTAAATGTGAATGTATAAACAAACAAACACATCTTAGAGGCATGCTAAATGATAAGAGCATGTGATCAGTATACAAAGAGCACTTTTTTAAAAAAGTAAGCACAGTTAAAGTTGTTGTGAAATCCTCCCCCCAAAGAAAGGCCCAGAAGCAGATGGCTTTGCTGTGAATTCTACCAAACACTTAAAGGATCGACACCAGTCCTCCTCGCATTCTCCCTTTGTATTTCTGTGGTATCACTTGTAATGTCTCCTCTTTCATTTCTGAGTTTATTTTTTGACTCCTCTTTCCTTTTCATTTGATGGTTCTAGCTAAAGGTTTTTCTATTTTGTCTTTTCCAAAAACCAGCTTTGTTTTGTTGATCTTTTTTATTGTCTTCCTAGTTTCTATTTCATTTATTTCAGCTCTGATTTTTGTTATTTTCTTTCTTCTACTAACTTTGGGATTAGTTTGTTCCTCTTTTTCTAGTTCCTTAAGGTATAAAGTTAGGTTGTTTATTTGAGAGCTTTCTTGTTTCTTAATGTAGGCATTTACTGCTGTGAACTTCCCTCTTAACAATGCTTTTGCTGCATCCCGTAAGTTTTGATATGTTGTATTTACATTTTCGTTTGTCTCAAGGTATTTTTTGATTTTTCCTTTGGTGTCTTCTTTGACCCATTTGTTGTTCAGTAGCACGTTGTTTAATCTCCACACATGTGTGAATTTTTCAGTTTTTTTCTTGTTATTGATTTCTAGTTTCATACGATTATAGTTGGAAAAGATGCTTGGTGTCACTTCAGTCCTATTAAATTTGTTAAGACTTGTTTTGTGACCTAACATATGATCTGTCCCGGAGAATGTTCCATGCATGCTTGAGAAGAATGTTTTCTGTTGCTTTCGTATGTAATGTTCTCTCTCTATATATCTGTTAATTCCTTCTGGTCTAATGTGTCATTTAAGGCCAGCGTTTTCTTATTGATTTTCTGTCTGGATCATCTAACCATTGATAAAAGTGGGATATTAAAGTCCCCTACTGTTTCTGTATTGCTTTCTATTTTTCCTTTTACATTTGTTAATATTTACTTTATATATTTAGGTGCTGCTATGTTGAGTGCATAAATATTTACAAATGTTACATCCCCTTGTTGGATTGACTGGTTTATCATTGAGATTACCAGTTCATCAGAAGGGGCTACTCTTCTGACTGCTAGCTTTGGTTCAGCCAATATAAGACATGTCTTATTCCTTCAAAAAGTTTACTTTCTACTTGATGAGATAAGGCTAACCCACATAAAACAATTAGGGAACTGACTAAGACTGTAATTAAGTGTTAAATTATAGGGTAAAGACTACAAATACTGTGTGAGTTTGGAGAAGAGACAATATTGAGGGCTGAACTAGTGCAAGCTCATGAATGGCTTGGAACTTAAAAAGGATATTTTGTAGAAAGCTGAGTTTCCCTTTTATATGATTCATAATTTTCTTTTTTTGTTCTTATGATCTAATTGTTCACTCACACTCACACTAATTTCATATGGAAATAAACCACTGGATTGAAAAAAAGCCTCAGGAAGAATTTTTTCCCTGTAACACAAGATAGAAAGAAAATAATAAACAAGACGATTGCATAATAAATTCTTGGTGAAGTAAGTTTTCTTAAAATTTTAATGTTAAAACAATTACAGAAATGTTAAAATTTCTGACTGAAAGGGCTACCATTCTTCTATCTCGATGGCGAATGTGGCCCAAGGCAGTAGCTTTGCCTACATACACATCTCTGTGGAAACCTTTTCTGAGTCCTGACTACCCCTGGATTGCCATCATTTTTTCTTCAATGCCAATTAATGACAGATTTAAGGATAAAAAAATGAGAAATATAAATTCTTCCTCTTATGCTATCCTGAAATAGTGAAGAACAATTTAGCGGGGGAAAATTATGACTGAGAATTTACTCTTAGAATTGATCATATTTGTAGCTAAGAATTCACATTATGTGGTTCAACTTCATACCTTTCAAATTCAGTTTGATTTACCAGACAGTTATTAACAATTAAAGTTATGTAACCATATCTTGAAATAGCTCTGCAGAATAGAAAGTCAGCAGGCTTTATAATGTGCTGGATAAGGAATTACTACATACACAGATGAGAAACACTGACAGTTTTCACACCAAAGTGGGCCACTTAAGTACCATTATTATAGATCGTAAATTAAAATTCATTAGCATCAATGTTTTCACTGGAATGTAGAGAAGCACCAGGGTAGTTTATAAGAGTTCGGTGTTCACCGTTACGGTTTTCATTACTACAGAAAACTGATGAATTTTATTGCAGTTTACATTGGACACAGATGTACGTTATGGTTTTATAAATTTACTTTGAATAAATATTTCGGTAGTAGTGAGAGTTTCACCAAAAGAATTTGGTCATGAAAAGGTTTACTCCTTATTCCTGTTCCACCCTCAGCTTTCGTCTGTGAATGCCTGTGTCAGAAGGCACCTCTGTCCCTGCTCATGCCCCTCTTCCAGGGCGTGCTGCTTGCGACCTGGTGCCAGGCTTTTGGGGGAGTCGGCACACTTCTTGGTCTTCCTGGTCTAGTTTCAGTCTCAGGCAGCCCGATGCACCCAGGCCTCAGGCTTGGGGCCTTCTTAGCACTCCTGCCCTGCTCCCCAAGGCAGCCAGACTCTGCCTGTTTCTGTGGTAAGTTGGGGCAGGAAACAGTTCTGCCTCTCTGGCTAGTAGCAGAGCTTTGCTTTCACTGGTACGGGCTCTGGAGTCCAAGAGGTTCCTCTTCCTCTTGGGGTAGTAGATCTTTTCCTGGCTGTAGAGTTAGATGGATTTTGCTTCTGCCATTCCTTCAGTAGCCTTAGGAGAAAGAGGGCTCACTGTCCTTCCCTTGATGGCTTAGGCTTTAGCTTCCTATGAGAGGATGGTCGAAGACGTAGGCAGAATCTCATTGCTGTCCCCAAGTCTTTCTTAGGAGCACCTGTTGGAGAAGACTTACAAATGAGTACAAACTCCCTGTGTCTAGGACTCCAGGTTACTCTGAATTGTCAGTTAACTTGATAACTGATCAGTTAACCCTGCTAGTCCTATAGGAATTCCTTAAAATTTCAGCTGATTTTTTCTTAACTGCTTCCATGATGGCCTCTTTCTCTCAGACTCTGCTAAACTCGAAATAGTTTCTAAGTCTTGCCTCTCCTTAGAGGGGCCTGCCACTCTGGAATCAGTTCTCTTGCTTGTCTTGTGACCACAGTTTTCTGATGGAGACAAGAGAAGTTATGATTTTATAGATAGTCTGGCTTTTTCTTGTTATAGTGGAAGTGACATTCTCTTTTGGCTTCCTGCATCGTAAGCCATCATCTGAACTGTACTTGTCCCCGATTTGTGACTTTCAAGTTACCCAAAGGTTTCCAAGCCGTTAGCAGACCTGCATCCCATAGACTACTTGCCAAACTTGGGCCGGGTTAGCTTTCAGAATCCAGTGGAGGGCATCATGGAAGAGGAGGCCCATGACGAGGAGTATCCATGGGCCAAGTAGCTTTCTGTTATTTGCAGTAAAGGGCCTTCCACATGACTGGAAAACAATATTGGACCATACTTAGCTTTTCTTCGGGTTATTTTATTCTTTTTCAATTGATCTGATATTATAAAATGACCTTTAAAGGAACCATTTTTTTCCTCCAAATTCCCTCCCCCCATTTCTCCCCTTTTTGCTCATTTTAGTACATCAAAGTTTTAAAGATGTGTGGAAAACTTTGCAAAGTAACCCTGATGTTCCCTGCTTGACTTATTCTTTCAATTCAGAATTATTGTTATTGCTGAAGGAAGGTCAGGCCTTGCTGTGCTCCTGTAATGGGCCTCCAGTCCTTTCTGGGAGGTTTTGTTTTGTTTTGTTAAGAATAGAAATTTTTTTGACCCAGTGTTTCTCAACTTTCTTTAATCCTACAGCCCCTTCAATCAACATAAATATCTCATACCCTTCTTTGATGCTATTTATAAATCAAAGTAAATAACTGGACTCCAGACAAACCAGAAGGATAAATAGCTTCTTTATTTTCATACTACATCCCCTTCCCCATTCTGTTATGTCCTCCCACCCCCACACCAGAAACGCTGCCTAGACTTTTTGACCGTTTTTGCCAGTGTATTGAAACTGGGTATTGACTCATCATTTTCTCATGATGTTTATTGAGAAATAATAACACAGAAAATGGAAACAAATCAGTTTTAAAATACAAGAGCAGTGCAGTAGGACACAGGAAGTGATTCTCATCCAGCAGGACATCAGCTGCCTGCGCCCTGAAACAGTGCTCCGCCGCCGCAGATAGGTTTCCTCGTCTCCAGAATGCGCAAGATCAATTGGATCGGTGCTAAATACTTTTTTTGCAGAAGAAACGGGGCCTACTTATTTGTTATCTCACTTCAGGAAGAGAATTTATGAAATTGCCCACACCTATTTATGAAATTGCTATTATCTCTTAAATATCCCAGATGGTAGTTTTAGTGGCCAAAAGATAGTGACGAACTTCTATTAAACAAAGTAGTTTTAGTGGCCAAAAGATAGTGACAAACTTCTATTAAACAAAGTAGGCAGTCTTGTTAGAAATATGTATGTTTCTCCACAGAGCTTGATAAGACTTCCATTTTAATGTTAAACAAAAGTTCTATAAATGTTTTTATTTTTTGTTGAATTTGCTGTGCTGAGTTTGCTTAGCCTCTTGCTAGTTCATTACTTTCTTAAAATCGCTCCTGGTACAAAATCGTTATTCTGTAAATAAATGTTGGTTAAATGTATAAATGCATCTTTAAGCTTCTTTCTAGTTCAAAAGTTTATGATCATTTGTTTAGAATTTAAAATTTCAGGGTTGGTAAAGAGATGGGTTCTTTTGGAAGCTGGTTTTCCTCCAGACAACCTTTGTTTTGTGTTCCTTCTCTTGATGTTAGTAAGTAGCAGAAATGCACCTGTGGACCAAGTTTATACGTTGTTGTTTTCACAATTGGGAAGCTTTAGGTGAGAAGTACTTAAAATATAAGTGCCAGCTCCGAAACTATTTTTATAAATATTTTGAGGTACGTCTATCTCAGCAGAAACTTGTGTTTTTTTCCTCTAGTTTTAGATGGTTAATGCATATAAATCGTATGCATTTAATTTTCTTTTAGTTAAAAAAAAACTGCATGGATAGCACATATAGTTGAATCACTTTTCATTGTTATATTTTTAACTAACATTAAGAGGCCACATATAAAGTAGATTCCAGCTTTGGTTCTTAACAGCTGCTTAGCAAGTACTTGATCACTGCTGGGCTAAAAAGTGAAAGCCAGGTAGAAATGAGTAAGAGTGGGATTAAAGATTTTGGGAGTCAGGACCCTCAGCTTTCGTCTGTGAATGCCTGTGTCAGAAGGCACCTCTGTCCCTGCTCATGCCCCTCTTCCAGGGCGTGCTGCTTGCGACCTGGTGCCAGGCTTTTGGGGGAGTCGGCACACTTCTTGGTCTTCCTGGTCTAGTTTCAGTCTCAGGCAGCCCGATGCACCCAGGCCTCAGGCTTGGGGCCTTCTTAGCACTCCTGCCCTGCTCCCCAAGGCAGCCAGACTCTGCCCGTTTCTGTGGTAAGTTGGGGCAGGAAACAGTTCTGCCTCTCTGGCTAGTAGCAGAGCTTTGCTTTCACTGGTACGGGCTCTGGAGTCCAAGAGGTTCCTCTTCCTCTTGGGGTAGTAGATCTTTTCCTGGCTGTAGAGTTAGATGGATTTTGCTTCTGCCATTCCTTCAGTAGCCTTAGGAGAAAGAGGGCTCACTGTCCTTCCCTTGATGGCTTAGGCTTTAGCTTCCTATGAGAGGATGGTCGAAGACGTAGGCAGAATCTCATTGCTGTCCCCAAGTCTTTCTTAGGAGCACCTGTTGGAGAAGACTTACAAATGAGTACAAACTCCCTGTGTCTAGGACTCCAGGTTACTCTGAATTGTCAGTTAACTTGATAACTGATCAGTTAACCCTGCTAGTCCTATAGGAATTCCTTAAAATTTCAGCTGATTTTTTCTTAACTGCTTCCATGATGGCCTCTTTCTCTCAGACTCTGCTAAACTCGAAATAGTTTCTAAGTCTTGCCTCTCCTTAGAGGGGCCTGCCACTCTGGAATCAGTTCTCTTGCTTGTCTTGTGACCACAGTTTTCTGATGGAGACAAGAGAAGTTATGATTTTATAGATAGTCTGGCTTTTTCTTGTTATAGTGGAAGTGACATTCTCTTTTGGCTTCCTGCATCGTAAGCCATCATCTGAACTGTACTTGTCCCCGATTTGTGACTTTCAAGTTACCCAAAGGTTTCCAAGCCGTTAGCAGACCTGCATCCCATAGACTACTTGCCAAACTTGGGCCGGGTTAGCTTTCAGAATCCAGTGGAGGGCATCATGGAAGAGGAGGCCCATGACGAGGAGTATCCATGGGCCAAGTAGCTTTCTGTTATTTGCAGTAAAGGGCCTTCCACATGACTGGAAAACAATATTGGACCATACTTAGCTTTTCTTCGGGTTATTTTATTCTTTTTCAATTGATCTGATATTATAAAATGACCTTTAAAGGAACCATTTTTTTCCTCCAAATTCCCTCCCCCCATTTCTCCCCTTTTTGCTCATTTTAGTACATCAAAGTTTTAAAGATGTGTGGAAAACTTTGCAAAGTAACCCTGATGTTCCCTGCTTGACTTATTCTTTCAATTCAGAATTATTGTTATTGCTGAAGGAAGGTCAGGCCTTGCTGTGCTCCTGTAATGGGCCTCCAGTCCTTTCTGGGAGGTTTTGTTTTGTTTTGTTAAGAATAGAAATTTTTTTGACCCAGTGTTTCTCAACTTTCTTTAATCCTACAGCCCCTTCAATCAACATAAATATCTCATACCCTTCTTTGATGCTATTTATAAATCAAAGTAAATAACTGGACTCCAGACAAACCAGAAGGATAAATAGCTTCTTTATTTTCATACTACATCCCCTTCCCCATTCTGTTATGTCCTCCCACCCCCACACCAGAAACGCTGCCTAGACTTTTTGACCGTTTTTGCCAGTGTATTGAAACTGGGTATTGACTCATCATTTTCTCATGATGTTTATTGAGAAATAATAACACAGAAAATGGAAACAAATCAGTTTTAAAATACAAGAGCAGTGCAGTAGGACACAGGAAGTGATTCTCATCCAGCAGGACATCAGCTGCCTGCGCCCTGAAACAGTGCTCCGCCGCCGCAGATAGGTTTCCTCGTCTCCAGAATGCGCAAGATCAATTGGATCGGTGCTAAATACTTTTTTTGCAGAAGAAACGGGGCCTACTTATTTGTTATCTCACTTCAGGAAGAGAATTTATGAAATTGCCCACACCTATTTATGAAATTGCTATTATCTCTTAAATATCCCAGATGGTAGTTTTAGTGGCCAAAAGATAGTGACGAACTTCTATTAAACAAAGTAGTTTTAGTGGCCAAAAGATAGTGACAAACTTCTATTAAACAAAGTAGGCAGTCTTGTTAGAAATATGTATGTTTCTCCACAGAGCTTGATAAGACTTCCATTTTAATGTTAAACAAAAGTTCTATAAATGTTTTTATTTTTTGTTGAATTTGCTGTGCTGAGTTTGCTTAGCCTCTTGCTAGTTCATTACTTGCTTAAAATCGCTCCTGGTACAAAATCGTTATTCTGTAAATAAATGTTGGTTAAATGTATAAATGCATCTTTAAGCTTCTTTCTAGTTCAAAAGTTTATGATCATTTATTTAGAATTTAAAATTTCAGGATTGGTAAAGAGATGGGTTCTTTTGGAAGCTGGTTTTCCTCCAGACAACCTTTGTTTTGTGTTCCTTCTCTTGATGTTAGTAAGTAGCAGAAATGCACCTGTGGACCAAGTTTATACGTTGTTGTTTTCACAATTGGGAAGCTTTAGGTGAGAAGTACTGAAAATATAAGTGCCAGCTCCGAAACTATTTTTATAAATATTTTGAGGTACGTCTATCTCAGCAGAAACTTGTGTTTTTTTCCCTCTGGTTTTAGATGGTTAATGCATATAAATCGTGTGCATTTAATTTTCTTTTAGTTAAAAAAAAACTGCATGGATAGCACATATAGTTGAATCACTTTTCATCGTTATATTTTTAACTAACATTAAGAGGCCACATATAAAGTAGATTCCAGCTTTGGTTCTTAACAGCTGCTTAGCAAGTACTTGATCACTGCTGGGCTAAAAAGTGAAAGCCAGGTAGAAATGAGTAAGAGTGGGATTAAAGATTTTGGGAGTCAGGCAAGTTGGGGGCCTAGATCGCCTGCTGTTGAACCTCAGTTCTCCTTCCCTCCCACACGAGTGCTTCCGACCTCCCCTTCTTCTCCTCTTGGTTCTGGGGGACCAACTTGCCTTCACATCCATCTGTTGTTTCCAGCCCAGTGATTCTGGTTCTCCTTTTTGGTTCTAGGCAAGCACACTCTATCAATGTTTCCTAATAGCTTTATCTGCTCGCCAGGAAGGAGAAACAAACCTTTTCATTGAGGCCTCAGCGTGCTATGGAGAGGACAGGATGGTTCTAGGCAACAGTAGATGGAGGAAAAGAGATAGGAAGTGTCTGGTAAGAGGAGTCCCCGCTCTCGTTACAGCAGCCTGTGCTTGGGTGACGGTCATATTTACGTGTCTGCAGGCAGGGATCTGAAGTCACCGATCATTGCCTGGGCTGGCTTGCACAAAGCAAGGCAATGTTTTTAAAGTCACAGGTATGGTGTTTTAAGGTGCCGCCTGTCCTACGCACGTGGGCGTATGAGCATGTCTGTATGTTGTTAACCTGCTTTGCAATTCGGCTTTTCCTTCTTAATAATAGAGAGACCTATGAATTTGGAACATATCATTTGTAATAAATTAGAAAGTGGAAGTCAAGTATGTTTAAAATGACAGAATAAAAAATTACAATGTTGAGAAAATGCTATATATATTTTTAATGAGTGGGCGGATAAGCACCTCCATTTATCTTTGTGACTTATTTTTACCAGTGGCACCTTTGAGATATAATTTATAAAGCTTATAAAATTTCCTTAATTAATATGTTGTCTTTATTAAAGATAAATGTTTCCTTTTAAAGGTAAAGACAGCCTTCATTTTGAAAAATAGGAAATTTATACATTTGTTCCAGGCCCTTATGCATGGCTGGTTCCAAATTTCATGCCAATTTGCTTGAATAGATAGAGTACAGTCTACACTTTAGGGATTTGAAGCAGCTATCATGCAATATATCTTATGGATACAATTGCCACAGTTTTTATGTCGTTTGCACTTTATTGTTCTGAGGATACAGTTGTAAAGAAATACTCTGCCTTGTGGCTTTTATGTGTTATCTTGGCATTCAAATCACAAAAGCCTTTATGATTCATTTTGAAACTTTGAGGGAAATGATACCTATATGATTTAAAGTTTAAGTTTAATTACCTTCTGCAAATCGCTTTGGAAGTGCAGGTAGTCAAAAACTAAAAGTGGTTTTAAATTTGAGACAGAGAATAGCAAATTGCTTTTTAGAAATTTAATTCAAAATAGATTCTTTCCAGGGCAGGAGAGTTAGAATTGCCTTTGTATAACATTTTTCATGCTCTTTTCCTTATTGTTACGGAAGTTACATAATCCCATAAACCTCCATAGTTTTTCCTTATTTATGAATATAATGAATTATCGAAAATTTATCACAAATTTTATACACTTCCTGTAAGACAATATCATATTTCAGGTTAAAATTGTGAAAGATGTCGCGAGATCATTTGAGCAATTATTTTTTAAATAACGAAGCCATCTGTACAGGGAAAGGACTTAACTCCACACGTAGATGTAGTGTCAGCTCCTTAAGGTGGGTGCCTATTACATTATGTAGGAAAGTGGAGGACTGCATTATTGGTGATGTAAACTTTTTTTAGAAATAGATGCTGTCTGAAATTTTTCACTTAGTAGTGTTAGTAATCTGTTAATATTGGAAGTACTTAGGTGACATTGTTCTGAGCATTAGCCTGGTGCATGGGAATGGGCTTTAATAAATCAACTCTGGAATTTTAGAAGCACCTCCAGCTGTAATTGTAATCTAGGCCTCCCACCCAAACATGACACAATTGCAACAGTGAAACCATATCTATCTGAAGTATTTAGAACCAGGACTAATCCGATATGAGTTTTGGCAGGGCCAGGAATTTCTGCTTGAATTCCAGTATCTACTCATTTATTACCGTGGTTCATATTTCACTGTTTTTGGTCATTTGGTATGTGAATTTCCAGAAATAGCCCAGACATCTTAGTGAGTCTAAGTGGTCAGGAAGTGGTTTTCAAACTTTAGCGTACATCCCCATCACCTACGAGCAGGGGTCTCCAATGCCTGGGCCGCAGACTGGTAGTGATCCGTGGCCAGCTAGGAACCATGCCGCACAGCAGGAGGTGAGTGGTGACTGAGCCAGCAAAGCTTCATCTGTATTTGCAGCCACTCCCCTGCACTAGCATTACCACCTCAGCTCCACCTCAGATCATCAGGCATCAGATTCTCATAGGCGCACTGGTCCCTGCTGCCTAAAAAGGTTGGGGACTGCTGGCCTAGAGTGTTGCCCAAAATGCAAATTCCTGGGTACTGCCTCCTAGAGATCTGATACCATGAGCCTCGGTCAGAATCTATACCTTTACCAGGTAACCCAGGTGATTCTGAGGCAAGTGATCTAGTGACAGCCCTTTGAGAAATACTTGTGTAGGTAATGTATGTACAAACAGGGCCTGCTTCATGAGTGTATAACCTGGGCAACTGTATGGGCCCCACAGTCAGAAGGGCCCTCTACTTGGCTAAATGCTCTTCTGTTACCTTCTTGAAATTCTTAATTTTTGAACAGGGAGTCCTGCGTTTTCATTTTTCCCTGAGGTCTGCAAATTATGTAGCCAGTTCTCTGTACAAGATTTTATTGGGCATTACTGAAATTGTGTTTCTTGGCGCCCATGGATTGCAATTATTCAATAATGACTTCTTACCTGTCTGAATTCTTACCTTTCTTACCTTAGGCTGAAACTCCAAGGCCACTTCTAAGCTTTAGAAGTGACTGAGTATTATTCATCATAGGACATAGAATAGGAAATCCTAACTGTATGATTTTTTTTCTCAAGGAAATTAAACATTTATTTCTAGTCTTAAACCTAGAAACCTACATTAATATTATTCTAATACACTATTTTTCCTCCTCCCAGGATGGTACAAAACAGAAAAGAGAACGGAAAAAGACAGTTTCATTCAGTAGCATGCCGACAGAGAAGAAGATCAGCAGTGCAAGTGATTGTATCAATTCAATGGTCGAGGGTTCAGAACTCAAAAAGGTTCGCTCCAACTCCAGAATTTACCATAGGTATTTTTTACTGGACGCCGACATGCAGAGCCTGAGGTGGGAACCATCTAAGAAGGATTCTGAGAAAGCCAAGATTGATATTAAATCCATCAAGGAAGTGAGAACAGGGAAAAATACAGACATATTCCGCAGCAATGGCATTTCTGACCAGATATCTGAAGACTGTGCGTTTTCAGTCATATATGGAGAGAATTATGAGTCACTTGACTTGGTTGCCAACTCTGCAGATGTTGCGAACATCTGGGTCACAGGACTGCGATACCTAATTTCTTATGGAAAACATACACTTGATATGTTAGAGAGTAGCCAAGACAACATGAGGACTTCTTGGGTTTCACAAATGTTTAGTGAAATTGATGTAGATAACCTTGGACATATAACTCTGTGTAATGCGGTGCAATGTATCAGAAACCTCAACCCCGGTTTAAAAACTAGCAAAATTGAGCTTAAGTTCAAAGAATTGCACAAATCCAAGGACAAAGCTGGTACCGAAGTCACAAAGGAAGAATTTGTTGAGGTTTTCCATGAGCTTTGTACTAGACCTGAAATCTATTTCCTATTAGTTCAGTTTTCAAGCAATAAAGAATTCCTTGATACCAAGGACCTTATGATGTTTCTTGAGGCAGAGCAGGGTGTGGCACATATAAATGAGGAAATAAGCCTTGAAATTATTCACAAATATGAGCCATCCAAAGAGGGCCAGGAAAAGGGCTGGCTCTCAATAGACGGGTTCACTAATTACCTAATGTCACCTGACTGTTATATATTTGATCCTGAACATAAGAAGGTCTGTCAGGATATGAAGCAACCTTTGTCTCATTACTTTATAAACTCATCTCATAATACATACTTAATAGAGGACCAGTTCCGAGGTCCCTCTGATATCACAGGATACATTCGAGCTCTAAAAATGGGCTGCCGGAGTGTTGAATTAGACGTATGGGATGGGCCAGACAATGAACCTGTCATCTACACAGGCCACACAATGACCTCTCAGATAGTCTTCCGCAGTGTCATTGATATTATTAATCAGTATGCATTCTTTGCTTCCGAGTATCCACTTATCTTGTGTTTAGAAAATCACTGTTCTATTAAACAACAGAAGGTCATGGTTCAACACATGAAGAAAATTTTAGGAGACAAGCTCTATACAACATCACCCAACGTTGAGGAATCTTATCTGCCATCCCCAGATGTCCTGAAAGGGAAGATACTAATTAAAGCAAAGAAGCTGTCCTCAAATTGCTCTGGAGTAGAAGGAGATGTTACTGATGAAGATGAAGGAGCAGAAATGTCTCAGAGGACGGGAAAAGAAAACGTGGAGCAACTCAACAATGTGCCTGTGAAACGATTTCAGCTCTGCAAAGAACTGTCTGAACTGGTAAGCATCTGTAAGTCGGTTCAGTTCAAAGAGTTTCAGGTGTCCTTTCAGGTTCAGAAGTACTGGGAAGTCTGTTCATTTAATGAAGTGCTTGCCAGCAAATATGCCAATGAAAATCCAGGGGACTTTGTAAATTACAACAAACGTTTTCTTGCTAGGGTTTTTCCCAGCCCAATGAGGATTGACTCCAGTAACATGAACCCTCAAGATTTTTGGAAATGTGGTTGTCAGATCGTAGCCATGAACTTTCAGACGCCGGGACTGATGATGGACCTGAACATTGGCTGGTTTAGGCAGAATGGAAACTGTGGCTATGTCCTTCGGCCAGCCATCATGAGGGAAGAAGTCTCCTTCTTCAGCGCCAATACGAAAGACTCCGTCCCAGGAGTCTCACCTCAGCTTCTTCACATCAAAATCATCAGTGGGCAGAACTTTCCCAAACCCAAAGGATCAGGTGCCAAAGGTGACGTGGTGGACCCTTATGTCTATGTGGAAATTCATGGGATCCCCGCCGACTGTGCAGAACAAAGGACAAAAACTGTGAACCAGAATGGAGATGCTCCCATTTTTGATGAAAGCTTTGAATTTCAGATCAACCTACCGGAACTGGCCATGGTGCGCTTTGTAGTACTAGATGATGACTACATCGGGGATGAATTTATTGGTCAGTACACGATTCCCTTTGAATGTTTACAGACAGGCTACCGCCACGTCCCCCTGCAGTCATTGACTGGAGAGGTCCTAGCACATGCCTCTTTGTTTGTCCATGTGGCTATTACTAACCGAAGAGGAGGAGGGAAACCTCATAAAAGGGGCCTTTCTGTGAGAAAAGGGAAGAAATCCAGGGAATATGCATCTTTGAGAACATTGTGGATTAAAACTGTAGATGAAGTGTTCAAGAACGCCCAGCCCCCCATACGAGATGCCACAGATCTGAGAGAGAACATGCAGGTACGTTCTTGTGTTTAAGTGTTTACCTTCTTAGTGCAGATGTATAGTTGATGAATATATTGGAGGGGTTCTTTTTTACAGCAGTGTATTTGATTTTTTTAAATTATTTACAAATTTCAATTGGTTATTAGAATGTTCACCACTAGTCTCATTTTTTTATCATTTAAATATCCAAAAACACAGCTGGCATCGAAAATATTGATAATGTATTAGAATAAGCCAGTCGTGTTGCTGTCTCACACACAACACATCCTAGTCCCTGTTAATCGATGCTTCACGGTTGCCCCTTTTTTTCTGGTAGTATACATGAGAATCTCTGTTTTTTGTTTTTTGTTTTTTTTTTTTGTTGCCCCTTTTTTTCTGGTAGTATACATGAGAATCTCTGTTTTTTTGTTTGTTTGTTTGTTTTGCTTTTTTTTTTTTTTTGCCTATTCTTTAGCTGGAACACAAATTGATGGCCCTTGATCAAAATAACAGGGACATGTTCCAGTCCTTTCTTATGAAGCTGTTGTGCTGGGAAAATAGGAAGCACTTGAGTGAACCAATGTGTTTATGTTTTGAGCTTCCTCTTGATTTTATAGGACATCTGTTTAATTAAGTAAAAGACGTGTGCATATCTGTTAGAAGTCTAAGACAATAATTAGCTCTGAACTGTTCAATGGCTGAAAGCAATCAGTTAGGAATTATGTATATAATTAAGGATCGTCCACATGTCTAACAGTATACGAGGGCCCATGAGTGATAGGGAAGTGGGCAGCAAAGGCCCACCTCACAGCAATAGTGACCCTAACCTGTCCCAGTGTGAGAAGTGCCATGTGCATGACAGCTGCTCAGCATGTATTTATTAAGTATATGTATATATTAGCTGATTGTGTGTGTGTGTATAAAAACAATTATGAAAAGAATGCTACCAGCAAGTAAAATCTGACTCAGAACATTCAACATATTTCGCTCCTCTACTGATTGGACACCTTATTAATAAAAAGACTTTCCCAAAATAGAGAAATTTTATTCTTTCAAAATAAAAGCATATCATAAATGTAAAGGGCTTTTCCCTATTTCTGAGGGTGAAAATGGTTTCGTAAACCCTCATCTGTGAACAGGCCACATTGTCCCCTGTTCCATGGCTGCTCTTGTGCCTGTGACAGAGAATTCTCTTGATCTGCCAGAGCTTGAGCATCATCTTTCTAGAGCCGCGTGTCTACGCTGAACTCAACAGAGCAGTTGGTGGTGATGTTTAATAAACTCCATGCACAGGCGGCCTAGGCCATGAGGATGCAGCAGTGAACAAACAGATGACTTTGGTTGGGGATGGACATTGGGGAGCGGAAGCAGAGCGTAAACAGGTGAATAAATAAACAAGACAACTGCAGACAAGCCAGTGCTGTGAAGAAAATGAAATAGGAAGGTGTGACAGTGATTGGGAGACCCCACTCTAGAAAGGACAGTAATTTATTGTTGTAAGCAGTCAACAATGAAGTGCTTTTGAGCCAAATGACATATAGTTTGATGTCCATATTTAAAGCAATATTAATGAAAAGAAAATGTTTAAATTGGAAACTAAACTGCTGCTCATTTCCAAGAACCAGGATTTTTCAAAGCAGAAGGCACGGACTTGGAGGGCCTAGATACCCACCTGTGGCTGCCATGCTCAGCCCAGGTCAGGTCCCAAGTGTGCCCAGAATAAAATGCCTGACTCATGCTTTGTTTAGAATTTACCCGTTAATAATACTGATTAAAAGCATACGCCTCAACATCAACAGATTTCAGGTAAAATCTTGACTCCTTCACTTACCAGCTCTGTGACCTTAAGACAAATAACAGAGAGAGGCTATAGCTGAGGTTCAGTTTCCTCACCTACAGCATGGCTTGTTGAGAGGATTAAATGCGTAATAAATAGGCCTTCTACAGCTTAGCACTTGGTAATGACTTAGATAATGCCAACTCATGGCATTGTGCAGTGTCAAAGGGGGTTTTCTTTAATGGATATTTTAATTGCATACCATCTTATGATCAGAAAAAAATAATTACTGGGAGAAGCACTTAGATCAGTGGCAACACTAATAGGGGACAGCCGTGGGTAACCAAGAACTCCCGCTGGGCAGACCTCACCAGTGAACTGCAGAACCCTCAAAGTTACTTTAGGGTTTGGAACCAACAGGCATAAACAGGTGAGACAGAGTCAACTTCCTGCCTCACAAATATTCCTTTCCTCTTTGGATGGCTGGCATTCTCGATACTAATTTTAAACCTGATTTGACCTTTTTTTTCTTAATCTTTACCTTTTTCGAATGCTGAAGCCATTCTTTTTGTTTGCTCATAATTGCATATCAGCATTAGCACTGCTATGAACTTTGATCTGAAAACAAGCTTTGCCCTTGGGAAGAATTTAACTTGTTTACATTTTCTGTGCTTTTGATAAATCGGTATTACAAATATCTGTAACTATATTTACTTTGGAAAATAGTCATTTTATCGCTGGATAAAGTAATGGTTAGCCAATTCTATCATAACATTGCTAATAACTTATACTAGGCAGTTCGAGTATAATCAAATATATCAAATACAAAATCCACGAGAAATTAAAACCCCTGGTTAATCACAGAGTGCCTCCTTTCTTCCCATTTAACAGAACGCAGTGGTGTCATTCAAGGAGCTGTGTGGCCTCTCCTCTGTGGCCAATCTCATGCAGTGCATGCTGGCGGTGTCCCCCCGCTTTCTGGGGCCTGATAACACCCCACTGGTGGTCCTGAATCTCAGCGAGCAGTATCCCACGATGGAGCTGCAGGGAATCGTGCCTGAGGTTCTAAAGAAGATTGTAACAACTTATGATACGGTGAGTCGTGAGTCGTCTTTGGTACTTTGATGTAACCTGAGTAAGAGAGGTATGTTAAGATAATACACCAGACGTAATTAAGAGCTCTTGCTAGAGTGTGCTTTCCTTTCCTGTTTCATGCTTCATTTATCTGTGTTGGAAAAATTCCCCTGACTTTGCTGTATTTGAAAGAGTCTAGTGTTTTGTTGTTGTTTTAGAAAGCAGGGTTCAGAGACACTTGCCACAGTTGGATTAAATAGTAGTTTGCTTTTCAGGAACTGTATCTGAATTGATTTCTAAAGAATACACTATTTTCCACATATATACAGTAAAGAGTTTTGTTTTCTTTTAATCTTCCCCTGCAACCAGCCTTTGATTCAGTCATTTCTATTTTGTTTTTAGTTTTTAAACTGCTAAAGGTGAGACATTTAAATTTTTTAAAATAAATTTTAAGTACCATAAGGCGCATATGCTTGCATGACATAACTCTATACTGCAATGGTTTCCTTCTTAACAGCAGGTCCTCTGCGACACCTGTAATTTGTAATCAGCTTAACATTAATGAGGTATCCTCAGGACAGCTAGAATATTACAAATTTGCATTTGCACTTAGAATGTATCTTACATTTTCTTAATCAAATCCTGCTCTTATTGTACTTTTGGACTTATAATTCTAAGGGAGAATTTAGTGGGTGAACAACACTCATTTTAAGCTCACAGTGTCATTGAAGCTGTCAGAACTCATGAGTGCTGACAGCTGCTCTCTAGCCTGTCAGGGTTAAGGATGGTGTGGGACACGCCCCTCCCAGATGGGCTAGGCTGTCAACTTTTACCGTTCAGGGTATTCACGGTTAAGACCCTCACTTACCCGCTCTTCCATGCTAAAAGCATGAGCTAAGACCATAAAACACTAGGCTGCTTCTGATGTAGCCTGCCATGATCAAAAACAAAACAAGATTGGCATCATATACTTTAACAAAATTATATTTAACTTTTTAAAATTGATCTGAAAAGTGCAATTCAGAGGAATTTATACAATTCAAGGGGGGAAAAAACACATTAGGTCATCATTTCCCACAGCGTGTTCTGAGGAACCAAGGTTTCTTAGGATGTTATACATGTCACATGGGAGAAAGGGTTCCATGGTGAAATAATTTGGGGAAATACTGGTTTGAACAATAAATCAGATGTCTTTATTGCAGGGCTTCTTATGGCCTTTTATTTGCTGGCCCAGTGAGTTCCCAAGAAGGTGATGAATACAGTATGCCTTGTATCACAAATTGACCTGACTATGGGGTGCAATTTCCCAAAACAAAATTTCTGAAGAACTTTCGTTCTTGACTTTCTTCCCTTCTTGGAAGTACAAATCAGAAGAATGGAATATTTTAAAAGCTTATCAGTTCATTATCTTAAAAAAGAGGTATTTGATCTTTTTCATAGGTTCTAATGCAGTAAGCCACACATTGTACCAGATGTTTTTTATTCGTGCTATTCTAGCTTAGAGTTCATGGTTGTATAAGAGACATAAAGGACTGACACTGCAGGCAGGCCACAGAGAGTGGCAAAAGGAAGGCCAGGAGCAAGTGTATGTGATAAACACTGGGGGAAGCACCGTGCCCGGCACCTGTCCTCAGAGAGCATCCAGTCTACTGGAAGGTAATGGAGGCAGCTAAGGAGTGAAATCTTCCTCTTCTTGTGCTGGTAGATGATAACACTGGTTATAGAACTCTTATTTTGCATATACCTTTAATGATGTGTCTGGTTGTAGAAATGATAAGGCAGAACGTATTAGCTTATTTAAAGGTTTTAAATTGTGAAATTACCCTTACATAACGTTTAATTGAAATAGTTTTGCTGCATTATACCCTAGTTTTATTGATTTGTTCTGTTTTTAATTCCATCTGATAAAATAAGCTATAAAATATTTAAAATCAATTCAAAGTATTATAATTTGAGTTTTAAAAATTGTAATTTTGCTACAGCAATATTATAATTCTTGTGATATTTTATAGTCCTTTTTTGAGTGACTTAATGGTTTCACACCTTGTGACAATTTATTAAAGCTAGCTAAAGAAATAAGTTAAATATTGATAGGAAATATACTACAGTGTTGCACAGCCTGTAACTTTAAATATAGCTCTTAATTCGTATGTTATATTGAATTTAACCCAGAATTAACCTTAGAAATAAGGTTATGTTGACTTCTCATTTATATTTTGAAGACTCCAAATGAGAAGTAAAAGTAGTTTAGGAAAACCCCTCAGAACTCCTGTGTCACTGCCAGTCTACACTGCTGAAGCTTACCCTCCAGTGAGGACAGGATGTGGTGTCTCCTAAGAGTGCATAGTACTTGTGCCATCAGAATCATAATGACTTTTCAGTATCTAAACCCTTATTAATAAATTAGTATATCAGAAGTATCCCGGTGTCTTTGTGAGAAAAGGGAATGCAGAGAAGGAATTAATGATGGAAATGGGAATACGCAAGCCTATACGGAGACTAGAAAAGAATGCCCATGCACAAGGTGCTACACATGCCAGTTTTCCTGGGACAGACTCTGCCTATACACCTGTTGCCCCAGCATGATTATTAATAATTCTCCCTCTAACTCTTAACAGTGTCCCTATTTAAATAATTAGTTGTGGTCATCCTAACCATGTCCCCTTGATTGCCCTAATGATGCCTGTGATTAGCAGCAACAAATAGATCTTCAAAACTGCCCAAATTATGGTTGTACCCTATGGTCATGTTAACTTCTTGGGTCCTGGAAGTGGTGAGGTCTAGGCCTGGGACCTAGCTAAAAAAGATAGGTGTCAAAGCCATCCAGGAGTAGTGCAGACACCCTCTTAGACCGGGCAGATTGGCGGGGGTGGGAGGGGAGGGGCACTGTTAAAACTAGGGACTGCACTGGTATGGTGAACAGGAGTGACTGTCAGACAAATAAGACTTTTCTTCCCTTGAGGAGTTTACAGTTTAATAGAAGAGACGAAGTATATCTATAAGTAGTTAGTAAGAGGTTGGATGGATGGATGGATAGATAGATGATAGATAGACAGACAGACAGACATCTACAAATGTGTAATGAAATTATTTGGATGTTCATGGGAAAGAATAGTCAGTTTCAGGTTTAGAGATTAGGAAGACTTCAAGGAAACACTGGCCTTTAAGCTAGACCTTTAAGAATGAGATTTCAACAGGTAAAGATAAGGAGTCTGTTGCAAGCAGACTTCACAGAGTGAAACATACTCAGAAATGGGAAGCACCTATTTTGGGAAATCCACGTTGGGACCATGGGAGTTCTTGCCCATTTTCAAGCAGTGGAAGGTCATGTTCAGAATTAAGCATTATGGACTGTGAGAGGGTTGGAGTGAAAGAGAACTCAGAGATCACCTGTTCAACATTTTTATTTTGCAGATGAGAAAATAGAAATCTTATGGTACCTCAAATTAATGACAGAACCAGGGTTACAGCCTGAGTAGTCTGTCTGTCCAGTATTTTTTCTGCACTCCAGATCAGGAAAATTAGCCACGGATGCTAGCTATATAGATGAATGATCAATATACTGATAAAGCCCAGATATCTTCAGTAATAGTGATCTAAAGTTGTGGGGCTTTTGAAATCTTAGGTTCCTTGTTTCTAATTCTTGCTCCCCATGAAAGTGTAAAATAATTCATTTTGCATACTTTGATGTTTATTAAAAGGCAGAGTCAATGATCTTAAAATAAGGAAGAATGTAATTAATAGATCAAATTCCACTAAAAAGTGTTGAACAATTTTTTATATTATTGCTTCAGAAAACAGAAAATTTTAATATTTTACTTAAAATTTATGTAAATGAACATGAGCGCAACCACTGTTTACAATCAAATATCAAGATCGAGCTTGTTGTCTCATGTAATTAAAGGAAATAAGGATTATGTAACCTGAGTTTAAGAGATTCTAGTGAATAACTGGGTATTCTTTATGATATACAATGCTCTTAAGAATAGATCTGCCCTGACATTTCAGTACTATATTTTCCACCTCTCCTATCAATATGTGTCGAATTCATCATCTTTTTTAAATTAAAGTGATTTTTACCACTCTTTTAATGTTAATTAAACCAATATTTCAGCTCTAGCTATCTTTATTAGCTTCAGGTTTACTGTTTTAGAGTAAAATTTAAAAAGATTTATGAGATCTATACTAACATATACAGACCAAGGAGTCAACATTCTTCCTTTATAGAGAGAACACATTGGAACATTGGCCATTTAAATATTTTGTGAAGTATTACATAAAAAGAAAGTTCTCCTTTAAAGTTTTTTTCATTGGACTTAAGACAGTATTCTAAGTAAAATGTCAGACACAGACAGGTACCGTGTGATTCCACTTATATAAGGTATCTAAAATAGTCAAATTTATGAAATCAAACACTGGAATTGTAGTTACCAGGGTGGGGGGGATAGGGAAATTGGGAAATATGCCTAATGAATAGGCATAAAGTAAGATGAATAAACTCTAGAGATCTGTGTACAACATTGAACCCGTAGTCAACAGTAATGTACATTTAAAATTTGTTAAGAGGGTAGGTTTCATGTCAGGTATTCTTATCACATTAAGATTTTTTTCAAAGAAAAAAGTTTTTTCCTTGATTTTGCTATAATTTTTCTGTAAGACGAATACACTTCAGTCATTGTATTAAATTGAAGAGCAGTTGTGGGAATGAAAAGGAGAAAAGAGGAAAAAGTAGCGAAAATGATGCCCACCTCTGTTACAGGCAGTCTAGGTGTCCATCTATATAGTGGTAGATTCTCAGCAGGCCCCATCTGTTCAGAGATTATACATGAATTTGTTCTTATTATTGTAATTCTTTTGTCTCTGCTTTCTATTTGAAATTAATTTGTTGTGATATTTTACAACTTCACAGAAATCTTGATTTTAATTGCCTTCACATTTAATTAAGAAAGCATACTCCGGGGAACCCATTTATCCAGTAGAGAACAGTATTTTTTTGGTGTTAAAATGAACAAGATGCTTTGTCTAGGAGGATGTTATTTACTCTCTGTGAATGTTTTTTTATATAATATATAGGTTACTGATAGTTTCTTTAAATATCTTTTGAATAAAACAAGGTCCTTTAAATAAAATATGTGTACTGAAGGCTTTTTTTCCTTACACAGACATGTTGGTAATCGCATGCAGCATCAGGAGCACTGCTTTATTAAATGTTGTTGGTATGGTTTCATGTGTCTTGTCTTACCACTGCTTAATGCAGTGAAGAGATAAATCACACTTCATAATTAATAGAGTCTTCCCATCTGGACCAAGCCAGAGATGATCTGTAACAAGATTACTATTGATCCCCATCTCCTCTGTGGCTCCTTTTATCTCTCTCCTGCCTCAAAACTTGACATGAAAAGCTTCTTTTAATTGGAGGTGTCAACTTTCCCGTAACTATATGGAGGTGTAACTATAAAAATAAAGGCCAGATAGAATATTATGCTTTGGAATAAAACTGAGCTGATTAGGTAGATAGGTAGGTAGATAGGTAGGTAGGTAGGTAGGTAGGTAGGTAGGTAGGTAGGTAGGTAGATAGGTAGGTAGGTAGATAGATAGATGATAGATAGATCGATAGATTGATAGATCAATAGATCGATAGATAGATAAAGACAGATAAGGGAAAGGAGGATATGTCCTGCTACAGAGGGAAGGACAGAAACTCAAAGGTAGCTTAATTCTGTGACAGGAGAGGTCCAGCCAGTGGCATTGCCAAAAGCAGTTTCTCTGAAATCATCAAAACCACACAGCTGAGTCACTCCAGGACAGCTGCTGAGCCAATGGAAGGGGAGAAGAGATGTTTAAGAGATAGAATGTTATGGTAGCATCACATGCATCTCAGAGCAGATGTAGCAGGCTGCCACTCAGTGATCAGATGCAGGGAGATTTGGGAACTTTTGGAAGATGGTCCTTCAGAGTGTGCACCTGGTGGTGCTTATAAGACTTTATGTCTGATCCAGTTTTTTAGATTTATATGTCTCCACAGAAACTTTTGAGGAACACATATTTAGAAGTATTCTTACACGCACGCACACACCCCGGATATTAAGCTATAAACAGTTGAGGGAAGAGGAGCATTTGGGAGGTTGACGATCTCCTTGAAAGAGATTTCATCATATAGCAATTTTTACCAATTTAATTTGATACCCAGCTCCAAGCTCTCTGGGAGAACAGAAATGAAAACCTTAATGGGGATCAACATATTGTCAGATGGTGTCTCCAGACAAGAAATGATAAATGGTATTAAGCAAGCCACTATGTCATCTGATGTATTAACAGTCTGATTTGAAATTTCTAAGTAAGCTAGGAAGTAATAACGCGGTGCTGTTCAAGCATATTGGTAAATGAGAAATGGGAGCCTACTGTTGGCGTCACTTTAGTTCTTGGGGGGATTTCATTTGAACCAAAGCCACCTTAGGAACTGTTACGGTACACTGGTTTGAAGCCATGTGTCTGGTGAGATCTCTACTGTTTTAGAGCCTTTCTATTATTTTATAAAGGGGCAGAGGAAGATTGCTTATTTTTCAAACATCTTATTTCCCCAAATCTTGTAGAAAATACGTATAAAATATATCTGCATCCTAAAGCTCCAGAAAACTTAGGGAACTTCTTTCTAAACCTACGCTTTATGCAAAAGAATACTACTACATCTTTGATTAAACTAAGGTCATGAAGTACTGCAGTCTTTTATTCTTCCTGTGCAAGAGCGTAGGGATTGCTTCCTATGTTCCCATCAAATTCTACCTTGAACATGGGATTTTGCTCTTGTATAATTCCCTCAAAGTTTATTTGTTATATAGTCTCTTCTCGACTAGAAGTATTTCATTTATGTTTCTATAGTGGCTAAAGGTACCTCCTTGAGTCATTTGCTAAGTTCTTCTTTCTTTCAAGGACCCCTAGAGGAAATTAAAAAAAAAAAAAGGTTGTGCACATCTTTAAAATTCTGTACTTGCTCTGCACATAATATACACGGTCCTTTTGGTCAGTCACAATTTACACTGGCAGCTTTTCAAAGCTCTGAGGAAGCGTTTAGCTTCCTTATCCTAGTTTATTCACTAACTTTTTGTCTCCATTAGACATTGTATAAATAAGCTTTAATTGAGTAGAAGAGGCAGTGCTGGCTGTCTCTCCATTTCTGTGGCCGTCATCCTAGTTCAGTCCCTCATCACCCTATGCCTATGGCAAAGAACATGTAGCTTTCTTATCTCCCTTAGAGGGAGGTGAGTATTCTTAAATTTTAGTTAAGTTTGGTAAAGTTGTGCATTAATTTACTTTATCCATTCTGTACAGTAAATGCTCAGCCCTTTAGGTAAAATGTTAGATCTCTCAGACTGTATCTCCTCCCCTCTGCTCCTCTGTAGTGCACTGGTTGCCTGGAGGGGAATGGTTGCAGGAATCTTCCGTGTCCTCACTAAAGCTCACCATCCTCCCCCTCACTCCCCACTTACCTTGGGATTGGTGCATGCAGTGGAGGGATTGCCCTGCTCCACCTCCAAGTCACTCAGGACTGCAAGAGGTGGGCTTCCCACTTGCCCCCCACTGCTCCTTTCCTCTCTCCGACCTAGAGCTGTAGACCCTTGGCCCGGCCCTGGTGGGTGGGAGGATCGTCTTCTCTACCTCAGGGATGAAGGGCCTGGCTTGTTTCTTGATAAGTTAAAGTAATTTAGAAAATAGTTTCTCCTTGACACATCCAGATTCTCAAGCCTGCTATGGTGGGAACCTGAATAAAAATCTAATTTGACCTTTAAATGAGAAGTGTCTTTGTTTTTATAAGATAGCTGCTCTTCCTTCACCCAGGCCCTGAAACTCGCTGTTTGAATAGGTGGAAAGCCCCCAGGGCAAAATGACTTATAAAATATGGCAACGTATGCGGGGGAAAAAATAGCTATATTGTCCCCATGACACCTCTGTTACCGCTGCAGCCACCCAAACTACAATATTTCCCTCCCTACTGTGATCCATCTTTTGGATTGCTGTAAAGACAGACTTCCTGAAATGTCATCTAGAGAAAGGCATGGATGTTTGAGAGAGGAGCCAGGAGGTAGAGTAAGAAGTATGATGTGACACCTTCAAGAACTAGGCCAGCTAAAGGGGTTATATTATGATCATCAAGAGAAATAGAGCTAAATTGCTCCCTATTACCTTGACTATTATTGTTAGATGAATGACATTCTTCTTAGAGCATCTTGGAACAATGCATCCCTTTGCTGTATTTGGATCAATAAAAGATTTATGTTATGCCCAATAACTGCCAAGAGAAAAAAAATAAGGGAAGAAGATAAGTTTGAGGACATGTACCTCAATATATTCCTCTAGTAATTGAAGTTTTCCAAGGTCAAAATTTTTGATTTGCTCTTGAAAGATGCATCAAACCCTATTAATACTATACAGCCCTTTTGAAATAAAGTTTTTACATCATCTAGAATCATTTTGACATCTTAAAGTTTGTCATTATTTTTGTAGTGTTTGCAGAATGTTATCATCTCTACATCTAGTTTTGTGGATGTGATTGTCCTCTTTTGTGGAAATTCTTTTCAAACAGAAAATTGATGATCAAAAAAACAAAGAGCCTAATTGGCTTTCAGTGTGTGATCATTTGTATGCCTTTATGCAGTTTGAGTTCTGAATCCTTTCAGATGCACAAAAATGAAGATTAGTTGACCTAGAATATGCATTTCGTAGCTCTCTAATGTACTCAGCCTGCTTCTCCTTTGTGTTTGGGAGCCCTCTGGCTTGCTCTCACCTTGAACCAGAGAACTGAGTCTCTCCTTGACACTTCAAACTGTGCTATTGGCACAGAGGGAACGCTGGCTACTTTGAAAGAGAGACCAGTGTGTTCACTCCATCACTGTGAGCTCCAGAGACGGGAATAAAACCTTGGACTTCCCCAGGGATGGGCTTCCACTTTGGAACACCAAGCACTCTCTGGGCCACACGCCATTGGAGGAGTCAGTTTAGCTTAATTAGTTTTCCTAGTGGCGGCAATTTCTGACCAGGTGCGGAGATGGGGATGTGAACCTTGTGGTGGTTCTACATTCCATTCCACCTGAACCTGCACTGCAGTTCGCGCTGGTGTCTGGCTCCACGTGGGGTTCAGAATGTTCTCCAGCTAGTTAAATGGAGATATCTTACCTGAATGACTATTTTAACAGTGCTGGCTTCAAAGTACTGGCTGCAGTCAACCAGTAAGAATCATACATGCGAATTTCTTTTCAGAATTAGTTTTTTGTTAAAGGTTCATCAAAAGGATGAATCTTTTAGTGTTTCATTGTGTCCCATTGTTGTGCATATTCAGGTTAAGCATGTAAGTTGCAGTGATAATATAATTTTATTGTTTAGGATCTTGCTGTTCTTGAGATCATTGCCTGACTTTATAAATGCAAGAGTCATACATATATCACAGATTAATTTGATTTATTGCCACCCATTCTTGCGTGGTTTAGAATGGCATATGCTTTCCATTTACAAATTTGGCAGTGTTGCACGTCCAATTTGGAGCTGAATTGGAAAGATTGAAATTACATTAGATTCACGTATAAAATTGTTAGTGGTGGTATAGAGGTTTGTTTGTAAATGCAATGATGAGCGCCTCTGTTTTCATGGACACATATTTTTTGGATGTGCAATCACATTTTAGGAGACAACTCTCTCAGGAAATGAGATAATTTGAATGGACTCAGCTTCATAAAATTGAAGCTATCGAAGTAACCAATTATATGAAAAATGATATTTCAGAATTGTTTTTGAAAAAATGTAATTGTAGACACTTACTTGAGACACTTTTTGGCATCTTTTTGGGGGCAGTAGAATACTCATTTCTGACCCTTTTTCCTATCTGTTATGTCCCTAGTCATGAACTTGGGGTGGGGGGAGGGTGTTTCTCCATAGTCTATTAAATAATGAGGCAGTGATTTTTCTCCACAGCTAAATATATTCCTGTAAATAACATTTGGCACTATATAAGTTTCGAAGCCCATTTTGTAGATATGTTATATTTGACCTCATGCTCATTAAGACTAAATTCAGCACTGCCTGTGGATTCATTTTTTCTCATTTTCACATAAGTGGGAAGGCTCACCCTCAGCCTCACCAAACCTCTCCCTCTCTCATCAGCCCGTGCCTGGATGGTGGCGTCCCTTTGCACATTCGCTGCTCTCTCAGTGGGGACTTCAGGAACTGTCACTTGTTGTTCTCTTTTAACAGCTACTGTTTTTCATTCTGTTCACTTATATTCCCCCAGACTGCTGTGAAATAATTAGTGCCACTCATCCCACTAAAATAACCACCTTTAATACCAGAAATCTGATTTTACCACCACACGAATTTATCAAGAATAAAAATAACACTTAATAATGGTTTTAAAGTCTTTTCTAACTTAATTAGGGCATTTCAAATTCTGAACCATAAGGAAATTACTCTTACAGTAAACTCAGTGGGTGGAAATATGATGTGTTAAGAGTTAAGTTTAATTCTACAAGCTTAATTACCAGTTAACTTAAAAATAACATGTTAAGTAGTTTACGATATTTATTTCTCCTACTATACTTAGTGTTAGTCAAATATTAGGGTTAAATATTTTTATATGGAGATTTTATATAGGAGATCCTTTACTCATAGAAATCTTTATTTTAAGTGGTTTTTTTTTTTGAAATCAGTGTTGATCATTCTAGTTTTTTTTAATAATTATTAGACTTCTACACTGGACAGTATGGAGTTATACCATAACTTACGTCATCATACGGCACAAAATATTTTAGCTTTTAAATCAGCTTTCTGGTGCCAAAAGCAAAAAACAAATAAACACAAACCCTATCTTTATGAATACAAATGGCTATTTGAGTATATAGCTAACTGTAGCTGGGGTGACCCTTAATCATTTTTAGTTGATTTGCTAAAACTGAGCCCTGTCTTTGTTGTGAGCCTGTCTGTGAAAGTCTTTGATCAATGTTAGGATTCTCCATAACCAAATTTTTCTTTGCCTACGTGTATTATAACATATGTTGATCCTTTTAAAATGCTAACTGCCCTTGCTTTTCCATAATCTTTTCTAAAATGTGCACATGGCATATCAAACTATATTCTCTTGAATACTCTTAGTCCAATATCACCGAATGATGCATCATATAACGTGTCAGAACAGAGTTTGGGAAGTGGTGGCCTTAAGCTAAGAGTGAATATTACATGCTAAATGAAAAAAATAAAAAAGTAACAGTATTTTTTGACATGAAACTTAAAACTCAGTGTCTATAAGTGGAGTTTTATTAGAGCACAGCCGTATCTATTATATATTCTCTGTGACACTTTCCCACTACAACGGCAGAGCTGAGCATTTGTGACAGAAACTAAGCCTAAAATATGTCCTGCCTTCTCCTTTACAGAAAAAGTTTGGCAACCCCTCAAAAAGAAGATGGGGAGAACTAGTCCTTAGGGTATTTCGTTCCATGCACTTGGTTTCCAAGTTCACTTTTGTCAGCGTAAATTATGATTTTAAAGATTTTTCTTTCATTTTTACCAATGTTCTCAGTGTAATTTGAATTTCGATCCATAAGAACATCATTCTCGTTCTACCTGTCAGCCCAGTAGGAGGAAAATGTTATATAATCGGAGGAACTCCTGTCCTGGAAAAAGAAGTAACACTAATCGTTAGCATTTTTATGGTCAGGAACCTAAAAACACTAGAGGCAGAAAACTAGAAGAGGAAAGCCATGAAAATTAAAGTTTGCTCTGATTTCTTACAGTGCTCACGAGGCAAACATGCCGTGTCAGTAAGAAGTGGTGA
>NW_011888782.1:4807320-4860633 GCF_000151845.1 Pteropus vampyrus
GAAGCCCATTTTGTAGATATGTTATATTTGACCTCATGCTCATTAAGACTAAATTCAGCACTGCCTGTGGATTCATTTTTTCTCATTTTCACATAAGTGGGAAGGCTCACCCTCAGCCTCACCAAACCTCTCCCTCTCTCATCAGCCCGTGCCTGGATGGTGGCGTCCCTTTGCACATTCGCTGCTCTCTCAGTGGGGACTTCAGGAACTGTCACTTGTTGTTCTCTTTTAACAGCTACTGTTTTTCATTCTGTTCACTTATATTCCCCCAGACTGCTGTGAAATAATTAGTGCCACTCATCCCACTAAAATAACCACCTTTAATACCAGAAATCTGATTTTACCACCACACGAATTTATCAAGAATAAAAATAACACTTAATAATGGTTTTAAAGTCTTTTCTAACTTAATTAGGGCATTTCAAATTCTGAACCATAAGGAAATTACTCTTACAGTAAACTCAGTGGGTGGAAATATGATGTGTTAAGAGTTAAGTTTAATTCTACAAGCTTAATTACCAGTTAACTTAAAAATAACATGTTAAGTAGTTTACGATATTTATTTCTCCTACTATACTTAGTGTTAGTCAAATATTAGGGTTAAATATTTTTATATGGAGATTTTATATAGGAGATCCTTTACTCATAGAAATCTTTATTTTAAGTGGTTTTTTTTTTTGAAATCAGTGTTGATCATTCTAGTTTTTTTTAATAATTATTAGACTTCTACACTGGACAGTATGGAGTTATACCATAACTTACGTCATCATACGGCACAAAATATTTTAGCTTTTAAATCAGCTTTCTGGTGCCAAAAGCAAAAAACAAATAAACACAAACCCTATCTTTATGAATACAAATGGCTATTTGAGTATATAGCTAACTGTAGCTGGGGTGACCCTTAATCATTTTTAGTTGATTTGCTAAAACTGAGCCCTGTCTTTGTTGTGAGCCTGTCTGTGAAAGTCTTTGATCAATGTTAGGATTCTCCATAACCAAATTTTTCTTTGCCTACGTGTATTATAACATATGTTGATCCTTTTAAAATGCTAACTGCCCTTGCTTTTCCATAATCTTTTCTAAAATGTGCACATGGCATATCAAACTATATTCTCTTGAATACTCTTAGTCCAATATCACCGAATGATGCATCATATAACGTGTCAGAACAGAGTTTGGGAAGTGGTGGCCTTAAGCTAAGAGTGAATATTACATGCTAAATGAAAAAAATAAAAAAGTAACAGTATTTTTTGACATGAAACTTAAAACTCAGTGTCTATAAGTGGAGTTTTATTAGAGCACAGCCGTATCTATTATATATTCTCTGTGACACTTTCCCACTACAACGGCAGAGCTGAGCATTTGTGACAGAAACTAAGCCTAAAATATGTCCTGCCTTCTCCTTTACAGAAAAAGTTTGGCAACCCCTCAAAAAGAAGATGGGGAGAACTAGTCCTTAGGGTATTTCGTTCCATGCACTTGGTTTCCAAGTTCACTTTTGTCAGCGTAAATTATGATTTTAAAGATTTTTCTTTCATTTTTACCAATGTTCTCAGTGTAATTTGAATTTCGATCCATAAGAACATCATTCTCGTTCTACCTGTCAGCCCAGTAGGAGGAAAATGTTATATAATCGGAGGAACTCCTGTCCTGGAAAAAGAAGTAACACTAATCGTTAGCATTTTTATGGTCAGGAACCTAAAAACACTAGAGGCAGAAAACTAGAAGAGGAAAGCCATGAAAATTAAAGTTTGCTCTGATTTCTTACAGTGCTCACGAGGCAAACATGCCGTGTCAGTAAGAAGTGGTGATAATCAACTTGCATTTTGTGTTACAATCCAATAAAATTTGTAACTGACTTCACACATATTTAGTGAGATACTCATAGGCAGGATTGTGCTGCTTGTTAAGAAGGCATTAAAATCGAGCCAAAGAGTTGAGTTTAACTGCTCCTTTTCTCTCAGATCAAGCAGTTCTTGTTAGGGGAGGGTAAGGGTTGGGTAGAGAAAGGGGGAATTGGGTGGAGTTAGGAAGCAGGTTCTGCATCTTCTCTAAAAACCCCTAGTTTCCTTTCACATCTCTGACAGGAAGGAGGGCTTTCTCTCAGATCGTAAAATTCAGGCCATGCTAAACTAACCACATTCTATTTAAAGCTGTCTCATAAGGGGAGGTATTAGAAAGGGTGCTGAAGGCAGACACCAAACCCGTGAGGCCCTCTCCCAGCGGGGGATGGGGAAGAGGCTCTGAAGCCCCTCTCTTGATTCCCACACCCTGCTACCCCTTATGCTATTCATTTCCTTCTTACACTCAGTACATCTTGTAATTATACCTTCATTGCTCTGATTCCTTTTTATGGGGTACCACTCTTTCCGTCTCCCAGATCTCAGTTCCAGGATGACCTGCTCACTACTACATTCTCACCGTGGGGCAGGCACTCAAAATATATTTATGAGTGGATGAAAGAAAATGACCTTGATCTCCATGACACAGATATTAGATGTCCTTTGTGCCCTATATCTCTGTCCCAGAGTGCCTACATTTCCCTCAACTTGACTGATTTATGTCATCACAAGTAGCCTTCATTGGGAGGGTTAGGTTTGGGGGCTGGTGAGAGGGTAGAGGGTGCAGTGGCTACTCTTCCAGGCTTCGTACTAGATGGTAACACTGGCGTCCTATGGCAGTGAGTGGTGGCTTTGCCAGTTCAGGAAGAGGACACCTGAGGTACGTGGACAGCTCCAGATACCTGTGGGGAGGGCGGGGCCAGATGCAGAAACAGCTGCGCCCGGGCGTGGGGGAAGGAAGGCACAAGGTTCCCAGCTTCGCAGGTCACTTACCTCTTGTTCAAGCCCTCAGAGTCTCCCTTGCCTTTTGCCAGAGGATTCTCTGCCCTCTCTGACATCTCTACTTAAAGACTGACATGTCCTAAAAAGAAAGCACAGCAGGGAGGAAAGGAGGGTAGAGGAGGAGGAAGAGGTATGGGCTCTTAGTTGTTCATCTGGCCAAAAGAGGAGCCAGATTCAGTGAAGCCACTTGGAGATGGGAACACCCCTCATAAATGAGTAGTGTTTCATGACTTTGCAAAGCATGCTCATACATCCATTGTCATGTGAGCTAATAGGTGGCATAGGCCCCTGATGGGCCAAGCAGAGAAGTCCTTGAATGCCAGACAGCCACTTTCTGGCAATTGTCATAACCATTTTACCACCGACTCTCACTGGTCTAGGGAAGTGAGCCATACCACACTCCTGTGCTCTTAGAGGAAGAAACCTTGCGACACACACACACACACACACACACACCCCCATCCGCCCGCTCTGACCCCACCTTGAGAGATTCTTATCTTTGTCATCTCACCTTCCATCCTGAGCTGACTCCCAGGGCAACTGGTGCCCAACAGAAGATATGCCCTGTTATGTTTTACCAAGGACACATCTCAGTGAACGCGGTTGTGAATTCATACAAACCATCTGGGCAGCCGTGCATGGAGTGTGAATATATGTGCACAAGATTGTTCTTATACAAAGACACTGTGACTAGAAATCAGAATGAAGGAGGAACCTGCCTGCACCCGAGGAAGTAGCTGAGTGGGGTTTTTAAAGGGGGTGGTGCTGGCAGAGAAGATGAGCCCTGATGATGCAAAAATCCTGGCGTTGGTGCTTCACTCTGTGACTGTGGGCAAGTCCGTTTCTTTATCTGTAAAATGTTGGCATAGCATCACCACCTTAGAGGGTATGAGATTACATGTAAATACCCCAGAACATAATAAATTCTCAATAAATGGTAGTCATTATCATGTCATTATTAGTGTTCAATGGCTAGAAACATGCAGCTCTTGAAGCTTTCAGACATTTATGTGTGTGTGTTTTAACATCACTCCAAACTTCAGAGCAGCAGCTTTGCTGTTATGAAGAGCATGGCTTCTCTGTTTCATAAAGGCAGGTTTCAAATTACAAAGTGAAAAGCAGAAGGTAAGGTTTCCCACCACTTTGTGAGGCTAGTTGACTCTACTCTGAAAGGGGAAGACACAGGAACACGTGAGTTATGTGGTCGACACCAGGAAGAATGCCTCGGTTTATATGGTAAATACTGTAATAACGCGTCTAATGAATTCTTGTCTTCTAGCTCTGCCGTCCCTGCGATATCGCGGACACTTCGCTGTGCTCAGAAAAGCTGCTTTCGTTACACAGAAGTCTCCAATTGCCTTTCTCTCTTAACCAACATCTATACTTAGTTATCCTAGACCTGAGAGAAACTAATAATACCTGACAGTAAGACTATGATTGAATTACCTTCTGTTAATTAGGAGTTTCTAAATCACTTTGATCCCTTTGGAGAAAAGGCTTGATATAAATACACAGTAATAAAAGTGGTACTATGTTTAATTCTAATTGTATGTTTGGAGATTTAATTAATTTAGTAATAATAGTTTTAAATGAGCATGTCAGAACTCTAAATGGTCCTCGGTGACTTGAAAGAGTTAATGTAGCATCCAGAATTTCCTGATCTCCTCTCTGGAAGTAGCTTGGTCACTGAATAATTGAGCTTAAGGAGCTTGAGTTCCCGTTTCTTCCTGCAGGGATGAATCAGGCCAGGTTTTGAGCCATTCTCGTAAGTTCTTTGGAGACACTCCCTTCCATTCACCATGTAGCTTCTGAACTCACCAGCTTCAAAACTTCCAAGACCTGGGGAACCACAGTTGATACCCTGGCCCTTCTTCCCCTTTTACCAGGCATTTCCTGGAGGCAGAAGTGAGTGGCCAGCTATAGACTACATCCTCACTGGACAGCGCCTGGCTGTCCACAGGCCCAGTTGAAAGTTCCTTTCCAAATCGCCAAGCCCCTCACTTGCTCATATCCCTTCCTATCTCAGAGCCGTCGAGGATACTTAAGCTGAGGGTGCACTTAAATCTCTTGCTGTCTGAGATGGCGTGAGGATGTCATATAAGCACATGGTTATTACAGTTTAGAAAAGCAGAGAAGCGTTTGTACAATGTTAAGAGGTTGACATGGCCAAAGTCCCCAGAGAGCAGAGGGTCTGTGTGTGCACATCCTTAAGGTAACTATGAAGTAGCTGTGCACTAAAGTAGCCTGTTCAGTGTGAGAATGTTGCATAAAATTTCCCACAGCAATCACATAGAAAATGAAATGCAGCACACCACGTTCTTCTCTAAGGAGACTTCTGATCACATGAGATCGTGAAATGGAATAATAACAGGATTATAATCAAAGTGCTTGTGAACTTTCTCTACACATGCTCTCCACGCAGAAAAACACAGAATGGTATATTATTATATGAACTGGTAGGAATTATTATATATAGTTTTCCTGGATAGTTTTATAAGTCCAGGGGGGTTCCTTTTTAGGTTAGTTTAGGTCCTGTTTTGTTGCTCGATTTTCAGTAGTGGTTTCTCTGAATATCATATCGTATAGGACCAGAAACAGTACAAGGTCAAAACCAAAATTCTATTCAACTTTTTGAAACTCTACGTACTTTGTGAAACTAAAACTATTCAGAAGTTTTAAAACTTTGCCAACAATTTATAGTAGGATGAACATTTTAAATCTGTACATTGACTTCATAACTAATACTTTGGTATGTAGGAATCCCTGGTTTTTTCAGAACCTTTTTCTGTCCTCCCCTAGCTGATATGCACAATGGAGCTTCACCAGCCCCTGGTCTGTTTAAATAAGTTTGGGAACATATGGAGACTTCCAGTAATGCTAAATCCCAATTAATGCAGAAATACGAGAGAACAGGGTTGGTCATGGTTTTATAGTTTATTCAGTTGTCTTCATAAAAGAACAATTTCTTATCTGACTTAAAAGTTTTTTAAAAAATTTATCTTTGGATAAGATAAATCACCATGGTGCATTCACTGTTTTAATTTCTCTAAACTCTGCTTCTGATTTTGTCTTTTCTTTTTTTCTAATTCCTCTATTTTTCCCTATTCCTAATAGAGGAATTTCCTCTGTGATGTTTTCTCTCATCTTTGCTCCTCTCTCCTCTCCTCCAGCCTAACAAATATGTATAACTAAGGACTTCTAGTGGCTAACACGGGAAATGCCTCTCGGAAATACCCACAAGTGTAAACTTGCAGTCTATCCACAGGGCGCCAAAGCAACTGATAGTGAGAACCTAGGGCAATCTGGTGTTTTGATTGCTTGATGCTATTTATTTTTGTGAATTTCATATTGAATCCAAATGGTTATTTAGGTAAAAACAGGAGAAAACTACATTATGCTGTGTATAATCTTAATGTCTTTATATAATCTTTACAAGGTGATTCACCTCAGAAATTGCAATTTAATCTGTGAAATGCAGCCCTTTCTAAGTGTGTCGATACGGTTATATATTAATTTAGAGTGAGAAGTTATAGATGGAGACATTGATTGTGGTAGAAGAGGCTTTTTATCATGTGAAAATTCAACTAAACATCTACAGCTGAGATGGGTTGTTACTTTACAGGATTCGATATTAAATTTAGTGCTCAAGAGATTCAGATTGCATCAGTATTTAGATAAAAGTTATCTAAAGAGGAGAGCCACATTCTTCCCTTAGGTAATATACCACCTTAGCTCCAAAGTGAACTTTATGAAAAGTTAAGAGCATATTGAAAATCTGGAGAATTCTTGGCTTTCTGAATATGGACCCTGGGTCATTCAGAACTCCTAATTCACTCCAGATTTATACAGCACTTGGCATCTATTCTTTGGCAAGAAATGATTGTTAAAATAGTTGAGTACAGTGTTGAGGCAGGCTTAAGTTGAATACGATAGAAACTCAGAGTTTATACTTCACAATATATGATGCCAAAACCATACTTAAGTTGAATACGATAGAAACTTAGAGTTTATACTTCACAATATAATTGAATAGGAGACTGAAAAAAAATTCAGGAAGATTTTGAAATACTCTCCCTTTTATAGTCAGTTCTGCTACAACACTTGGTTTGAAACTGCAAATTTATTTGAATGTGATTGATACATTAGTGAATAATTTTAGCCTAAGGCAAATTTCGTGTTTGTTTATGTACAGTTTTGACCACAAAAAACACTGATGAACACAGAAAACTGCACTTTGGTGAACTGAATCACACACACACATCTCAAACACCTACTGACTGCTCCAGTTCACCAAGTGTGTTATGAGCTGCACCCATCCACATCTTGTGTTCCAGCGTCTCACCAGATTTTAGGTTGCTCTCTTGCCACTTCACGGTAACTCACAAGCTGCAACATTTCCGACACCCACTTCCACCGGCGAACTTCAGGTCTTTTTCAAGGTTAAGTACCACATTCAGTGTCGTAGTTTTGCATTTCTTAACGATATAACGTATTCAGAACTGCGCTATCGCTTTTATTCAGTCCCTGTCTTCTTCTAATGTGTCACTGTAAAATTTTTGAATTTGTACCCCTAACCCCATTTTCCTCTCAAACCCTGTGGTTTTTACTGTGCACGTTTGTAGAGTTTATTGATTTTTAGGAACATGTATGTCACATTATAGCAGAGCTGTCAGTACTGCAGTTACCTTCTCCACAATTACCAAATGACCAAATTCAGAGCTTCTGATCCTGTAGACTCACCTCCTTCCAGAAACTCTGCTCGCACATCTGTAAACGTTTACTATCCTTCTGTTCCTCCCCTTACACCACTCTTTCTGTGTCTGTTACACTAGTCCTCTCCGCTTATTAATTGGAGTGGTTCTGGAGTATTACTGTGATGTTTTAATATCAGCTGTCTTTAAAATCCCTCCCTTGGAGATGTAGACCTTTTATCTCAGCTGCTACCTTGGTGCAGAAAAGTCCCGATTTTCCAATGCCAGAACCAAGCTTTCACAGATCAGCTGCTGCAGATTTTTCTCAAGCCTGCCTTGTTGTAACTGCCAACTCAGCTCAACTAAGGTGAACTCCACATCCTGAATCAGTTAACATATTAAAGACACTTTGTAAATTGCGAAATGCTTTACAGCTGTTGCGAGTGTTACAGTTTTTCTTATCCAGTTTACCCTCTAGTCTTTGACTTCTCCTTCCATGCCGGGGGCACACCAGTCACTGAGTCCTGCTCTGCCCTTCTCTACATCATCTCTCAATCCCATCCTTTCCTTTCCAGCCCTTCTGCGGCCTTCAGTGTCTTTTATAGCAGTGGTTCCCTGCCTGCTTCTGTCCCCACTTTCAGATCCCCCACCCCCATTTCTTCCCTCACCCTTTGTTTCTACTTCTGAAATCCACTTTGATCACAGCAAGTCTCTGCTTAAAATCGTAATTCCGTATTCCATTCAGTCCGGTCCTTCACTCCTTTTCTAACCACATTTACCTACTTTCCCCTAACGTGAATGGAAATGCCTGGAGAGCTTAACAGTATTTTACATTGATTTATATCCTGCCTCCCTCCCCATCATGCCTGCAGTGGGGTCCAGTATGTGGGAGCACCCACATAAAATATGCTCCTCTCTGCATGTTCGTTAACAATTCAGTAGTGCTTTTTAATCTAGCAGAGCTTTATGTTCTTTCTATAGTTTTTCTATTATGTGGGCTTTGTTTTTTATGATTTTCTATAATTTGCATAGTGAAAAATGTGGAAGCGGCAGTGAGATTTCATGAGGAAACTAGGACAAGTCACTTTGGAGACGGTTTGTTATTTAGAAAGTGTTTTCATAGCGACCTTGTGGAAGGGATGATGACCACAGCTACTAATGACCGCGCATACCGTGACCTCCCCACACAGCAGAATCGGGCCACAACCCTCCACCTGTGTGAGATGGGGAGGGGAGTTGGCTTGAACTGTAACACGTAGCCCAGCAGACTCCACAGCAGTAAAACTTTTCACACCCCAGTTCAAATGTGTGATTTTTATATTATTTGCAAGTATTAAAAGCAATGTTATCTTTTCCAACGATAACTTTATAAATGGTTTCTCTTCCATGGTTCAACTTTGTGATGATTTGTTGTACTTGGATGTAGTGAAAGAAAAAGTTACCTCTTAATTTCAGTGTTCCTGTATTTGATTCTAAGATTTTTCACCCACATAGTAATAATTATTTTAAAGTGCCTTTAAAAAAAAAAAAAGGTAGTATTGCTAACTTAGATGTTACTTTCACTAGCACACCAAAGCTTACAGATTCTGAGGAAATTTTGTTATTTTTTGTCCCGTTGTCAGCATTCGTGAACCAATTTGCTTTGTAGGGCTGTGTAGCACAAGGATGACAATCCTCCAGTGACATTGAGCTTTAGAGACTGCCATAAAGATTATTCTCATTAGAGGAGGAATACTGCTTTGGATTGAATTAGTTGGTCTTCTGCAGACCTCTGCCCTTTGATTCACATTTGCCACTTTGTTGTTCATCCCTGGAGTCCTGAGAGGCCAGTCCAGCTTTGGTCCAGCCTTCCAACGGTCTTTCCCGACCCAGTGGTTCCTGAAGCCACACCTGTGACCTGAGCGCTGTCCATCAAGACCTACCATGGACTTAGAACTCTGGGGGTGTTCAGTAGGGGCCAGGTATATCATTTTTATAAGTCCATTGGCAAGTTTGAAAATGATAATCAATTATTTGATTTGGGGAAGATATTTACCAGTTATGTGTCACCCAGTCACAGAATCTGTGTAAAAGAACAAACCTTTTTTTGCTATCTAGCTGTTCTCTTTCGTGACAACTTTCGCACTTCTCAGACTTTGTAACTTCATTAGAACAGCTACAGCCAAAGCAGCAACAGCATCCATGTGTTAAGATGGGGACAGGCAAAGGAAGGTCTTAAGAGGCATTTCCCCTTTGAAACTGAGGGTCAAACCAAAACAAAGAGAAAAAATGTAGAATTTAGAAGATATTATTACTGTCATTATTAAATTTCTTTCACCCAAGGACTAAAAATTTTTGACAAATTACTTTTATAATTATCAATATCTGTGTTCTTCGGATGAAGGGAGATTTGGTGTATTGTTCAAAATCAGACATAAGATTTTTACATAAAACCATAGACTAGCTTATTCTGAAATCAGAATTTTCCTAATGGATATGCAAATTTAAAAACAGAAAATAAAGAAGCAGTCTATACAAATCCAGTAATATTAAATATAGTAATATTGTAATAGTCCTTCTCGTAACATATCTATAAACAGAGAAGTTTACCTTATGTTAACATGGGAATTATTTTCAAAATACCTTATAAAAGGTATTTCTGGTTTTTTTTCAGCTTAATAAAATATGAATTTTAAGTTTTACTTTAGTTGAAACTTCCTGCTTTTCATCTTCTTGAGTCCTGTATTAAAATCCTATATTAGAGTTGATCAAATTTATGAAATGGGTTTCTGGGCTATGTTAAATCCATACACTTGATCTTAGTCCAAAGACCAAGAAATGATTATATTAACTCCACAGATTCTTCCTAATGCATTAGTTCCAGAAATTTAGGAGGTACTGGTAACTAGACACTAATATAAAATCCATTAGTAACAACTCTGTGAAGTCATCTTCTATTTCATCAACAATATGGTAACTTACTAGGGCTGGCAGCAGGATGTCTGATTGCTGTGCCAAGACTTTCTCATACCTATGCATTTAAAGGGGACTGATGAAATTAAAGCATTTGCATTAATGCAAATAATGCTTAAAAACCAACCACTCTAATGAGCTTTGCGTTGTATTGACATTAATGTAATATATGCAGAGAAAATAAGATAACTTAAAGCAATTTTTCCCTTTGACTCATTTTTTGATGTCCTTCCCCACTTACTGCTTTTGTCTTGTCCAAGATGCTTATTCTAGCAGTTTCACATTCAATATAAACAATTTCTCTGCTATAATAATGAATTGTTAAGTGGAGCCAAGTAAATCGTTTATTGTCATGTTTTAAAAAATGTTTTCCCAAAGCACTAGAAATAGTTAAAAAACAACAGCAACAATTCTGAGTCAATGTCTGTAGTCGAGATACTTCCATACTGTGTGTAGAACCTAGAAGCTATCAGGAGTTACTAATTTCATTTTCCTTTTTTTACATCTTTCTGGTTGGAGTGCCTTTCCTCTGTTTTACTGGTACGATCGCTACTTGTATGTCAAGACCTATCTTGGTGCTGTGGAAAAAGCAGAGGCTTTGAGGTCAAATGAAATATCAGTTCTTTTGTTTATTAGTTACAGTTCCTTTGCCCATTATACCAGACGACCTCGGGAAAGTTGCTTAACTCTCAGGTCTTCTGTGTTCACATTTATAAAACGAACACCCTAAATACCCACCTCACATGGATTTTGTGAGCATGAAATGAAATAGAAAGCACCAAGTATGTACCTGATGCAGAGGAGGCGTTGAATTACTTTCGTTTTGATTCACTCAACCAACACTTGTACTATTTATAATCACAACTTGTTATAAAGTATTAGACCCAGACAGAGATTGATCCCAACGAGATCTAATGGCGCCCCCATCTTGTCCCTGCTATGATATTCAATCATAGTTGTCAGCTGAATGAAAGCAAGACATCAGCTTGCTGGACCCCTGACCTAGTATGCTTATAGGAGCTCACAGCCCCGACAGCTTGATTAAGAATACCTAGAGGGGCTTTTACATTGAGAAAGAACTTATGCAAATACTGCAGGGGTTAAGGATTAATGAACTCATGCTATGGACAAGAACTTTAAACTGTTTGCCATATGTTAATTTCATTATAAATATGTACCCTAACTATAAATATGTATCCTAAAACTATAAAAAAGATATAAACTGGCAGTTCTTCCTCCCAAAGGAAGTGGTTAAAACATTTAATAACAGGTGTGGCGAAGTAAATCATCTCTGCTAGGGCCTGGATGTGTTTTCTTCCTGCCTTGTCTAAGTTCTGCTGGTTGTTTACTGCGTGCCTACCTCTTAGGCGGGTTCCCTCCAGAATTCCCCTCTGACACGGTCTGCAAGTTACCTGCTGCTCTTTACTTACAAACCTGAGAGGAATGGCTTTTCACTCTGTATTTTCCATGCTGGCATATTAGCCACCTTCATATTGTACATACTGCTCATAAGTAAGGATGGGGTGCATTCGCCCCCAGTGTTGGGAGACTTTTACATTGATGTCCAAGCCACAAATAGAGCACGCCAGGACACTGCCAGGACCCACCATTAAATGTCTCACCAACCTTCCTGGCTTAGGAGTATTTAACTTTGTCACACCCAGTAGCAGGTGGCCTACAATGACAATGCTGCAAGTTATTATGATTATTGTTTGCTCATAGTCCTGGGTCAGCAACTCTTTTTTTATTCATTCTCAGCTCTTAGCTCGGGGGCCCACTTCGAAGGCCTCAGTAAATGATCACCCCAGTATAAAGGATTGATCCTCTCAAGTATTACAGAGCCCAGGAGGCAGATGAGCTTTTCTCTTCGGCCCCTTGAGATGATGTGCCTTTCTTCAAGCCTTGCATGTATTTTACCACTGAAAGGTGCATAACTATTTAACCTTTGGTGAGACTTTAAACTGGAAAATACTTTCAAGAGTAATAATGCAATTTGTTGTTTCTCTGAGCTTTGTCATAGCAGGCTTTTCAAGTAAAACTAAAATTAGCGATGGGTCTTTGAAACGTTGCCAGTGAACATATGAAAGGAAGGCATACTCATTCAGCTAATTTTGGGCTACCAGAAAATGCCCTGCCAGGCTCCTGGATAAATGGAGAGTCGACTGTCACATCTACCAATTGCCTTCATTGAGCCTTCGCATCCTTCATTGCATCCTTTCATTTAATTCTGACAACATTATGAGAGTAATGTCTCTTATTAAACTCATTTTACAGGTAGGAAATTATGGCTCCATGATGTTTAATACCTTGTCCTAGATGACACATCTAATGAATAGCAGAACCTCGATTTGAACCCAGAATTAATATGTGCTCTTTCTACCCCTGCACCATATACCCTGTCTGAATCCATTTTGACCACCTCTCCCCCGCAGGCTGCCTAAGTGCGTGAGCCTGTGCTTTATGCTGCTGTTTTGTTCTCCTCCATTCCTGCTGTTACTGATTCTGTCCTGTCCATTTGTTTCCTGACCAAGTTCATTTTATTGCTTGTATTTTTTTTTTCTTTTTCCTTTTCGAATGATGAGAACACCGTTGGCCAGTTCTTTGGTACTGAGCTGTGACAACCCCATCCTTGCTTGAAGAAGTCCTTGCTTCTTTATATCTTTCATTTGGCTTGACATCAAAGCTGAAAAAGGTTACCGATGACGGTATGAACCTTTTCAGTATGTGAATTATGTAATAGTACAAATGACTTTATATCAGTATAATTGAGTTCTTAACTATTCATTTTTATCACTGCCTGTTCAATATGTCAAGCTGTAAAAGAGAATATTTTAATTTACAGGAATGACTCAGATCTTGAAAAATGAATGTGAAAACACTAAATTCCAAAGTGCAAGCCCTACCACTAGGCCATGAACTCTTTGAAGGTGAGCTGTATCCTGTAGGTCACTGTGTCCCCATCACCTAATCAAGGCTGTCTCTTGTAGACCTTCCGTGAATAATGAATGAAGATACAAATGAACACCTGCTTTGGCCTTCAAACCTTTGGATGTTTACTATAATTTTCTTAGAACAGTGAAAATCGATAAATGCTGTATGATTCACTTTAAAAATATGGTGTACTTCTTAAAAGGCATGTTGATTATGCTTTAGTGTAAATAAGTGTAACTAATCAAATATGGTGTTCTTTAAATTATACAAACAATCCAACCTACATATATTTCATTTCTATGAAATAATTACTATGCCAACTAGCGATAAATACTATAAAGAAAAGGCAGAATTTAAAGTAATGAAAAATGGTGGATTGGTGTTTATTTATAACGGTCATTTTAAAAGATGAGTATTATAGTGCAAACTATCGAGACATTTAAGCACAAAAAGTTAGAATCTACATTTAAGGTAAGTATCAATAGTTGCATGCGTTTGAGCCACGAGAGCTGAATATGTCTATCCCATTTTCATAACAATTTTAGAGCCAAAAAGATCACTTCAGACAGATTTTTTTCCCAACATTTTGGTGAGTAAAATAATTGGTCAGCTGTGCCCTGATCCTTTTTCCTATTCAAACTTGGCTGTTAAAGCAACCTCATGCAGTTTGGAATAAGAACTCCAAGCTGAATATTGTAAAGTTATTGATAGGGGCATTAAAAATACTAGTTTGAACAATATCATTAGTAATGTATCAAATAAAAGCTGCGTTTTGGTCCTCATTGTAAGTTTTAAACTAATCTTCAGATAAAGGTATTTTGGCTGAAATGGGTAAAGTGTGTAGGTGCTGGAGCTTTCTATAAGATGATGTAACAGGTTTTGTTAAAATGAATGACTGAAAATACGGTATAAAACATAGATCAGATGTTTACACATATTTATTTGTAGTTTTTCATACTGAAATGAATTCAGTTTAGTACTGGCTGTCAAGGTTCAAATTCAGTGTTGGACAAGCCTAACTATACCTGAAACTTAATACTCGCAGTCTTGTTTAAATCATTTCATGGCGATGCATGATTTTTCATTTACATATTTGAATTTGAGTAGTGAGAAGTCGATATAAGAGCGTTGTGCCACATCACCTCAGCCTGATTTTAGGCTTTAAAATCAAGAGCCTCACACATGTGTGCAGACCCATGTTGTCAGTTGTAATCTTGTGCCTGGATGTTCCCTTTGCAGATGATCCAGTCCCTCAAGGCCTTGATTGAAAATGCAGATGCTGTGTATGAAAAGATTGTACATTGTCAGAAGGCAGGTAAAGTAAAAGTTTCTTTTCTTTAAATCAGTAGCATCATTTATTTGCCCCTAAACTATTTTTCATCTGTTTGATGCTATGTCAAGAAAATCAGATATAAAAATTATTCTTCCATGGCTAAAGAAAATACAAATTCACTGATTCTCAAGCCTACATAACAAAATCACGGCGAGTGGGTGGTAAAACATATTGACATCGGTCTGGGGTGTGGCTTAAGAATTCCCAGCTGTTAAAAGCTCCCAGGTGTTTCTAATGAGCAGCCAAGATGGAGAACCTCTACAATAATTTCTTCCTCAGTGTCACCTGTGCTGCCAGACCCCCTTCTGTCATCCATGACTTTCTAGCACATGATAGGAAGGGTGAGTCTTGAACGGAGAAAGATTGAGTTCTTAGAAAGAGGATTACAACCTCTTGACACTTTTTAATGCACTGACATTTTCAAATGCTGACGAATTCATTAATTTAACATCCAAATGTTATACTAGATTATAAAATTCTACTTACATAAACAACTATCTAATTAATTTTAGCTGTGACAAAACCCAGACACTCAAGTATTCTACATTGTAATAAGAATAGACAAATGGAGTTCTTTCAATTTTGAAATTTCGTTTGTCAATTTGGAAGATTCTAATATGGAAAATATTTGTAATTCATAAATAAGAATATTTGTCCTAAGGTTTCTGGTTGCTGTCCTTTAAAATCAAGAGACTATAACCAAAAAAAAAAAAAAAAAAATCATATCTAAGAACGAACTTGTTTAAAATAGATTAAAGAAGAGGATACGTGTGATAATTATCCTTTTTGGTATTTTTTAAAGGACTATGTACATTAATGAGTAATCAGAGAAATATCCTCATCTTGTTTTACTCATATTCTTAAGAAAATATTATTAGTAAAGTAATCTTTCTACTGGGATAATATTCCCTATAACCACAACTAAAACAAGTTCATACATCATTTTTGTAATTTCATTATTTCATTACACAAAATTATCCAGTAGCTTACTAGAGTCTATTGTATCAATTCTAAACTTCTGATTTCCCATGCGAAGTCATCTACCAACTGGCTCACCCATTTTGCCAATGTTATATAAAATTTGTTAATTAAATCATCTGTTCATTGGTTTAATGAATATGTTTTGAACTTCTACTATGCATAAGATACTTACTTGTAAGAGCTATTTCATACCAAAATATCAAAAAATAAACAAGATTGATTTTTGCCTTCTAGAACCTTCAAATTGAACATGAGATATGAAAGTTATCACACAGTCACATGTATGGAGAACTTACTATGTGTTTCTCAGGAGTCTGAATTCAGTTTGTGAGACAGTTGGTTTTTGAGCAAAATGGGAAAGAAGTTGAGCTTTGCGGTGATGGTCATCATAGCTGTGTGCAGGGAATTTTTTGTGGGCAAAACCCAGTTGCGAAGCTACTGGGAGCAGTGAGGAAGGAAAGGAAGTGACCTTGTCAACCCAGCCTGGCCTTCGGGCTGCCCTTCCCCATCTTCTGTGTGCTTCTGTTTAGTCAGATCTCCATGAGCCATCCTCCTGCTAACACTCCTCTCTCCCTCCTCTCTACCAATCTGTACTGTTCTTTCTCGTCTCAACAATATTTCTGAAGACCTTTTATGATTCAAGGATTTATGTAATCTAACCATTCTATTCAGCCCTTCAAACATGTACAGTATTTTATTCAGCTGAAAGAGCTGCTTCAGCGAGTGTGTGTTTTATTAAGGTACTCCATTTTCCAAACAGGATAGTAACCTCCTAAGGCACCAGGTTTGCATATTGAGTTACTGTTGAGATTTTACTCATGATGTCTGTTCTAACATTCTATACAGAAAAGTCACTCAAATATGAGCTGACTAAATGTGATATGACTTTTATTAAGTGTTCTATTTTATTAAATACATGTATTGCTGTGAGAATTATGGACTGTGAAAATTTAAGACTGCATTTATCAGAAAAAAACTTTTTTTTAACAATTTGAATTGTCAGTTCTTTACAACTTTATTGCTTTGTGCAGGTTCATAATTTCTAGTGTAATGCAGCTTTATGTTCCATTTGATTACAGTAAGAAATATATTTGCTCATATTTTTAAAAGGTGAAGAATCTTGTCTATTAAGGATTTTGCTTGGGTGGAGGCGGGGAGAGACTAACACTGTGTAATGGTTTGCGTTGCTTTGGGTTTAAAGATCTTTAGAGGCATATAACGATTATCTTTTGGTTTCACAGTTACTGCTGACCGCCTACACAACCCTTCTGTTATCACAAGTGCTTATTTTAGAGTCCCTTGATCTTTTTTTCCTCATGTTTATAGTTATCGTAAGAGCATATAGTCATTAGTCATATGAAGAATTGCTAATTTGTATTGGACTCAAAAACATTTGCATAAGATTTTACTTTTGATAAGTAATTGTTATTCCGCTTGCATAACTTTAATCTTGCAATGACAAAATGAAGATATAGGTCACCAAAGTGCTGCAAGAGAGGATTATTTTAGAAATATTTCAAACTTGCAAACACTAATTTATGTTCTTATTAGATAAACCTTTATTTAAACAATTAAGTGAAAACAATGAGTTACACTCCCACCTCCAGTCACATGTTGAAAAGTGTACCTACTTTGGACAGGTCCTGGCTGCGTAGTTGTTTTTTTTGGAGATAACAGTATGTATTCTGGTGTTGTTACTGGGAAGAGGGAGTGAGGCAGACAAGGTATGCTGGGAAACGAAGACCCCCCCCGCATCCAGCAAAGCTGGGGTCTAGCAGGACCCAGGAGGAAGATGACACAAAGGGATACTGGGGAGGGCAGAGGGAACATCAACGTGACGGGCAGTTGGGCAGCCTGCGTAGCTCTCTTTTTTAAAAAGAAAAGATGGCAGCACTGAAGGTTGGAGGGTTAAAGGGAAATCTTAATAAGAAAACTATCCTAGGAGTATGAAAGATCCAGCGAAGAGGAAGATGTTAAAAGATGAAATGGAGATAAAGGATGGAGGAAGCGAGGAGGGCAAGGATCAAGTGCAAGTCATGAAACACTTGACCTTAGAAAGAGGGAAGCACCCCCTCTTCTCAGACAACACAGAAAGCTGTGACATTTAGAGAAATTCTGAGAAAGAGAGGAGCATTTTCCATTGAGAAGGTGGACAGGGAAGTCCTGCCATAAGAGAACAGTTTTGAGGGTGAGGAAGTGAAAGAGAGAACTAAGGACAGGGATAGAGTGTGGGAGCATCTGTTCAGTCAGAAGTCAGTAGTGCCAATAAGAGGGACTGATTAGATGTTGGATCGTGCAGGAGTGATGTGGATGAGCGGGTCTTGGCCGCCGTCTGATGAGAAAGATAAGTAATAAATGGCATGGCTGTGCAACAATGAGTGTGTATAAACTAATGAGCACAGGTGAATACACTCACACACGTTCTCCTAAATCTAACAAATGCACAGTTTTCCAAGAAACAGCAAAGTTGGCGATTGGTAAGGAACACATGCAGGGGAGCTGAACAGGAATCTGCAGAGGGAGAAGCATCAGAAAAGTTCTCTTTTTTTAGAAGTTTCTAAGTTGATAAAAGATTAGCCAGGTTCTTTCAGGGGAAGAGTCTTCCACTTTCTACTGTTTCTCTCTCTCTCTTTCTCTCCTCTCTTGCTCTCTCTCTGGGGCCCAAAAGAGCAGACTATCATTGACTTTTAATTTCCTTCTTAGTCACTTAGTTGATATGCTTCATAAAGGATAGGAAGATGATCTAGAAGGAAACTCAAACTACTTTGCTTCAGTGAGTTGGATGTTTTTCTCAGGTGAATTTAAATGGAAAATAATTTGTTCTCTGGGGAAAAAAAAGAAATCAATGACATACTTCCTGTCAAAGATGGTGAATTAACACATGCATTTAATCTCCACTCCCTTCTGAGCCTCGTTAAAATGACAGTTAGGGTTTTGTTTTTTTGTTTTAGAGCCTAAACCCCTAAGGACAAAGAAAATAGGAGCAACAAAATTTTGGAAACTAAAAACAGCTGAACAAGTGATAATTGACTTAGCTGACTCAAGCAAGGTGAAGTTGAAGCTGCCAGTGGGGGACCTGGCAAGCTATCTGGTTTACACTGCAGACCACCCCCCCACCAGCTCGGAACTTGGTGGCACCAGGTGCCTCTGGAAGTTAGGGTGAAGGCAGGGCTAAAAGAGAGCTCTCCCAAAGTTGGATTAAGAAGCAGTTAGACCCCAGGTGGCTGACAGACCGCATGTGTCCTGACAGTGGGCGGGGTTAAAAATAGCAAAGTTCTCTTCCTTCATCTGGGGAGTTTGATAGATAACACTTGAAAAAAGTCTAAACAATATAAGCATGTCATTTAGAAATATGGATATAAATATTAAAAAAGGAAACAAAAAACTCAGCAGTTGAATGTACTTGCTTCTGGAGAGGCAAGCTTAGTGACAATTATTTGGCTCTTTAAACTATGTGCATGCATAATTCTGATAAAAATTAAGTCACTACTAAATTTAAATTTAATTTAAATTACTAAATTAAAAAAAATCAAACAAAAGAAGAAGAAGAAGAAGAAAGGAAGGAAGGAAGGAATCAAGGAACAGAAGCTGCCACAGGGATCCCTGACTAAGGATGTTCCTGGAGAAGACGTGGGCCACACCGACAAGCCTTGGGGACAGTGTGAGGTCTGAGGTGAGGTTACTGCCAAGGACCCTTGCTGCTCTCCCTGGCTTTGCGGGCAAGCCCAGTGCCCAGAGGATGTTGTGTGCCTGGGTGGGCGAGAGCCTGGTTCCTCTTTTGGCAAGAGAATTAGTTCTCTTTCAGAATGACTGAGGGAAGATCAATCTCTAAATGAAAGAAAATCCAGGCCACCCCAGACCTATTTAAATAGAAGCTTGTGTTCTAAAAGCTCTAAAGGAATCTCATGCATGGCAGGGTTGCATCATTATTGAGTGAAATGGGATATAAGGTAACTTTCCAAGTAATGAAAGCTTTACCCTTCATTTTAATCAGTTTAATGGAAATTTTTCTATATTGGACTCTATACATGCCTGCTTTCTTAAATTTGGTTTGCCAGAAAACTTGTGTTGACTCAAGGTCACCTGAGAGGCATCCATTGCTGTTCTCCTGTTCAGCGTAGCCATATTCCCAGGAGCCTTCACACGTTGGAGGGCCCTTAACTCACACACTCAGTGGCCTTGCTCTGCCTGTTCAGACCCCATTCCCACGATTGGCCGTCTAATTCCATCTCCTCTCATTCAGCTTTCACTTCCTACTGCTAATTTTTTTCCCACTGAATTTCCGACTATTTGTATGCCACTTGTTTTTTTCCTTTCCGATTTGCTGCTCCTAGTCTTCTGAGCAGTTGGCATCTCCCCTGTGACCAAGCTTGATAGATTTATCTTACCTAAAAGCAGATTAGAGCCTGACGCACTCCCATATGGGGAGAACACAGAGAATGTTAGGCCAGAGCTACGTGACCTGGATTTGATAGCTCAGAGACCTTTTTCATTTCGCAAACTCCTTGCATCTCAGTGTGTTTTTAGGAGTTGAAGTTACCGGATAAGTAACCTGTCACCATCTATCACTTGATTTGTTCACATCATTATCTTGCCTAACACAGTAAACATAAAATCACCGGAAGATTTATTCTGAAAGCATCTCACAAATGTTCTGTTTGACAATGTTTACAAAAGGAAACTTGGGAGCCTATAACTTTTGTTTTCATTTATGTCAGGATGTTTCTCAGCTCTGTCTTGTATAAGTAAGAGGTTCTTCCCTGGGGGTCCAGAGACCCATTTTCTTGTGCCCTCTGTACAATGTCTTTCTGTGCGATATTAAGTTAGTCACTTGACTCCTCTCTGCCTGATTTTCCTCCTTCTAAGTGACATAGCAGATGGTCAAATGGAAACAGCTAATAAGATACTGAAGCAGCTATAATGAAATCCAGGCCTACAGATAGAATTGGTGTCATCCACATGGAAGAGTTACTTCACTGGATGAGTCCTCCAAGGAAGAAAGAGTTAGAGGAAATACAGAGAATCCTGGGGTGTGATTAGGGGTCTGTAATTCAGAACTGGATGTTCAGCTGCAAAACTTAAAAGCATCCTCGGCACGTCTGATGCCCTCACCCTGGTCTACTTCGTCTTTTTCCTATAGCAGTTATTACCCTCTAACCTACCTGTAGTTTACTTATGTCTGTTGCATATCGTGTGTCTTCTTCCAGCTAGAATGTAAACTCCTTGAGGGCAGAGATCTTGGTTTATTTATAATGTATCCCAAACACCAATTATTTGTTCATCAGACATTTATTAAGTCTTTACTCTCAGTCTGACAGAAGCAGGGGACTTCCCTTCCCTGCCCTCAGTGGGGCTGCAGGCAGAGGGTAGGAGATAGGCATGTGAAGAGCCCCTCACTGCATAGCGTCTGTCATCCAGCAGTGAGAGGGCACTGCTCTGCAGCCATGACAGCACACCTCCGTGAGTAACTCTGTCGGGGCTTATCACTGAATTATTGAACTCAAGGGGTTCATTTTCCCTGCATGCATCAGGGCCAAAGGGGACAGGACAGGAGTTTGCAGCAAGGAAGGTAGAGGTTTATTTAAGGAAATGAATGGCAACAAGCCTGGAGACACAAGTGAGCTAGCGCTCAAAGACCTGGCTCCCCGATGCCCTCTAGGGGATAGATTATACAGGGGAAAAAAAACCTCATTAGTCATGGTAGCTAAAGGAATTGGGATCATGGGCTCTGCTGATTGGTCCGGGCTGAGTAGGAGGCAACTAATCATTGCATCAAGTCCTGATGGCAGTCATAGCATCCTACTGTCTGGTTTTCGAGGAGATGCTGATAAGGTCATTCTGAACTTCATGGGTTTGGAGCTACAAAATGTTATCTTTAATTTGACTGAAACTGTTCCTGTGATCATCAGACCTGAGCCTTGTTCCTAAGACTGTTTGGTGCTGACTTAAGGGCTTAATGATAAAGGGAGTGGTAGTGCAGTATGCAGAAGGATAAGGAAAGAAAAGAAGCAAGTGAGCCCAAGGCCAGTTTGAAGCAAGGAGAAAGAAACGAGAAAAAGTCATTTTAAAGAAGGAAGATTTGCACAGTTACAATTGAACCAGATCTTAGAACAGGAGTTGAGTCAAGAAAGGCGGTTCGTGTGGGAGCAAGTCAGGTGGGGACAGGAATTCCAGACAGAGAGAACATGTGAAGGGCAGTAAGGCCCACGCCGGCAGTAAGGCCCACGCCAGCTGCAGCCGTGACAAGGATGGGAGCAGTGATGAGGCTGACGATGCAGGCAAGGAAACAACACGGACCCAGAAGCTCTAACATGACATTAGACAAACAACCTTGATATATTAGTCTGCATGAAAAGAATTCTCCTGTATGAAAAAACTGTCAGAAGCAAAGTTGCAACAAAAACGACAAACTAGGAAAATTTTTAACAATACATATTAGAAAGAACTAATATCCCTAGTATGTAAGGAACTCCTAAAATCAGTAAGCAAAAGGCCAACATTCTTTGCAAAGAATAGGAACACAGTTCACGATAGGGAAATTCAAAAGACTCTAAAACAAATGAAAAGATGTTCAGCCACATTCATAAAAGATGCAAACCTGTTCCAGGGAATCCAGTTATGAACAAAAAACCGAAACCCCGGACTTCATGAAGCTGAAATCTAACAAAAAGCAAATAAATAAAACAGTATGTCAGACAGCGATGAGTGTTTTAGAAACAATGAGACAGACAAGGAGATAGTGAATGCCAGGACGGGGATGGGGGCTCTTTTAAATTAAGTGCTCAGCGAAGACCTTTGAGATCCGATGACATTTGTGAGGAGACGTGCTTGGAGGTCAAGAGGAAACTTCGAACATCTGGAAAGGGATTATCCCAGGAAGAGGAGCCTCTGAAACAAGGCCTTGAGGTGGGAGCACCTGATGAGTCAGAAGAGGAACTAGAAGGCCAGTGTGGCTGCAGCACAGTGAGCAAAGGAAGGAGAGGGCAGGAGCCAGAGTCAATAACAGGCCAGACGGCAGAGGGCCGGCCAGACCACTGTGAAGATGCCGGCTCCGTTCTCAGTAACATGAGAGGTCTTTCTGAGTGTCTGGGCAGAGGACTGAATGGCTGCATCAATTAGCCTGGAGATAGGGGAAGGAGACAAAAGCAGACGCTGGAAGACCCGACAGAAGGCTTTTGCAACAGTATTGCCCAATCAGTGATTGCGGCTTGATCTGGGGGTGATTGGGGTGGAAGTCATGCAAAATGGTTGCATTCTGGATATTCTGAAGGTTGCGTATCAGGATTTATTGATAGATTGGTAGGAGGAAATGGGGAGTCAGTATGACTGCAAGATTTTTGTTTGGAAAGGTGGAGCTGCTGTTTACTGAGCTGAGGGAGAAGGTTTGAAAGAGAAGATCAAGGGTTTGGTTTCAGAAATATTAAGTTTGATATGCCTAGTTGACTTCTGAGTCTAAAGTTTAGGAAAGAAGTCCAGACTGGAGGTAATGAATTTGAAATTTATAACCGCAGAGGTGGTCTTTTAAGTTTGGATATCTAGATCATCTAAGAAGTGACTGTGGGTAGAGAAGACTGAGCCCTGGCCCTTAGATGTTAGGGAGATAGGGAAGAACAAGCACAGATAGATGCAGCCAGGCAGATAGGAGGAGAGCACTGTGATCTTCTATGTGTCTAGTAAATGAGGTTATTTCAAGGAGATTCCATATTTCATGCATCAGCTCCAAACGTTTGTATCAAAGGCCCTAAAGTTCCATCGCATGCAGTTCTTTTTTTTTTTTTTTTGTCATTTTACTTTTTTTTTAATCTTCCGATAGGAGAGTCCAGAGGTACAGGTGCCAGGAGCCAGGGAAAGGGGTAGAAAAACCATATGAACAATAAAAAAAAAAAAAACCACCACCCTGCACTGCAGCCGCTGCACCCTCTGTGCGCACCGGGAAGTTGCAGGTCATGATGAATTGGTGAGAATATAGGGCAAACTGATAACTGTCACATTGTTGAGGGGAAGTAAAATGGGTCCACACCTAGGGAAGGCCATGGGACAGTGAATTTCAGAATTATAAATGATATACACTTTGAAATAGCAATTTCATCTTTTCAGAGTTTATTATACAGATATGGTCACATACTCGGGGAAGACATATGTACAGGATTTCCTTGTAACACTTAGAATGACCTAAATTTTACAACCTTAATGTCCAATAGGAAAGCCTTCATTAAAAACATTATGATAGATCCATATAATGGAACATTATGCTCCCATAAAGTAGAATAAAGAAATATGTGTGTGTGCATGTATATATATACACCTGCACGTGCACCTGCACACACACATACAACATATGTACATATATAAGGAAGATCTTATATATACCTACGAGTAAAATATGTATGTTTTTTTAAAGGACAAGACAAACTGTGTGCACTTTGCTAGCATTTGTTGTAGAAGGAGCGGGGATGGCAGATCGGAGCCTCGTGTGCTTGTCAAGGCCCCTCCCCCGGGAAGAATACCTCAGGGAGAGTGAATGACAGCAGTTGCCTGATGGGAGGGGAGCAAGGTGACTGGGAGATGGGGTTGAGAAAGATAGTTCTCCATATACCAGTTTATACTTCTTAAATTATCGAACCATATGACTATATTATCTGTTCAAAACTTAAAATTAGAAGAGGTGTAAAAAGAAAGGGAGACATGGAACAGTGAGGTCGCGAGGGTCTTGGTTATGGTGGTCACGCCAGGTTGTGGCAGAGAAGAAAGAGTTGATTTAAGAGTGACAGTCCAAACAAAGACATCCTAGGTAAAGATAATCTTTGAGTATAATTTGGGTGAAGAAGGCCATTTTATGTGAATCGAGATGAGGAGGGTGCCGCTAAACACATTATTCTGTGTGATTCCAGGTGAGTCACGTGGCCATGCGTTTAGAATGGCAGCATGGTAATTAGATTTCACAAAGGACTACGAGTTATGCAACTTCATCTCACCTAGAATTACCCAAATGGAGCACACTGGCAGAGGAAAGAGGGCCTTCTTCATATAATTCATTCACAAATTGCACTGCTGTGGATTTAACATCTCGAGGATCTTGTCATCCATCTGGGTTTCATGGATATTTTTAAGAGACCTGGTTTATCTATTCCACCTCATGTGGAATTAGATTTAACAGTTCAAAAATCCATCTTAAAATAATTTGGCTTTCGGTAATGCCAAGATTGTTTGGGAAGAAGACCAAGAAAAAGAGACTACCAACTGGAACTACATGAAAAGTAATTAGGCATTTCCATGTTCCATGGGGATTATAGTGTGAACACCCACTTGGCAGCGGCACACACAAACTTCAGACCCCTGGAATTGCGGAGCCGAGTGTATAGTTTATAAAAGCGGTACATTTTAACAAGTATTATATGTAAATTACGTGGAAAAAATGATCAGACACCCATATTTCGTTTTCAGGGTACTTTGTCGTGCCGTAAGACATGTGCAGACCGTGTTATAGTGAGGTAATTTTAATACTGTTGATAAATTGACCTCTCGAATGAGGTCCCAGATAGACCTGTGTTATATCCTATCTTCCAGGAAATAGCTCACTATACCTAGTTTGGGACATTTGAAATAAATTAAAATTATAAATATATATTTCTTTTGTCACCATTGGAAAAATTTTACCCCTTGCTTTTGGTTTCTGTTTTCAACACACACAAAAATATTTTTGCGCTGGATATGTCTGTGATAAAAGAGCTTTCTAGGATGGCAAATTAAATTTTCATTTGAAAAACTAACCTTTAAGTTTATCAGTGTATGATCAGTATGTCTCTCTCATAAGATTTTTTAAAATTATACTTCTAAAATTTTTAGCCATGTGCTACATGGTATATTTTAGATTCGAATCATTTAGATTGATAGAAAAAATCTCCACCAGAATGTTTGAAAGGTCATCTGCTTTATGTTTGGCAGGAGTAAACTGTATTCGTTTTAGTCAAAGAGGAAATGATGCCATGTTTCTGACTAAAACCCCCTTCTCTTCAAAGGAAAAGCCTCTTTTTTATATCTTAGTATTATATATGTCATGTGTTTTTTAATTTTAATTTTATTTTTATGGCTGTTTGTGATGGGAAGCAGGAAATTCGATAGAAGTGGAAATTTCTCTTCACTGTTTTCCATTATATGGAATTGTACTAATGTTCTTATTATATCATCTTGGAAAATTTACACTTGTTTATTAATTTTTATAGAATGTTACTGTATCAGCCTTCCATTTTATTTATTATCATTAAGTTTTAAGCCCCTTGGAGGAATACTTTTAAAATATTTAAGTTATAAAGTATTTTGAAATAATAATTGGAAAATTATATGAAACCAACATAATTTGAGCTGTGCAGATTTTTGAGAGATGACATAGAAAGGAGCAATAACTTTCTAAAATGCAGTTCTTTACATAAAGGTCAAATAATATGCTTTTGTGTGGCCATACCAATTTTTAAAAGTTAACATTATAGCTATAAACTGAAAGGTTTAATGACTTGTGCAGTCTCCATCATGGACCCGTGGCCTAGCCTCGTTCTTTGTTCACATGGGCTGTGTCTTCCATCCCCTGTAGACCAGAACTGAACTAAACGTGTATAGAATTCACCTGTGGGATTTCCATGTGTCCTTTCTCTGCTGTTTGATGACCTGCTATCTATTTCCTTTGTTCTCAAATGCATTACCACAAAGGAAGTTGAGCAGATTTTCTCCTTGGCTAACATTCCAGAAGAAAAATAACATACAGCTTTTCCCTAGGAACAGCAACTTGGGGTCATGGAGTCAGAGGAACATAATTGGAGGTTTCGGGCACAGAGCAGCCAAGGCTCAAAGACAATCCTTCTGGCAAAAGAGCAGCCACAGCAGCCCTAGCCAGTTCTCTGTCTGAGAACTGACCATTCTCTGCCTTCTGGACACTGTTCGCCCAAGCTTTAATCCATGTTCCCATGCCCATCATTGGATTCGTGAAATATGTTCACAGCCTTCGAACTTTAATGCCTTTAAACACACTGTATATTTTGACTATTAAATAATACAGCCCCTTGCAATTGTATAACATGTCACACATTTCAAAGGACTGTTTACCTAGTTAGTATTGGTTTTCAAATGAAGTTCACTAAAACTTAACAAAGATTTCAGTTTCTTTGGCCAGAATTAACTGTTACCTCACGTCTGGGTGGCAATGCCATAATAGATTCAAGGAATCCTGCTTCCTTCCCCTACCTCCTTAATAGCTGCCCTAAAATGTTACATTTTACCTTTAAAGAAAATGTGGGCAAAGCCATGCTTTTTTTGAGGCTCTTACAGTGCCATTTAATTTAAATCAGACTAGTAGATAGAACATTGACTAATAGAAAAAAATACAGTTATTTTGTTAAACAACTAACTTCAAGATAATGTGGACAGCTACACATGACTCAGATATACAGATGTCTGATGAAAACGTGTTGACGTAGTATTTGGAAGATACTGGAAACATACAGGGAAATAGAATTTGTTCCTGAAAGAAGAAAACAATTCCACTTCTTATTTCCTCATTTTTATTGGCCTGGTTTCCATTTTTGAACCTGAAGAGTGTTTCCACAGTGGGAAGTCTTGTCACTAAGCAGCAGCAGCAGCAGCAGCACAGACCTGCGCCCTCTGGTCTGCCGCCAGCGCCTGCCTGCGGCTCTCCGCAAGTCTCCCGGGCAGACCTCGGGCCACGGCAGCTAAGAGCCACGTTCTGTGAGAATATATGAGAGCTCTTTTGGCTTAAATCTGTCATTTTAAAACGTCTCAATATTGATTTTGCAGGTGGTCATCCCAAAAGAAATCTTCAATAAAATTCTCATTATTTTCAAAAGTATGTAGGTTTTTCTTACCTGTACTTCACCAGGGAAAAATGCTTGTGTTTTGGCACTGGAAAGCCCTGTTTCAGTCCCTGATACCGCAGATGAGGAAACAGGTGCACAGAAAGCCGCCTTGGTCTGCATCTTCCCGCAGTGCCTGCCGACAGGGTGGTACATGGGTACAGCCCTCAGGGGTGGCCACCGAGGGAATGACAGCAGCAGTGTTTGGTTCTTTTTACTTGCTCAGAGAAGCTGCTTTGGGTGGTTCTCTCAGATCTTATTCTTTTGAAAATTGTAAAGGCTCTTGTTAACAAGCATTGTGAAAAGCCTGATGTGAGGGCTGCTCCTAGGTGCTACACCTGTGTAAGTGAACAGTCTCCCTTCCCAGAGTGAAGGGACTGTCACTCTAAAATATTGGCATTGTAGAGAGACAGATAATAGACACATTGATAATTGGAAAACAAAGACCATGCCAGAAAAAGATATTTACTTTGTGTAATTGCAAGTCGGTGGGGTTAATAGTATAGTTAATAAGAAGGTAGACAGTAGAGCTGGCCTCTATGAGCTGACCAGAGGAGTAGCCACCAGAAGTAGCCATGTTTTGTTTTTGAACACAGTAATAGGAGGCACAGGTGTCCTAAGGCCCAACCTGCACCCTTAGGTCACAAGGAACTGTGCTGCCTGTTCACGTGCCCTGCATCCCAGGCTCAGTGTGATAGATAGGTTTCTACTGAGGATAGGAGCTAAGATAGGAGCTCTCTTCATTTAAAGCTCAACATTCTTATTACTTCACTTAGGACAATAAGGCTAGAAAAGATCAGGCACAGGAATTGATAACTCACTGTCTTCCTTGTTATGTAACTTTCCAATATATATTTGCTTACCATTTATAACAGGTGCAATGACAACTCTGCCTTAGGAATGTTTATTATCTTCTCATTTTCTATCTAGTCACAAGTGAAAATGTAGGGTGGACTTCCTCAGGTTTTCAGAAATTTAAACTTTCCTGATTTATTATTATTTTAAAGATTAAATAATTTAATTCTAAATTACCAGTTTTTAAAATTCATTCTGTAACCTTTTACATTAAAATATGCAGTCCATATACGCCTACTGAATCTCCCATACATAGCATCTTTTTCCTAGTACAAAAATGTTGACTTGATATTGTACCTACAGAGTTTATTTTGCCATTGATTTTTTAAAAAGCAGTAGTTGTTATGTATTCTCTCATTATCATTTTAATGCTATTGCCCTATTTGCTATACTAATGCCATTAATATTCCTAAACAAAATTATGAAGATTTCTTTATGAAAGAATTGTCTGTAAGCTGATAAGTACTAGTTCTCTTACCCCAGTTTGTTCCCCTGCTTCTAGAAATCTGTAACTTTTTACTGTGTTTAGCATATTTAGGTAATAATGGGTTTTAATAGGACACAACACAGCACCTATTCAAATGACCTGCAAATGACGTATGATCAATAAATGTTGTTGGCTGACCAATTAGTGTTGTTACTTCATGAATCAAGAATTACTTTCGTTATACAAAATGACGTAACCTTTAGTATTTCAATATTATGGATATTTACTATTTACAGAAATAGGGAGATATTCTCAAAAATCTACTTATCAAAGAAATCTTAGAATAATAGTTCGGTTTTACCTGAGAATGGTATGACTTACAGAAGGAAAAGAGATACTGCTGTTAAGTTTCTTAATAAGATACAGACTCTTTTATTGGGCTAATGTTTCTTTGACAAAAATATTTGGGAAATAGGGAGAAAGTTACTTAATACCTCCCCCAGACAAGTTCTTTACACTCACTGTTAGTTCAAAGAACTGTAAAGACCTCCTGTGACACGTTAGAATAGATTTCCTGGTAATTTAATATCAAGGAAATAATGTAATTTGCATATTAGATCTATAATTAGATTTCCTTGTTTATAGGGACTGACCCTCTTCAAATGCATAATCTCATTCTTTCTCTCTCTGTATTCCCTTTGAACTGGGTCAGTGCCTATCCAATAGCCCTTACAATGTTCTGCCTCACAGCATAATTATGATACACATAACCATAGCAGGGACTCATCTTAAGGGCTGGGACTCTTGTTCGGAAAAAAAAATGCATAGTAGTTCAAAAACCTTGGGATATTGGGCTCAGGCAAACCAGTATGCAAATCTTTCTTTACCATTTCCTTGGGAAAGCTCTATAGCCCCTCTCCAGATTTTCTGTGTAATATATGTAAAGTGCCTGACGAGCTGCCTCTTGCTTCTCTTAATTGTGTGCCCTAAGTCCTTTTGCACTGGGCTTTGCGTATCACAGGGGAGCCGTGAACGGTGCAGTCGCATGGTATAGACCAAGGTGACAATCCTTTTATTTCCTTAAAAAATAAATTCAGCAAATGCTTCATATCAGTAGATTAGTGAAATGTTTGCGATGGTCAGTCTATAAGCTAATAATATAAAAATCTTCATTAAAGAAACAGATGTGTCATGTAGCAGACTAAATCATGAAATAAATAACAATAGAACTGATAGTCTTAGTGACTTTAAAATTTTTGATTTTATATTTTTAACATGACTTTTCTGGTTTTCAACTTACCATCTTTTTTGTGCCTATTTTTAAAGAACTTTATTAATAATACATTTTATACATCCCTATGGACTTTTACTGAACTACAGCTATTTTAAGAGGGAGGAAGGTAAGGGGGGTTGTCTAGTCTCACTTTTTAATAGACATGTAAAATGTGAATTTTTTAGGCAGCTGTACTTGATTCTCTAAATGTTTCTCCATTTCTTACTCATCAGTATCATTTTTGATCATCTTAACTATATTTCTTCCTTGAGTCCTCAGTCTTTCTCAGAGCATCCCATCTTTTTACTGCCCCTGGCTCCGTGTTCTTCTGAACTTTCTGAAAGCTGCTTTCCTAAAATCTGAGATAGTCGTTTGTCTAGGCTCATGTTCCCTTCTTTGGCTCCTCTATGTTTGTATGATCTGTAGGTTTTTACTTGGTCATTGGATTGAAGCCCAGCATAGCCGTTCCTGTTACTGCCTCAGTACCTTACTCATGATCAAGTGTTCAGCAAGGCCAGATAAACAGTCTGCCTTTAGTGGCGTGAGGCTTCCAAGCTGACACCTGCATGTTTGAAAAGTCCCACAGTATTATTTGTTTCACCTTTGTGCCAGTTTTGAAATTTGTAATAAAAAAAGGCATCATAATGAGCCTGCATCTGGTCAGGCAGTTGGCATCGGTTCCCTTTTCAATTTCTTGCCCTGTGCACCTCGAGGATCATAGAGTTGTAGTTGTGCACCTTCCTGTTTACAGAGACTTACTCCCTCATCCCACTTCTCCCGTCTCTTCTCGTTCCCATATTCCAGTCACGAAGGCCACCTGCCAAACCCTCAGAGATGCTTTAAGACTACAGTGCCTCCTGACTGCCAGAAATATAAACATTCTGACTATTAATGATTCAGATCCTGAAACCCAGATCTTGCTGAAGTCCAGGATTAAATCCTAACAGAAAAGCTAGCATATCAGGATCTTACCGTTAGAGCCTCACCTGGCCATGTTCTAGAAAGTGTGTCTGAGTGAGTCATCATGGCACACGCTGGGGAGACTCCCAGGTCTGACTAGGGAAGAGTGCATGTACATGAGTGTGTGTGTGTGTGTGTGTGTGTGTGTGCGTGTGAGTGTGTGTGTATGTGTGTGTGTGTGTGTTTGTGTGTGGTTTAATGCTCTAGCAAAAATCCTAGGTTTTAGAACAAGATTGCTTCCTATTCATGGTTATTTGGTTGTTTGTTTGTTTGTTTTTGCAGTGTGTTAAGCCAGATGCATCCAGTGAAAGTCAGAACTAGCTGTAGGGTATGTAAAGTCAGAACTAGCTGTCTGAGCCAGGTCGACAGCAGTGGGATAGAGGGTTTAGCTAATCAAGTTGGGATGTTCTTCAGTACCATCACTGACAGAGAAGTTGGAGGGGAAGAGAGTAATCAGTGTGGTAGTTTCCTAGACAATGTAATGAATATTACTAATTGCTGTTCTTTCTTGAAACCAGTGAGGTTCTTAAACCTTATTAGCATGACAGGAAATAGGACCATATTTCTTATTAGATGGGCAAAATAATAAAGAGAAAAGAAAAAAGATTAAATTGGCAATTTAATAACCGTATGTGTTATCAGCTTTTGCTTATTGTTGAAAGCTACTAAGGAATAAAGTTGCTGTCAATTTGCTGTTAAAGAATTGCTTTGAGGTGGGTTGCAAAGAAATGGAGTTAGAAACTGGAATGCCCAGCTAAACAGAAAAAGTGTATTATAAAATGCAGGAAACGTAAAATTATGACCACTCCACATTATTTGTAATAGCAAAAGTTTTGAAACAACCCAAAGTCCATCAGTAGGGAACTGTGTAAATGCTGGTCCATCCACACAATGGAGTCAGTGGAGCTGTTAAAAAAAAAAAAAAAAAAAAAGTGAGCAAGAGCTCTATACACTAACATGGAATGATCCTACTAGGTACTTTCATGAAGGAAAAAACAAAAACCAAGGTACAGAATGGTGTACATGATATGTTACCTTTAGTGTAAGGGGGATTTTGAATATCTACACATTTGTTTATATTTTCAAGGAGAAACAATACAATAGAAAGATAAATTAATAAAAATGTGTAGAGGACAGGAGGGATCAGGTTAGTGGGGACCAGGAAGGAAGCAAGATTTACCTGAATACATTTTGATATATAGTTTCACTTTGGAATCACGTATAGTTTTGAAATAATAAGAAATTATATCCAAAAACACTACCCCTCATACACACAGAATATAAAAATAAAGGAACCTAACTGTACTTTGTTAGTGACATAACCACATAAACAAAGAATTCTTCTGACTGACCTTAGAACATATTTTTACTGTACATTCTCACTGAGATATACTTTTTTCTAAGGACAGAAAAAAGGCAAAGAAAGTTTTCATTGGTTTTAGTAGTCTTACTATTAACAGTTATGTTGATGTGATTAGGATTTAAGATTTTCCCACCTAACAGATAAATAAACATAAAATTAAAGATATACATATGTAAAAACCCTGTATACTTCAATTCGAAGTATTAGCAAGATCTTATTCTTCCCTTTTAAAAAAGAAAAAAACATGTCCAGTGAAAAAACCTAGAAAACAATGGAAAACTCAGTAACAATGAGCACTCTTAGCACACAGATCATGGCCCGCCTACAGAATCCAGAGGTCCTGGGAGAAACACCTGGTTCCAGGTCTGAGATGGGAAATGTACTTAATAGTCTAGAACATCTTGGGCAAGATAGCCAGAAATGTATCAAAGCCTAATTGGTCATTTAGGTCCTCTCTGAAGGATTCTCATTGGCCAGAGATGGGGTAATTGACAACTGAATATGCAAAAAAAATCCATAAATTATAATGATATTAAACCAGTAATAGGATATTCATATCACGCCTGCATTCTTGTATTGTTGTTGCATGAGGAGCCTCTAGAGACTATTTTGAATGACAATTGAGAATATTAATTTGATTATGTAAATTATAGTAAAGTGTCATAATATAAATGCCAAGTTAGAGTTCATGGTCTTTCTCTCCATCTTCTCCCTTTTTAGTATCTGACCTGACATTGACTCTTATTGTGACACGAAATGCAAGACCTGGGTTCTAGTCCCAGCTCTTCCTCCTGCTCCCTCCACAGCCATCAATCTCTGAGTTTTGCTGAGCCTCAGATTCCTAACCCCTAAAATAAGAATGAGAACGATCCTATGTGCCCTCTTTACCCTTAAAAACCGTGAAGAACAACCACTGACCACTAAGATACCTTCTACCTTATTGATACTGTGAATTTCACTGTTTCTCCCCATTATTACATTATTAAATTGGCACATTCATGAAATGCCATTAGAGGTTGGAATTATTTAGCAATCCCTAGAAAAATAAATATTGCTGGTTTATTACCACAAATTAGATGGGGAAGTAATCTATTTTGTCTTTTTATTTCTTTCAGCCATGGAATTCCACGAACACTTGCACAGCATAGGCACCAAGGAAGGTTTGAAGGAACGAAAACTACAAAAAGCAGTGGAGAGCTTTACCTGGAATATTACCATCTTAAAGGTATCCAGTGAGTTGTTTCTGGTGCTGTCGATTCTGCAGTCTTTTTCGGCATGTTTCTTTCTGTCAGTGTAACATTTCCCGCATCGTATGATATCAGCCACTGGAGGATATACATGGTCACAGAATCCACTGCCCTCTGCCCCCCGGGGAGTCTGCAGGTCAACATCTGGGCAGAGTGGCTCAAAGGGACAACATAGGGACTTCGATGGTTGGCACATTGTGGATCCTGGTAGGAAGGGAAAGGACCTTGCATTTCATCCTTAAAGTATTGTAAAGTTCAGAAATGCCACTTGCTCTAAGTGAAATAGAAAGTATTGATTACAGAGGAAATGATTAGGAATTTAAAGATTCTAGTTACTCGAATTTTGTTTAACACTTTAAATTATAATCAGCCTTAATATTAATAGGATCCCAAAAACAGAGAAAAGAATCGTGTGGGGCATAGTCAAAAGAAATATGTAAAAGCATTGCCATTTGAAAGAAATTTCCTTCCTTCCTTCTGTTGACGTAAGAACAGCCAAACCTGTACAGGATTTTTGTAAGAGTTTGCTTGAGCGAAACTGATGACATATACCAGGGAGCAATATCTCAAATGCTCCCAAGAATTGCAGCTCCTTTTATGCATTTGAAATTAAGGAGAGAAGGTAAGGAAGATTGCATGGAAGTGGGAAAAAGCAAGGCTGGGATTGGGTTATAGGATAGTTAACAAGATTATGTGCTCTCTTGAGGGTGGTTACTTATTTCAAAGGTGAGTTAACCTAGAAGCACAGAAACAATGAACAGAGTTTGCGTAAGGTAAAGATAAATCTTTTACTAAAAAGTTATATTCCTGGATCATGACTACCCACCTTGACCTGCCAGTTAGGAGTTTATGATCAGATCACCCTGTGAGGTTACTTTCCACAGAACCCCTTTTTTATCCATCATTCCTTCCATCCTTCCTTCCTTCTTTCCTTTTTCCTTCCTTTTTTTTTTCTTCTTTCCTTCTTTTTTTCTTTCTCTCTTTTTCTCCTCTCCTTTTCTTCCTTTCCCTATTTTCTCTTTTCTCTCTCTCCCTCCGTCCCTCCCTCCTTTCCTTCCATCTATCTTTATACCTCAGCGTGACCATTTAAAGTAACTTTTATTATAAAAGTAATACATTTTCATTATAGAAAATGTCAAAATAGCATAACCAAAGGTCAGTAGAGTTCCATCAGAAACAATGACCGTTGGCCCTTTGCTGTACTTTCTTCGTGTTTTTCCTCTGCGCTACATATGATATGACATGATTTCTAAAATAATGCTGTGTATGCACCTTGATACTTTTTTGAGTTTTGTCTTAATGATCTTTACTTTTCTTCATCTCGGTGTTTCAGAACTTGGCTAATTTTAACACAGAAACAATATTTCACTCTGATCTTGGACAGCAAAATGTAAAATTACTGTCTGGTATTCACCCTCCAAACTTTCTGCTCAGTTGAATTCAAAACTGTAAAGACATTATCACAGCTGCCTCTTTTCATTTCCCCACTCCCCTTCAAGTTAAAAGATCCATCTCTACAGCAGACACAGTTTTCTGATTTGATTTAATAAAAGTTACCCTTCCTAAGCTAGCCAACTTGCGTTTTCTCAAGTTAAACCCCTACTCATTTTTATAAGTTAAAATCATTTTCTTCTTCAAACACTTCCCTTCCTACACATGTGCTTTTTTTTTTTTTTTAATCTCTAGACCTTCAGCTTAGTATTTAACTGTGATTGTAGTTTAGTAAACAGTAGAGATAAGAATTTACAATGAAAAGGAATTTGGCTTTGCAACTTGCTGACTCACTCCCACCAGAGCTGGGAGGGGTGGGGAGGCGGGTACCTTACAAACTTCTTGCAAACCTCAGGAAAAAAATAGTACAGTTGTTTATAGCTCTGTGATAGGAATAAATCCTCATTGGGCTTTTATTTTATTACAGGCAAAAATAGAATTAGGGACCAATCTTCCATCTGTCAGCTATCCTTGCGACTCCTTTGTGGTCCGGAAACCAGCAATCTGGTATCGCCTGGGAGCTTGTTCAAAATGCAGACTCCCAGGCTCCACCCTAGGCCCCCTGAATCAGAGTCTGTGATTTTACAAGATCCCAGGGCATTCTTATGTTCATTAAAGTTCGAGAAGCACTGGGAAAAGAGCCACTGAAAATGGGAGTCTGGCTCACATAATAATGAAAAACAGTTGACAAAGTAATGTACCAGATTTTAGAAATAAGTAATTGGACCAGATAACTATGCCAAAGAAACGTATTTCTTTTCGACTTGTCGATGTAAGAAATGTCCAAATCTGTAGAGAATTTTTATAAGAGTTTATTTGTGCCAAACTGACAACAGTGCCAGGAAGCAAGATCTCAGATGCTCTGGAGGAAGACAGTTGTTCTTTTATACCTCTGGAATTAAGGAGCAATGGAAAGGAAAATTACACGAAGATGGGAGAAAGCAAGATATGGATACGCAGCCAGATTACGTGCTCCCTTGAGGGTGGTTACTCCTTCATGGGGTCTGGAAAAGAGGATTAATTCTGGCATTGCAAAGGTGCCTTAACCCAGATGCACAAGAACAATGACAGGGCTGGCTTTTACTAAAAACGTTATGGACCTGGGGCGTGACTGTCCACCAGAATTTATGATCAGATCACTCTGTGAGGTTACTTTCGGTCACTGTGGTTGTACATACTCCCTTTTTCATCCACAGACTTATGTCTAGGAGAGAGAATTAATACCTCAGAGTTACATTTATATGGAAACAAATGTATAATAGGATATTATACATATGTAAAATATATACATTTGTATAATAAATGTATCTATAGGATAATAGATAGTTTTGAAATTTCCAGGATAATATTGCTGTGGATGTTGTCTGAGTATGGTAGAACCTAAGCAAAGAATGGGAAAAAATTGGAGAGATGTATGTCATTTCTGTACAATGGAAGCGCTTTTTTCCTTCCTATTTCACAAGCTTAAACCTTCTTTAGAAGAATTGGTGTTCCTAGAGTCTTAGATGTGACTTTTGGTCTGAGTTGAGCTACTAGCCTTTCCTGGCAGGAGTTCCTCTCATGGCTTGTTCTCTGTGGTGAACGTGGGGAGGTGGCAGCCCTCCAGGGCTACCTGTGGTGTGCAGTAGGCAGCAGGTGCGCACAGAGACTCGGAGAAGTCTTCAGATGATGCTGGATATGGAGAGTGGAGGAGAAGGGGGACAGGAAGGCCTGCTAAGGGGGCTGCGAGGCCAGGCATAGGAACTACCTGGGGTGCTTAAAAATGCAGTCACCTGAGCCCCACGTGAGACCTAGATCAGAATCTCCAGGCGTGGGATGCAGGTATCTGCTCATTCAACAGATTCCTCAGGAGATTCTGAGGCACCTTAAAAAAATCAAATACCACCACTGTGGAATCAAATCAAAAGCATCTTTTCTTACGCATCACCCCACTCATTGGAACAATAAAGGAGGCAGGGTAACCAATCATCCCGGGACATAGGACTTCAGGGTGAAAACCGACAGTCCTGGGCAAACAAGGACAATTGGTCACCCTGAGAGGAGGCACCTGCCATAAACTCTTTTCACCTAAGGATGGTCATCTGAATTTTTATGAATCTTTACTTTGTTTAGTTTTTTAATTTTCAGGATTGCTTTAAAATACAGAAATGAACAAAGAACTATCATCCATGATCCCCACACCCAGAGTGACCCACTGTTAACATCTTGGCATATTTACTTCTAGTCATTTTTTTTTCTTTGAATAAAAATCATTCATTTGTTCTTGTAAATATGTCTCTATTATAAAGACTTTTTTTTAATGGAGAAAAGATAAAAGTTTTAAAATGATCTCCGATTCTCTCTCTGAGAAATAACTATTATTAAATGTAGGCGACCTTACTCCAGAAAACTTTTTATTATGCATGTGGATGGATGGATGGATGGATGGATGGATGGATGGATGGATGGATGGATGGATGGATAGATGGGTGGAGATGCATTTTATTGATTCTGAGTCATACTTTTTTCATATTTTTGACATCTTTGAAGTTGGTAGGTATATTATAGTCCATGGTGTCTTTGCATTGTATTCTAGTTAAATTGAAAGTTTCCTAGTGGCATATAAAATAGTGGTACATTTCACAAGCACTTGTGTCTCAGATATTATAAAGCAAGGTATATCAATAGATAGAATCCTACTATAATTGCTTTTTGATTTTTTAAAAATATTACTTTTCTTTATTTAACAGAAGAAAAATAACCCGTAAAGAAGGTAAATGAATTTCTGAACAGTTTTTACATGTAAATGGAATACAATAGTATGTAGTCTTTGGGCCTGGCTTCTTTCATTTAGCATAATGCTTTTGAGATTCATCCCATCCTCTGTATAGGTATTTATTTCCTATAAATCCATCTGAGTTTAAGAAAAGAGATTATAAAAAATGTTAATAGGACTCATCTTTTTGAGTTTTTTTTTTAAAGCTACATGTTTTAATTATAAGCTTTGTTGGTTGACCTCTGTTATGAAAGATGAGAACATTAGCAGTCTCTAATATATCTAGGTAGGGAGTTAGGCATATTGTTATTTTCCCATCGTCCAAGTTTAAATATTTCCATTTGGTTCCAAAACTAATTAGTTCCAAAAACACATTTTTTGGTATAAATTCAATATTTAAATTGGTTTACTGTCACCACCAGTCCAAGAAGTCACCCACGCTTTTCTGTAGCCTGAGGGAGTGGCAGAGAGAAGAGATAAGTCTCAGCTGGGGGGGTGATAGACAGCCTTTGTTTAAATACTTAGACCAATCTTTCTCAGAGTTTGCAAATGTCCTGTTCCAGAGTTTCTGCTGCATAGTTAGGAAGAGGGTGTAATCCGTTCCCATTGGCTTCTGATTGCTTTTTTAATTCAGAAGCCAGCCCTAAAGACCTCATTCCCATTAGATCATTCTCTCTCTCTCTCTGTGTCAACTTTATTGAGGTATAATTTATATGAAGTAAAATTTACCGATTTTATCTGTACAATTCATTGAAATTTGACAAATGTATATAGCCATACAACCCTACCACAATAATGATAGAGCATTTCCATCACCCCCAAAAGTTCCCTTGTGCCTCTTTGTAGTAAACTCCCCCACTTTGCCGACCACTGACCCGATATCTGTCTCTGTGGTGTCACCTGTTCTGGAATACCATGTAAATGGAATACAATAGTATGTAGTCTTTGGGCCTGGCTTCTTTCATTTAGCATAATGCTTTTGAGATTCATCCCATCCTCTGTCCCATCATCTCCTCCACCCCATCAAATAGCAGTAAAAAGAAGACGCTCACTCAGTTTGCTTTTCTTGTTTTGTCGGCTGTTAGGATTTTCAGGATTTCTGTGAATTGTCAGTATGAATTCTGTGTTGCTGAGGTTTACTAAATTATGTTATCATCTTTTCTTTGGTTGCCACTTGTAGTTTTTTTGTTTGTTTTCATTTTTGTTAATTTTACTCTTTTTGTTTATTTCATCAGGAATGTGGGAAGGAAATTCTGTAATGCATTTTCAACCTATCAGCTTAATCAAGACATTCTTCTCCCTTTATTTCCATTTTCTAAAATATTCACTGTACTGGTGATACTTTTCATTGTTTCTATTTATTACCATTCCTATTATGGTACAATCTCGTAGTAGATATATAGAATTTTACTCTCCGTAACTTCATCTCTGCCCACTACAGTAATGCCTTCAAACAACACGGAATTATTCTGTTTCCTCTCCTCCAACCCCCATGACATATCTGGGAACTATCACATCTTCTCTTCGACCTCCCTGACTCAGGTCAGACATGCTCAGTCTCTTCCACAGATGCTAGAATGAGATGGCTTCTGGTCCCCTGCCATTTGGTTCCTGGGCCTTCTGAAGGCAGCTCTGGTTTGTCAGTGTTCTTCATAAGATGAGGTGACCAGAATTATCCCCATACGTCAGATGTGGCCTGGTCTCATCAACTCAAGAGTGAGATTCATCGATATGGTTTTGCTCACAGTCTGAAAATTATCTTACTGTTAATATAGGCCAAAATTATATAGTACCTGGGTCACATAATGGACTTAAACAAAGCTGTTACAAGGCAAGACGTTTTCCAGATGAATTGCTACCAAGCCAGCTCTCTCTATTCTGTGCCACTCCACTCTCAGAAATAAGACCAAAAACTAAACCCTGAAAGTAATTAGAGGTTTGCTCTCTTTAGGAACACAAGAATTCTGCCAAAAATAAATAATTAAACCAGACAGATTTTGCACCTGGTAAGACATTAATCTTGATTTTATTTGTTTTGACCTGAGGTGCAGTGCTTATCTTGAAGACCTGAACACTAACGTTTGTTTCCTCTCTGAAAATTATTTTGATAGCTTATGTGTAACTCCTTTTCTTTCTTGGTGCTAATATCCTTTATTATTTTTTATTTTTTAATATCCTTTAGTTATTGTATTTATCATAGGTGATGTATTAAGTTGCCTGTTTTCCTGAAAAGCTATAATTGACTGGAAGCCATTTATTTAGTGTGTAACAACACCTCAGATGGCCCAGAAAATCAAAACTACAATAATGTTTGTCATAGGCAGGCTTTTGTGATTACTCAGCTAATATTTGATCATACAAAGGTATGCTTAAAAAATTAATAGGGTGAAGGAAGTGCTTATGCATGCACTGCTTTTACTAGCGTTTGCAAGAGCTTTCACACTCGTGGATGCTCATCTCTCAGCATCCCCTCACTCTTCATTCCTCTCTCTGTGCAGTTGGGCCACCCTCCTCGCCTCTCTGACGTGGTCCCTCTGCCTGAACCCATGCTTGGACCTGCGACCTTATATGCTTCAGTCGTGGCTCACTTGCACTGTCTGGAGACTCCAGTGGGTGCTCCTGAAACCCCCACCACACTTCTGCCACCAAAGCAACCACCTCTGTGCTAGGAGAGGCCCCTCACTGCAGGGGCTGGCTCTCACTGCCAGGGTGAAAATTAGCCCTTCCTATGACCCGCTCTGTAACATAGGGAGATGCACTCACAGTGGGAACTTAGAAAGCTTCGTAGCAAGGAAATCCCGCTATTAAACAATGGGTTGGCTCCAAAGGCATCATTCATTGGAACCATATATGGAAGGTTGTGTTTCCACAGCCCGGGGCCTGCTGAAATCCTTTCCCGCCCTTCTGCCGAGGCTCCGTTCAGACACCACACCTCTTCCACGGTGCTGCCCGAGAGCCCCCCACCCCCTATCTTTGTTGAGTGAAACATAAAATTGTTTCTGAGGAGAAAGGCATTCATTCTGAATGTAAATTAAACAAATTGAATCTCATATTTAAATTATGAACTTTTATACAAACCTTTGAGCAAAACCATTGTTCAATTGGGGAATAACTGTAAATATGATGAAATAGCCAAAATATTGGCAATAAAAGGGGGGACGGAGAATTGAGAATCATCTTCAGATTGATCCTCCCAGCCCCATCATACAATTAATGTCTCTCTGGATTACGAGAAAAATCAAGGGTTAGGAGCCATATAACTCCTCACCCACCTCATCTGCACCCCCAAACCCCCTGAGGTGGAAGGCAGGGGAGGGAAGGCAGTATTTCATAAGTGTTCAGTGAGATGAGTTAGTTTGCAACTCACATTCCACCCCCTTCAAACATGTGAGTGAATATAAGGGGAAGCTAAAAGGACAGCAAAAGTCATGAAACATTTACAGTAAACCTCATGTCCTACAGAAAAGCACACACCACCATTGCCTGCTGCTCCGGCTTTAGGAGCTGATGATCAGGGGATCTTTTTTCAAGCGTAAGGTTTGTTGAGACTTCAGTGGGAAGAAGACCTGACCAAGCTCGGAGGCCTTCCTTAACTCTGATTAATGCACAGCAGTCTTGGCCAGCCACACAAGACCACTCGACGGGGAGCTGTCACAGTGTGATAAGTGGCAATTTAGAGTCAGTAGCCGAGAGATCCCCATGCCAGTTCGTTCCGTTGTTCACTCATTCCTCATTCAACAAATGCAAATTGGAAATCTATATTTCTGCTCCTGTGTTTAATTGCAGGAAAACTAAATTGTCTGCATGATTGATGGCATACTGACTACATTAAAAATGTGGACGTTCCACTTTGCTTGCTTTCAATTGTTACATGTAAGAAAACAAAACACATAGAAAGCTGTGTATGTTTAAGTGTAATTTGCTATGTAGACTCTGCCTTGGCCTGACTTTTAATCTCTCTAAATTCAGTTTCATCATCTATAAAATGCAGATAGTAATTGCAACATACCCACAGAATTGAGAAACTCCCATGAGATAGTCTGTGTAAAGGGCTTAATACAGTGCCTGGCACACAGTAGTCACTCAGTAAATGGTAACTATTATTTCAGAGGGCTTTGCTGTTATATATTTCCACCTATCCAATTTTTGACATATTGCAGGCTCCGTGGTTTCAAATTTAGGACTGTAATTATGTTCGCAGCCTTCTCTACCAATTTAAATTGTGGTTGTAAGAAATATAATATCTTAAATAGTTTCCATAGCACTCTTAAAAGAGGTTTATACATTTGGCCTGTGATTCTGAATACTTACAAAATACTGGCTTGAAATATATTTGGTTTCTACATGAGTCTCACGTCACCCAAAAGAGTGACCAACCACAAAATAGTTACTAAAATGTGAGATATCTGTGACTACCTACTATTAATATTCTAGATTAAGGCTTTTGTCTCCTGGTCACAGGTTGCATTAGGGTTTTGCAGGTTTGAGTCTCTGGTTTTGGTTATAGAAGATGCTTGGGTGAGAGACAAGAGGAACCCTAGACCCATGTTCCATCATCTCAGAGTGACACTGAGGATACCTGAGGCCTCTTGAAGACTTGCAGGGTGACAGGAAAGATAAGGACACATACATCTAAATTGGAGAGCAAGGGCCCAGCATGTGGGTTGGTGTTAGGCTCTCTCGGGCTGACCATCTGTCTTCCTGCTGGGCCTTGGTGCTCTCCAGGTATCTTCCCCCTTTTCTTTATCTCAGGCAGTCTTATCTCTTAGGGGAGCAGAAGGTATCAGTGAAGGTACCTAAAATCTGCTATGATTCTTTCTGTGTTCCTAAGTGGACAAAGAAACCAGGAGGAGGCAGCCTAGTCTACACCATCCATGTGAACCGTCTCAGACTGGGGTCTTTGGCCCTAGTACAACCCAAAAGTTGGTGTGGGCTCCAGGCATGCTGAGGTCAAAGTAGACACTGATAACTTACATTCCTATTCACATTGAAACAAAAAGTTATTTGACCACTTTTATGCCTTCTTCAGACTCCCCAAGTGGTATGAGTGTCCTCTTCTTTCCCCTTCCTCCCGCTGCGTGTAATTTGGGAGGAAGGTGTCTGCTGGCCCTCAGGGAAGGGCAGGTGGCCACCTTCACTCTTCCTACGTCTCAGCCACGTGGTCATTGCAGAGGTTGGTGGCAGAGGTCAGGGAGCATTCGTGGCCACACTACATCACTCACCTCAAAAGTAAGGCAACTCCATTTTTCTCTTGTAGTTTGACAAAAAAAAAAGCTTTGAAAAAAATTAACTGAATATATAGAATCCTTATTGTTTTAGCTCTAGGTCTAAATAAAAGCAATAAATTGTGATTATTAATTTTGGATTCAAAAGCTATGTAGCACTAACAGATGTGCCTTGCAACATTTTTAATACGTTAAAAACCAGGACGTCTTTTGTGGTCAGACAGAAAGTTTGGCGATTGGCCAAGTGTTGAGTATGGTTAGGGCACCAGCTCTGGCATTTGGCATCTGCCATCATTTCTTTCCTGGCTGCTCCAACCTCTGATCCAATTCCAGAGAAGCCACAGGCAGAGCCAGAAGGAGCACGGTCACTCCATACTCTCAGCAAGAGCTGCTGGGAACCAGCCCTGCCCTTAGCTACATTTTTTAAAGATTATTTTCTGAGTAAGAACCTTAAATATTTTGACCTAAGGTTGTTATAAATCTTTCAAGATGAAAACCAAATAGAATAAGTTATGAAATTCAAAACGGAATGTGTGAAACCAAATAGGATTTGAGTTTCTCAACTAAAAACACTGCAAAGCCAGTTTTGTAGGAGTCTTCGAAACCAGACACCCTATGTCAGTGGGTGGCAGCGTTTTAAATAGCCTTTGCTCTTTTGAAGCAATGCGATGTGAACACTGCTATAGCAAACACCATCATCTCTTTCAGAATTGTTTTTTACTCACACTAGATGCCACGATTCCAAGACATATAAGACATGTAGTTTTGGATGCACAGAACAAAATAAAACTGAGGCAGATAAAGGTCAGCAGCTCCCCTGCCCAGGTCTAGCACCTGTGGAGGCCCTCGGTGTCTCAGCCAGGGAACGGCCAAAGGCCTGGTCTGTTCAAGATACAATAACAACTTGTCTGAACTTGAGGAACATGAGATTCAACCAGATAAAGAACTTTATTTTACCACGTTAATTATCCTACACCATCTGGGGATTTTTGTTTCATCATCCTGTGGTAGGTCTGTATATGCTGACATGGAAAGATTGCTAAGATATGTTTTTTGGTAGGGGAAAAAAAAAAAGGAAACTGAAGAATAATATACTTTGCTTATCTCATTTATGTAAAAATAAAATACCTAAGTATAATATATGTAAATGCAAAGAAAAGGGTAAAATACATTGTTTAGGAGGCAGCTATGAAGATTAAAGAGACTTTCACATTTACTCTAATTATATTCATTCAGCATGTTTACTGAGCTCAGGTTTTGTGCCTGGTGCTGTTCTAGGATTGGAACCTGAAGCCATAAAAGTCTCTACATACATGGAGCTCACATGTAATGAAACAGACAACGAAAAGGCAATAGAGTATGTCAGAGGGTAATAAATGTTATGGGGAAACCAAGGCAGGGAAGGGGTAAGGAGAACTGTGAGCAGGAGGTGGAAGTTCTAATTTTAGATAAGTTGTCAGAGAAGGCTCCCATCGCTGAGACGGGAGCTTCAGCGTCTAGACCTGAAGAAGGTGAGAGAGTGAGCTGTGTGCATTCCTGGGCAGCAGCCTTCCCTGCACAGCGAGTGGTGAACACAGACTTTGAGACTGGACCAGGGAGGACCTGCTGAGTTTGAGGAACATTTAAGAGCCCAGGGTAACAGAGGCCGGGTGAACAAGGCAAGGCAGTAAAGGTTGAGGAGAGTGTGGGGGCAGGTCATATAGGGCTGTGAGAAAAGACTTGACTCTCACTCTGAGATACGTGAGGAGCCACAGAAGGAGGGGCATGTGCTGGCTATGTTTTAATTGGATCTCTCTGGCTCTTGGGTTGAGGAGGAAGGAGCCTGACAACCAGTTGGGAAAGTATTGTCATAAACCCAGAGAAAAGTGATGGTGGTTTAAGCCACAGTGATAGTAATGAAGGTGGTAAGAAGTGGTGAGAACGTGTGTGTTTACTTTTTTTTTTTTTAAGATAGAGCCAATAGGAGCTACTGACAGGCAGAATGGGGGATGCAAAAAAGGAAAGAAGTCAAAGATCATACTGGGGTCTTCGGTCTGAGTCACTGCAAGAACAGTTGTCTTAACTTAGGGGGAGTGGTAGTGTATTGAGAACTCAGTTTTGGACATGTCAAGTCCAGGAAGGCATGCCAAGTAGGCATTTTGAACAAAGACCCACTGATTTTTATTAATAAAAATATCAATGCAGAAATCAATGGAATTAAAAACAGGAAATTAATAATCAACAAAACCAAAAGCCAGTTTTTTTAAAAGATCAATAAAATCAATAAGCCACTAGCCAGGCTAACTAGGGGGCGGAAAAGAGAAAAGACACAAATTATTAATATCAGACATGAAAAAGGGGACATCACTGCAGATCCGGTGGGCTTTAGATAACTGGTGATTGCCAGACAGCAGGGGTTTGGTGGCTGGGTAAAAATGTGAAGGGATTAAGTACACGTTGGTAGTTACAAAAGAGTCGCAGGGATGTAAAGTACAGCACAGGGAATATTTTTTTAAAGTACTCTAACCACACGATACACCAATCACACTCCTTTTGGCATCTACTAAAATTAATCAAAAACATGTTCGCACAAAAACCTGCACATGGATGTTTAGAGAAGCTTTATTCATACTTGCCAAAATTTGGATGTAACTGAGATGTCCTTCAGCAGATGAATGGATAAATAAACTGTGGTATGTACATACAGTGGAATATTACTCAGCACTGAAAAGAAATGAGTTATCAAGCCGTAAAAGACACGGAGGAAAGTTAAATGCATATTACTAAGTGAAATAAGCCAATCTGAAAAGGCTATATACTGCATAAATTCAACTATATGACATTATGGAAAAGACAAAACAATGGAGTCAGTCAGATCAGCGGTTGCCAGGGATTAGGAGGAAGGGAGAGAAGAATGGTTGGAGCATAGAGTGTGGTGCCGTGAAGGTGGGTCCATTTGTCCAAACCCATAGAATGTACAACACCAAGAGCAAACCTTGGTGTAAACCATGGGCTCTGGGCAGTAATGATGGGACAATGTAGGTTCATCAGTCATGACAGATGTACCACTGTGGGGCAGGATGTCAGGAGGGAGAAGGTTGTGCCTGTGTGGGAACGGGGTAATGGGAACTCTGTACTTTCTGCTCAGTTTTGCTGCAAACCTGAAACTGCTCTAAAAAATAAAAGTTTATTAATTAAAAATAACATTTAGAGTTTTAAAGCATAAATGGACTATCTAGTTACAATCTGTTAACCATAAATGTATGTGGCAATCCTGATGTAAGGAAAATAAACTCTAACAAATTATATTCCTGGCACAATATGCTATGTTTATATACAAAGACCTTACTACTTGTGAAATTTCAGTATACGAGCTCAGTGACTAGGAACAATGAATAAAAATGAAGTTCTTTCAGTTAAACTAAGCACTGAAATATCTATTTATAGTTACTAATTAGAGGTCTATGTAAAGCAGGAAAACCATGAATAGTAAGTGGTAAACAGCAAACCATTCTGTGGATTCCGGCCTCGTGGTGGCTTAAATTGCATTGCAATTTCGTCTCACTAGTGGCTGAGATTTGATTGTAGCCCAGTTGCCTGCCGAGGTTAAGTCCTTACCTGTCACCCTTCTCAGGTGGCCCCGAGCTTTATTTATGCAGGAGTACTTAAGTGGGGATGTACATTGGGAGGTAGTTCAAAAAAAAAAAAAAATCAGACTGCAGAAGAATCATAAAGAGAATAATGGAATAAATTTGGAGACCAAGAGAAGGGGGAAAAATAGTAAGCGAAGAGACTAAGAAAGGTAATAGCATAAGTAGAAAGATCCATTAGCAGAAGTCACATTAAATATAGGAAGAAAAAATAGTACAAAAAAAAACAAAGTAGGAATGTTGGAATGTACAACAATGGAGCAACACGTTACCTTTTCTACCGATGATCTTGAAGTCATTGGCTGATAGATGGGCAGTTTCACTCCCTGGAGGACATTCGACAATGTCTGCAGACATTTTGGTTGTCACAACTGAGGAGATGCTACTAGTCTCTAGCAGGTAAAGGCCAAGGATGCCACTAAATACCCGAAGATGCACAAGACAGCCCTCCGCCCCTGCCACCTTATCAGTGATGGTGAAGGGGTGGTGACGGGTGTGACTGGTGAGTCATAGCTCCAGGGAGATCTTCGTGGTGGTGGGTCAGCTCTGTGTGTTGACTGCAGGGGTGGTTACACGAATCTACGGGACACAGAACTGTACACATTGTACCAGTGTCCGTTTCCTGGTTTGGATATAGATGTAAGATGTAACCAATGGGGGAAATGTGAGAAAGAGTACACAGGACCTCTGTGTACTATATTTGCATCCTTCTGTGAATTTATACTTATTTCAGAATAAAAAGTTTAAGAAAAAGCAAACCTGAAAATAAAAGAAACCAAGATTGGCCAATCAGTGGAAATTGTAATTTTCACAAGAATGATCCACACACACAATTGTATTCAGATTTATAAATGGAAAAGACGAAAGACAGGACGCTCTTGGAATATGGTGTTGAAAACTAGGAAAACTCATTTTTTTATTAAAATTGACCTATTCCAGTGCCAATAAGAAATACATATTCCCTCTTGGCAAAATCAACATATTTCTATTTCAGCAGGAGACCTATATTGTCAAATGGTAACAATAAGTCATGTTATATCTAACATGTTTAATTGCATGTTTTGTTACAGGGACAAGCAGATCTTTTGAAATACGCTAAGAATGAGACTTTAGAGAACCTGAAACAAATCCATTATGCTGCTGTTTCATGTGGACTGAATAAACCAGGCACAGAAAGTGCCGACATTCAGAAGCCACGCCGGAGCCTGGAAGTCATACCTGAAAAAGCTAACGACGAAACTGGAGAATGAGGGCCCTTCCTAGAAATCGCTATGGAGTTTATAACTCTAGGACCAACTGTAGTCAATTGGAACATTTGCTTTGCACTCACTAATGAAAATAATATTTGGGATTTTAAAGCACAACTGGAATAGCTAATTATAGTCTGTTAAAACTGTGAATGTATGTAGCAATCGGGAGTGTGAAGGCAAATAAACTGGTTAACAAGAAATTATATTCCTGGCCAAAATATGCTATATTTGTATACAAAGACATCATAACTCAGTTCTAGTGTGAACAACAGACTATTCACTCTAGTTCCATTGAGGGGAAAAAAAAAAAAGTTTTCCTTACTGAAAACACTTTCTTAAGATGGAAATGGATTGTATTGTCAAATTAGTATTTATTGGAGAAAAACCTAGTCGATGCATTTTATATATGTGTGATTGCCAGAGTCTCTGGGTTATAGATGATTTTGGTGGCATTCCTGCTGAGCCATAACTACTAAGGAGAATGTAAGTGGACAGATTCCCTGAATCCCCAGGGACCTTGGAAGAGCCATCGAGTATAAGGAGAACGTGCAATTTGGACTGAAGCTCCTGGCTGAAGACACATGCTGGGTATCTATACGATGTAAAAGCAGCCAATCTGGAAGCAACGCATTGTAAATAGTTTTTCATTGTATGAAGTAGTGTTCACATTAAAAATATGTTTTATGATATTTCTCCAATAGCAGTACATGCATTTAATGAAACTTTAACTGTTAAAATTTCTAGTTCAAGGTATTCTACTCTTCAGAGTAGCCAATTACCTGTTGAACAGCTTTGTCAAAAATAAGTTGCTTTTCTGGCTTGACACTTTTGCTTTTAATGAGGTGTCCACAGCTCTACACAATGGCAACTAGCTGATTGCAAAGCACACAGAGACACTTCTTTCTACTTCTCAATCCACACTGAAGTGAAATGTGCCTTGAAATGGTGCAAATACTCAGTCAAAGGCAGTTAGAGGGGCTAGAGCAGATGTGGCTTTCCTAAGGTCAGCCGAGTTTTTAATCCACACTTTTATTTTCCAAATCAGTGAAACTTCGTGCTATTTTTGAAAAGATACTGAACACTGCAGCCTAATTATTGCTTCTCCCAAACCAAAATTGCTTTCAAATTTTGAAGAGTAAAAGATGTCTAAATCTTCAACACTCCTTTTTGATTCGTACATTTTCTTTTCAGCGATTAAAGTGTGTGAGCAGATAAATACGTGTAGCCTTCAACTCGGTTTTTCCTCACAGTTAGGAAGATGCTCAGACCGATATATTTAGTTTATTTCTGCCCAGACTCCTAAATATCCTCTTAAAAAACAATTCCTTGGCTCAGTGCTTGTCATTTACATTCTAATGTGCTTAAGTCAAGGTGTGCATCTCCAAAAGCTCTTCCCTAGATATAATTCCAGATAGAAAATTAAACCTATCTGTTATATGAATAATAGTGCAGTTCCCTACACGCACTAGCTAACAACTAGCCAGGAGCTTAGGGTCTTAGCTCTGAAATGCACTCTACATGGGGGAAGAAAAGTGAATAATAAAAATGCAAAGAATTAAGAGAAGTTTTATAAGGATGAGAAATGTATAATTTAGATTATTGACAGTAATTCTTAACTGGCAAGTAAATAGCAATATTTAATTTAAAGCAAAAATCCAGAAATCATAAAAAATAACTTGTAAAATATAACAAAATTGAAGAAACCATTTATAGTAATGGCAGGCATCTCATGTGTAACTTAAATGACTCAGAGCAAGGCACATGCAATTTGGTGTTAGGGCACACAGGCTTAAAATCAGTGACTAGAACTGAGGGAGTCTATGAGATCATTTCATCTGACACCTTTTCCCAATACAAAAGTTGCAGACGAGAACAATAAAACACCTTGCCTGATGTCACAAAGTCTGTTAGGTGCAGTGTTGGCACTGGACCCAACCCAGGGTTTGTTCCACCTATCCTCTCTAAAAAAATCAACTCTCTTTTGACCCATTTAAAGGAGTAAGACAAGTGAAGAAAGCAGACACACTTGTTGGGGAGTTATTCCCAAATTTGTACCGTTTCTCCTTTTTTTCTAAGTCCTGCCCCATCTTTTATTTAAGATGATGACTCAAATCATCAGAGCATGTCTTCATGGTTAATTAAGCTGCTCTTTTTTCCCCCATTCAAATGAAAACAGAAAACATTCATCAAACAGGCTAGCGCCAAGGTTATGACTTATGACTCTGAAAATAGTTTTCTCTTGGAAAGGACTAACTGACCCCCTCTGAATTGAACATGTGGAGGCCTTACTATAATCTCCACTAATCAAACAAAAGTAAGACACTGTCTCCTGAGTCCGTAAGTTACGACTATAGAGTAACTGCTGGCTTTCTGCCTTCGTCTGCAATCCTTGAATGCGGGGAATACCCAGTTAAGTTACTTAATGTGAACAAATAACACCTTGTTAATTTTACCAATGTGTGCATTAGTCACACTGCATACACATTGTGTATCACTCCTCAGGGCAAATGTCTGATCGGAAGTACATGAAAACAACTGGTAAAGCTTTGTGAAGACATGGAAATGAAAAGTTGGACAAAAACACACAGAGACTACGGGAAACACCTGGTCAGTCCATTGGGAAATGAAAAGTCACACTGGCAACATGTAAATTGAGCCCAGTGTCAGGTTTCCAGCAGTCCTGGCGATGTCCTGTCCAGAGAGTAGACCCTGAGGCATACTAAGGACATACGAAGGACATTCTGCCTCCTCTTTGCACCTGCTTGTTAAAAATCGATCCTTTCTGCTACTTGAGCTATTGCAGGTGTTGGTTTATTTTCTGTTTTTAGCAGCTATGGCTTCTGAATAGTAGAAAAGAAGGCCTCTAACCCCCAGCGCCCTACCCCCTCATTTCAGGGTGCTGAGGCCGGGGAGCCCAGGCCAGGGTAGCATTCCTCTCAGGCTGGGAGAATGCTCTCCGCCCACATGGAGCTGGAAGGTCATCCAGCTTGCAGTCTTCATCATGTGGCCTCATTTAATACAATGAATGAATGTATTGAATCATTAATCAAGGGTTAAGAAATTAAGAAATTAAACATGTAAATGTTAGTGCAGTCACAGCATAGCTCCTCTTTACCCACCCAATGAGTAAGACGGCCCAAGCTGCATAGTGCATCTCTACCATTTTCAGTGGGTGCTCATGTCTATCTGAGCTATTGTGTGGTAAGACACAGACCTCCCCTTTGCCATGAGTTAGAAGAATTTTCTATTTGTTGTTTACCAGTGGGACTGTGTTAGGGCTGTGTGCCAAGAACTGTGTTGAAGGCATTTTGCATATGTCCTTTTATCCTCTTGACAACCAGCAAGGTATTTATCTGATATTAAAGGTGAACGAATGACTTTAGCCAAGGTCACGGAGAGCTTAAGTCAGGATTTGAACCCAGATTTGTCTGCTCCAAAGCCTATATTCCCAAGCACTACATCTATACTCATAAATTCCAAATATATATTTCGCTTCTAAACTGCAAGGCGGGTATTATGTTATAAAGAATAGTGAAGCAATTGACATTTTATTCTTTCATGCTCACATGTGCTCTCTAGATTTACTCACTCTGTATTGAACACATTTTAGGAACCAAGGATTCACCATGAACAAAAGCAGACATGTTCCCAGCTCCCATGGAGCTCACAGTTTGGCTGGGAAGGAAGAGACATTAATCCAAATAATTACAAAGATACAAGTACAATTACAAACCATGGGAAGTGCAGTGAAGAGGCTACCTGGGTTCACATCCTAGCTGAGTATTGAGGGGAAGTGTCTTTAATCTACTTTGCCTCTGTAATTTAGGAAGGATTCAAAATGCTTATTTCCCTCACAAGATTCTTGTAAGGACTGAATAAGATGATGTTTGTGAGGCAATGTGGACAGTACCTGGCTCACAGTGGACCTATCTTATTACCGTTAGTTATTCTTGAAAGGTACTACAATGTGAGTGTAATGGGGGCCTCACCCTCCTGGGATGATGAACTGAATACAACCCCCAAAACTTAAAAACAGTAATTTATTATCTCTCATGGTTCTGTGGGTTGGCTGGGTTGCTTGGGATCTGTCATGCAGTTGCCGCCAGATGTCGACTGGGGCTGTGGCCATCTGGCTGGATACAGGATGGCTCCCTCACGTGGCTATTGGCAGGAGGCTCAGTTAAGCTGCTGACCAGAGCATCTGCACATGGTCTCTCCATGTGGCTTGAACTTTATAGAATAGCACTGGGTTCCCAGGGGGATCATCCCCAGAGTGAGCATTCCAGAAGACCCATGTGGAAGCTGCAAGTCGGGAGTGACAAGGTCACATTGCAGAAGAAGACATGGAAAAGCCAGTTGTAGGGGAGGGCAGAGTGCCATGCTCGAGGACCTAAAAAGACGGTAAGGCGAGTGCAGAGAATGAAAGGGAGAGTGTGGAATGAGGGGGTGGGGGTGCTGGAGCCCACCGCGAAGGGCTTTATAAACCTTGTCAGGGGTTTCAGTCTTGTTTTCCTAAAAGGTTAGTGGCAAACATGCAGTTTTATTATATTTAATCCACCTTTTATTGGTTTTACTTAATTACAAAAGAAATATATGCTCATTGTTACCAAAAAGTTCAAATGCTGAAGAATATAAATTTAAAAGTGCACGTGCCTCTCCCACTGCTTGTCTTCCCCTCCCCACGGGAAGTGGTTTGGCCTCCTTACATGGAAATGTTCAGATGCTACCTCCTCCTCTCTCTGAGAAGTTCCAACTTTTACTATCAAGAAAAAGGTATATCTCTCTTTAAAGATCACAGAAATCAAAGAATTGAGTGTTAAAGAAGTCAAGCTCTGGCCTGGAAGGTGATGAATAACAATTCAATTTTATGAACTAGAGTATTTTTGTGTTTCATCGAAGTCACAGACAGTAGGTAGAAAATAGGAATTAACTACCTAACAACATATGTTTAAATATAACTATTAGAAATTATAAGAACAAATATCTTCCCTCTAAAAAGATTTTTTTTTTTTTTTTTACTCTAAACCAAAAATCGTAGAAATCCTATGGGAATGGACTGTTGGGGCCAATGAGATAACGGGTCAAGATGAGCATTCTGGACATGTAACAAAATACAATATAGATAATAAATATTCAAAGCATAAAAGCGATATGATATGAAAAGTAAAGCCCTCCTCCCATTATCCCAGCCTCAGTACCAAGAACTTGCCATGTTTAATCATCTCTGGTTGTGATTCTTCTAATAA
>NW_011888782.1:4860683-4878935 GCF_000151845.1 Pteropus vampyrus
CTCACAAGATTCTTGTAAGGACTGAATAAGATGATGTTTGTGAGGCAATGTGGACAGTACCTGGCTCACAGTGGACCTATCTTATTACCGTTAGTTATTCTTGAAAGGTACTACAATGTGAGTGTAATGGGGGCCTCACCCTCCTGGGATGATGAACTGAATACAACCCCCAAAACTTAAAAACAGTAATTTATTATCTCTCATGGTTCTGTGGGTTGGCTGGGTTGCTTGGGATCTGTCATGCAGTTGCCGCCAGATGTCGACTGGGGCTGTGGCCATCTGGCTGGATACAGGATGGCTCCCTCACGTGGCTATTGGCAGGAGGCTCAGTTAAGCTGCTGACCAGAGCATCTGCACATGGTCTCTCCATGTGGCTTGAACTTTATAGAATAGCACTGGGTTCCCAGGGGGATCATCCCCAGAGTGAGCATTCCAGAAGACCCATGTGGAAGCTGCAAGTCGGGAGTGACAAGGTCACATTGCAGAAGAAGACATGGAAAAGCCAGTTGTAGGGGAGGGCAGAGTGCCATGCTCGAGGACCTAAAAAGACGGTAAGGCGAGTGCAGAGAATGAAAGGGAGAGTGTGGAATGAGGGGGTGGGGGTGCTGGAGCCCACCGCGAAGGGCTTTATAAACCTTGTCAGGGGTTTCAGTCTTGTTTTCCTAAAAGGTTAGTGGCAAACATGCAGTTTTATTATATTTAATCCACCTTTTATTGGTTTTACTTAATTACAAAAGAAATATATGCTCATTGTTACCAAAAAGTTCAAATGCTGAAGAATATAAATTTAAAAGTGCACGTGCCTCTCCCACTGCTTGTCTTCCCCTCCCCACGGGAAGTGGTTTGGCCTCCTTACATGGAAATGTTCAGATGCTACCTCCTCCTCTCTCTGAGAAGTTCCAACTTTTACTATCAAGAAAAAGGTATATCTCTCTTTAAAGATCACAGAAATCAAAGAATTGAGTGTTAAAGAAGTCAAGCTCTGGCCTGGAAGGTGATGAATAACAATTCAATTTTATGAACTAGAGTATTTTTGTGTTTCATCGAAGTCACAGACAGTAGGTAGAAAATAGGAATTAACTACCTAACAACATATGTTTAAATATAACTATTAGAAATTATAAGAACAAATATCTTCCCTCTAAAAAGATTTTTTTTTTTTTTTTTACTCTAAACCAAAAATCGTAGAAATCCTATGGGAATGGACTGTTGGGGCCAATGAGATAACGGGTCAAGATGAGCATTCTGGACATGTAACAAAATACAATATAGATAATAAATATTCAAAGCATAAAAGCGATATGATATGAAAAGTAAAGCCCTCCTCCCATTATCCCAGCCTCAGTACCAAGAACTTGCCATGTTTAATCATCTCTGGTTGTGATTCTTCTAATAACTGTCTCTCAAACTCTAGACCAATGCTGCCCAACATTGATGGAAACATCCATATCTGTTTTATTTAATGCAATGACCACTAGCCACATGTGGCTATAAATTTAAATGTTAGTTAATAAACATTTAATTAAAAAATTCAGTTCCTCAGTCACACTAGCCACATTTCAATAACTCAATTGCCACATGTGGCTAGTGGCTGCCAAACTGGACAGTGCAGCTATAAACAATGTGCTTATTTCTCTGCTTCTGCTTTATCAACTTTAGAAAGGTCTGTGACTCCACATTAGGGAAAATGAAAATCATGACACATTTCACTGCTCCTTCTCTTTGTCCTCCCTCCACTCCCAAACCCTGCTAGGAACATTTTAATTTTAGTTCTGTTGGTTTGCCTTTATAGCATGTAGTAATCTACTTAAAACTGTTTTTTATATTAATTTCAGATGTATAGCACAGTGGGTAGACATATAATTTATGAAGTGATCCCCCCAGTTACTCTAGCACCCACCTGACACTATACATAGTTATTACAATATTATTAACTATATTCCCTATGCTGCACTTCACATCCCCGTGACTATTTGGTAACTACTAATTTGTACTCCTTAATCCCTGTACCTTTTCACGCTGCTCCCCAGCCCCGCCGCCTTCCATCTGGTAATCACCAGTTTATTTTCTGTATCTATGAGTCTGTTTTCATTTTGTTCGTTCATTTATTTTGTTTCTTAGATTCCACATGTAAGTGAAAGCACATGTTATTTGTCTTTCTCTGACTTATTTCACTTAGCACAATATCCTCTAGGTCCATTCATGTCATTACAAATGGTGAGATTTCATTTTTTATGCCTGAGTAATATTCCATTGTATATATGTACCACCTCTTCTTTATCCAATCGTCTAATGATGGGCACTTAGGTCGCTTCCATATTTTAGCTATTGTACATAGCGCTGCAGCGAACAAAGAGGTGCATGTATCTTTGTGAATTAGTGTCTTGGGTTTCTTCAGATAAACACCCAGAAGTGCAATTGCTGGGTCATAAAGTAGTTCTATTTTTTAACTTTTTGAGGAACCTCCAAACTGTTTTTCATAGTGGCTGTGCCAATTTGCAATCCCAGTATATGAGATCAGAAAATCAGTGTTCTCTGTTTTTCTCCATGACTTTCACATTTGCAGCTTCCAACCACCTCACCACGGGGTAGGCAAGGTCTCTAGATGGCATTAATATTCTGTCCTGTAACTATAACTTTCCATGCTTTGTCTAAGATTGATTCTAAAATTAAAAAGGAATAACCAGCCTTTATACTATTATAATTGCATAAGAAGTGAATTTGTTACAGAAATAGTGTGACAAAATCTGCCTAGAAGGAGACATTTGTGATCCGGGGCCACCAAACCTGTGACATTCTAGGTGAATATCGCTATTTCCACTGTTAGCCAAGATAGAGTTATGAGAAACAGATTTCTCTTTCTGCATAAAATAACCAACCCCCCCCCCCAAAATAGATATGAAACAATGGTTTTTGAGATACTGGACATCAGTTATAGAAAGACTGATCCCTTCGAGAAGAGAAACAAACGAGGTGAGCTCTGCGATTGCCCCAGCTGATTACCTTGAGTTTCCAGGCCATATTGCAAGAAGGGCAAGTGAGGCAGAATCTAGAAGACGCCCTGAGTTGAGGAAATGGAGCTGAGGTGACGAGAGTGCAGGACAGCACCAGAGAGGAGAGAACTGTGCAGAGAAAGGACAGAGATCTGCAGAGGGTCAGCATCCAGCCAAGGACCAATCGGCACACATGAAGACGCTACCTGAGGCAGGGGAAAGAACCACTCGAAATCATAAGAACGTTTCTCAATATTTTGAGGGTGATCAATCCCCTAAGTAGAGGTCATTTTAGACATTTTTTTCATAATCACTCTCCCCCATGAAATTTTAACATCACACCAATTAATGTATATTTTAGAGATTTTATGTATATTGTATGAATATATGCATTATATATGAATATGTGAATATCTCCGCTTTATATATAAACAGAGTAAAAGTTACTTTGTAGACACTAAATTTTGCACCTTTGGGGGCAATGTCACCCCCATTGAGAATGCACATATTGGAGAAAACAGTTTCTGATGTTCACACAGAGCCAGGAACAGTTGGTTGCCCCTAACCAGACTGGAAACTCACATTTTGCACAGGACACTGGTGAGAGTGTCCTGAAGGGTTTTGCATCAGTAATGGTGCAAAATAATTAGCTCCAGAATATATGCTATACTCTGGTCTCAACACAAAATTTTAAAAGTCAAGACCTAAAAAGAAAGATTAAACTTTCAAACAACTGAACTGCATCCCTGAAAAAAGCTCAAGAATATTTATAGGAAAATAAAAATATCCAGGACCCAAAAAGGTAAAATTTTCAATGTCTGGTATCCAAAAAAAGAATTAACTGACATGCAAAAAAGAAGAAAAATATGACCTATAATGAGAAGAAAAATCCATGAATCAAAACCAACTAAGAACTGACATATGTTAGAAAAAGTAGGCACTGTTAAGAGAATTATGTCAGAGATAAAATATTGACAATACGGACTTGTTTCCAAAATATATAAACAACTCTTACAACTCAACAGAAAGCAGGCAATATAATAAAATCATGGATAAAGAACAACTGACAAAAGAAAATATAATGGCCAAAAAGCTCATGAAAAGATGCTCAAGATTATTAGTCATTAGGAAAACGCACATTGAAACCACGATGAGATACTACCCTATACCCATGAAAATGGCAAAAATTTAAAACATTGACATACTAGATGTTTGTGAGAATATGGAACAACTTTCATTCTCATACATTATTGATGAAATGTAAAATGGTGCAACCAGTTTGGAAAACAGCTGGACATTTTTTGATATAGTATGTAATCACCAGTTTATTTTCTGTATCTATGAGTCTGTTTTCATTTTGTTTATTCATTTATTTTGTTCCTTAGCTATGAACAAGCAATTCCAATCCTAGATGCTCTGAAGAGAAATGAAAATGTATATCCTCCATACGGCTCATACAAGAATGCTTTCAGCAGCTTTCTTCATAATATTCAGAAATTTTAAACTACGTACATGACCATCAATAAGAAAATGAATAAACAAAATTGTGGTATGTTCATAAATTTTAATATTTCTCAACTATGAAAAGAACAAACTGTTGGTGCCTTCAACAAACTTGGGTGACTCGAAAAAAACCTGCTGAGTGATAAATGCAGACAGTAAACAGTACCTATTGTATGATTCCATTCATAAGGAGTCCTAGTAGATAGTACAGATACGATACAGTATTAGAAGGTGCTCTGGGAGTTAGCTACAAAGGGAACTTCCTGCAGTGATGTACATGTGATACAGAGGTAAACCCGTATCTCGATTTTGACTGATTGTAGTTATACTGGTTATAGTTACAATATATTAGACAAAATCATTGAATTGTATATTTGAAATATATATAGTTTATTGCATGCAAATTATACTTTAATAAAGTTAATTTTATATTTTAAAAAGGAGACTATAACTTAAAAACTAAGAGAAAAACAATTGGGAGTAGAACTGGGAAGAGGGAACATGATTTATTATTATTATTTCATGCTTTTCCCCTATCAGTAAAATCCGTCCTGTTCCTTAATTATATAATTTGTTACAGGCTATTTTCTTTCAAAGACTTTTTTTCCCCCTCTGAGCCCTCTGATTTTTTGCTTTTAATTTGAACTAATTGCTTCTCAGATCTGCCACTCAGATTTAATTCTGGGAATTTATTTTATTTATTACAATGATGACTTTCCTGGGTTCTATGTTTTTTTTGTTGTTGTTGTTGTTGTTTTCCTGAGGATATCTATAATTATTTCAGAGACTATTTATGGAAGTCAAATTTTTAAGACTTTTCATATTCAAAGACTCTTGACCTTGTTTCATGTTTAATTAAAAGTTTGGCTGGGTATCTAATTCTAAGCTCTAAACCATTTTCTCTCTGAATTTTGAAGTATCACTATATTTTCTTCCAGTACCAATATCGCTTATGAAAAGACATACTGCTCTGATTCTTATTCCTTTGTAGGTAACCTGTTATTTTCCTGTGAACTCTTTGGATTTATTCTTTATTTTTGGTGTTCTAAAATGTTGCGATGATATATGTTTATTCATTCGTTCAACATGTACTTATTGTAAATATTGATTACAGGGAAGCCTAGAGGCTCTACTTCAGAGCAGTAAGTTCCTTGTTCTCGTGGAGGAAACATTCAGGTGTGGGAAACAGATAACAAAATATAAACAAAAAAGTAGATGAGATTCCTTCAGATGTTGACAAGTACTAAGAATAAAGTAGAACAGGGGGATGGGATAAACTGAGGGAGGATGAGGAGTGCTTTAGATGAGGTGGGGGTGGGCATCCTCTCTGAGTACGTGGCATTTGAGAACAGCCCTGAATGATGAGAAAGAGCTATACAGAGATCTGGGAGAGAACATTACAATAAAGGGAGCATGGCCCCAAAGGACCGAGGCAGGAAAAGGCTTGCAGTGTTTAGGGACAGAAATAAGCCAGGTGGCTGGAGAGTTAGTGAGTAAAGCTGAAATCAGTAGGAGATGAGGTCTGAGAGGCAAACAGGTATAGACCCTGCACAGCCTGCAAGGAGCTTGAGTCTTAGTCTAGATAAATTGGGGAGTAGTGTGATCTGACTTATATTCTAAAAGATCACTCTGGCTGTGTACGAAACATGGGTTAGAGGGTCAGGAGTAGAAACAGGAAGATCAGCAAGGAAGCTATTGCCGTAAAGCAGACGTGGGATTTGGAATAGAGTGTCACAGTAGAGATGGGGAGACATGATTAAATTTGGAGTCTTCATTGGATGCGGCAGGAAAGAAAATGAAATCAAGGATGACAACGAGGTGAATGGTGTGCCATTGACTGAAGGAGGAAGGCTTGGAGAGAAGCAAGTTTGGACATATCTAAGTTGAGATGTCAGAGAGGCCACTAGAGTCTAGTGTATGTGACAGACATCTGAACAGGCGAGAGGTTAGGGAGACAGATTTGAGAGTCGCCAGTATGTGGATGGTTTTTAATGCCCTGCTTGATAATCCATGGGCCCTTTCATTACAAAATTTTGTGTCTTCAACTCTGGACATTTTAAATTAATTAATTGATCGATTGATTTTATATTTTTAAAATAAATATTTATTTTGTATTTATTATATTTATTTAATTATAACATCTTCATTCTGCCTATCTTTTCCAGGATTCCTCTTAGATGGATGTTAAACTTCTAGGACCAATTCTCAGGATCTGTTTACTTTTCCCTCATTTTATTCATCTCTCTGTGCTCTGTTCCATGTCTCAGGGGATTTTCTTGACTCTTCTTTGTCTAGCTGTTACAAAGATTGGTGTGACGTTGGCTTTAATATTTTTTTTTTATTTCCAGGACCTCTTTCTTATTTTCTGACGATTGCTTCTTCTTTATGGCAACCTGTTCTTGTTTTGTGACTATCATTAGGAACCTATTTAGATCTTTCCTAAGTGCTTTTCTTTCCCCTGTACTGTTTCCTTCGTGGTCAGTTGTTCTGTTTATCTTGGTCCTTCTTTTTTGTACTCATGTTTTTCGTCAATTGTCACGAGGACCATCGTGCTCTGTTTTGAGTAATGCGTCTCACATACTTTTAAGTAGCACAAGAAATATTTTGTATGAAGAACCAAATGTATCATTTTGAAAGACTGCGTAGGGGACAGGAAATAGCAGAAGTTCTCACCATCAATTTTCTTACCGGCGCCACTTGTGTTTTTCAACCACTTTCCTCGTAGACTTTGCTGTAAGAGAGGAAATGAGGCAGCGCAAGATTCATGTGTGTCAGTGAAACCGAGCAACATCTTAAAGCGGTGACTAAAGCCCAAATACCTTCTCAGGCCGTGCCCTTCGTGAGGGACCCACCTGCCCAGCCTCCCAGCTCCCTTCCTTGAGCATCCTTCCTTCCCACAGTGCTGGCTGAGATATCTTCTCCCGGCATGTCTGTCTCCTGCCCCACCTCTCATCTCCCACCTCTCAGAACACCTGGCCACCTTCTACTTTTCCTTCATTCACCCCTCCAGCATGCCCTCCTTGGGGTGGGGAATACACCCTTCCCACTCCTTTAGGTCCCTAAACCCTGGCCAGTGGCTGGGCACCCTCTCTGCCTCACCATGTCACGCTAGGCACCTTATATTAGATTGGATGATGTATTTGAGATCCCACCCTGGCGTTTTCATTCCTCTGACTTCTCTCACTTCCCACTACCTGCCTTCCACCCTTGCTCCAACCTTCAAGCAGCGTGCCTGGGCATGCAGAGAAGTGTGGCGGGGGCAGGAAGACGCTAAAAACAGGGATAAAGAGGGCCCTAAAGAGAACCGGTAGAGAGTGGGACTTCCTTGGATTGGGAGGAGATGATGAATTGGGTGGGCCTGGAGGAAGAAGGTCAAACTTGCCGGGGCTGAGGGACTTCAGAAAGCCTTCCCCATGGGTATCCGGAGACCCCCGAGTCCCGCCTTCCAATGAGCAAGTCCTGGACCTTCACTCTGGATTCTGCTTGGCTCAGCTCTGGTATGGACGTCCCTGAGCAGTGCGGTGATTAGTTTTATTGTCCACTTGGCGAGGTTATGGTCCCCAGTTATTCAAATACTAATCTAGTTGTTTCTGTGAAGGTGTTTTATAGATGTGATTAATGTCCATAATCAGTTAACTCCAAGTGAGGGAGACTATCCTAGGTAATCTGAGTGAACACGATTCAATCCACTGAGAGGCCTTAAGAGCAGAGCCGAGGCTTCCCTGAAGAAGTTTTCCGGGTTCCGCGGCTTCCCTCCTGCCCGAGAGTCTCCAGGCTGCCCCTCCCGGTGGTCCGTCCTGTGGGTTTCAGACCTGCCCAGCCAGCCTCGACAGCTGCCTTAGCCACTTCCTTGCAATAATTTTCTTTATATCCATCTCCTACTAATTCTGTTTCTCTGGTTGAACCCTGACTGATACAGGCAGACTTCCAGTTATCCATTTTGCTGCGTAACAAACTCCTACAGAACTATGTGGCTGAAACAACAACGAGTTAATTCAGTTTGTGGATTCTGTGAGTCAAGAAGTTGGAAGGGGCACAGCAGGCAGTTCTCTCTCTGTGATATCTGGGGCCTCTGCTGAGTTGACTTGGATGGTTGGGATGATTCAATTGATTGATGGGATCCAACTGCCAGGGCTGGGGAACTCAATACCATGATGACTTTCTCACATACGTACCTGGCTCCTGGGCTAGGATGGAGGAAGGCTGGCCTCAGCAAAACTGCTGATCGTAACGCCTCCGTATGACCTATTCTGCATGGCAGTCTCGGAGATCAAACTGCTCAGAGCTCCAATAGGGAGCGTTCTCAGATGATAAGGCAAAAGCTGCATGGCTTTTTACAGCCCCACCTCAGAAGTCACAGAGCAGTACTCCTCCATAATTTATTCCTTGAAATAGTCCCAGGCCCAACCAGGTTCAAGGGGGAAGTGACATAGACCCAATCTCGCAATGAGAGGAAGTTGAAAAATTAGTAGCCATATTTCAAAACTACCACCAAAAGCCAGCCAGAGCCCAAGTCCCAGCAAAAAGGTCTGGTCTCTGTGCCCCAAATTAGCCTCAATCCCCACAGCGGCCCCTGTGTAGTCATACCTGTTGTCTGTCTCAGCTCATCCATAAACCCAAGAGACTGGCTAAGACTCTGGATTTCCAGAGTAGATGGGTGGAGACCAAATCTCCCTCCTGTGCCTGCTCTGTCCAGGGCCAGCAGCAAAGACATCTCCATTTCCTTGTTTGTTCTTGGGTGACTCTCACGAGAACAAAGGCATCACCTGGGCCTAGTGAAGTCATACTTAACACCATGTCACATTTAGAAAAATGCTGTCGAATGAATGAATGTATGCATGCATGAATAAAAGCCAACTATAAGTAAAGATAAGCACTTAAGGAAAAGTGCTTTATTCCACCACAACTCAGGTTATAGGCTTTGTCTCTCTCACACACCATTTCCACTTTCCAGGACAGGCAGGGAGACAAATGCACAAGGAAACACTGCACACACTTCATTCTCTTTTCTCTTGCTTTCTAGGTGTTGGAGTCAAATTTCCCGGGTTTGAATCCTGGCAGGGCCACTGACTGACTGTGAGGCCCTGAGCAATTTAATTGACCTAAGTTTCTGTGTCTGTGAAATAGAAATCGTCTCAGCACCTGCCCCAGGGTGGTGTGAGGATTGTGTGAGGTCATACATGTAACATGCTTAGAACTGCTTGGGACATCGTTCAAGCTGAGTAAATGTTAGCTATTATTGTCCTTGTCATTATTTCTATTAAGACTACTGTTACTCTTGTTCACCAGAGCTCTTTCATTACGGATCAAAGTTAGCCATCGAAGCAATTCTCATTTCACTTGAGGCAGAAAATAGGTCTGGGGACGCAGATATGATATTTCAAGTGCTTAACAACTGGCACAATGCGCTATGGATACTGCGGTCATAGAAGGTCGCTTCAGCCTCGGGGGGCTGCTGTGTCATGGTCTGCAGGCCAAGGTGTGAGCACCAGTACCAGGTATCCCACCTTTCCACCAGGTCCAGTCCTGCTTTGGCCAGAGGTTCAGAATCTGGGGCATAGGAGCTGTGGCAGGCTGGTGGGCTAGTGGATATCGAGGAAAGCCTTAGGTACGGCCTGGGTGGTAGAGAGAGGGGAGGTACAGGGGACATTCAGGACAGTGGCTATTTTCCTACTCTTATGGAAATATGTTAACATTCTAGCCACAGGTATGGTCATTCCAGTATGTGTCTGCTGACCTTGAGTCCAATGGGGACAAATGAACCAGACATTGAAAGTACCCCTGCCCCTATCGCCACCTCCACCTGGGTATACTTTCTTGACGCAAATCCAGATTTTTAGTGCTCATTTATCTGAAATCGATTCAGCTCAGGTTCCAAGAGTGGGGGTTGGGCAGGAGCCCTGGGGCCCTCATGCTCTCATGCCTGCTTCTCATCTGCCAGGACCTACGGAACCGATGCTGGCCCAGGACCTGGCTGTGGGACCAGCTCTGGGTGCTGACACCTGAATTAAACCCTTGAGGGTTCCTGGGTACCCAGGTGCTCCTTGTTATGTAGTTGGTAGCAGAATGCGTAAATAAATTGCAATATAATCACACAATGGAATACCTTAGAGCAATAATAATAAACAAAATACACAATTCACCCCACCAGGTATCTCTCCGTGTAACATTAAAAGAAGCCAGACCCAAGACCACTTAGTACAAGGAATATGCATTTTTCTCCCCTCTTTTTCTTGTCTCCCCTTCCCCTTCTCCACCGTCTCATTCTTTTGCCCCTCCTCCTCCTCTTTCTTCATCTTCTTTTAAGTCCTCTCACTGGCTGGCCCTGAGTAGCATTTGGATGCTCCTGGGGATTCTGTGCAGAACACATAGGGGCCCTGCTATAATTCAGCATACAGCAAGGCCTCAAACAACGTCTTTTTGTTCAATGTCATTTCATTATAACATTAATGAGAAAAAACAATCGATACCGGGCCACGGCCACTGTCTGTGTGGAGTTTGCACCTTCTCCCCATATCTGCCTGGTTTTATTTAAATATATGTTTAGCTCACATTTATTTCAGTGTTTACTATTAGATATGTTTTGGGTCTTGATTTAGAAGTTTAGTGATGTTTTTGTGACCAGAAATATGCCATAGGAACTTAACTCATGTCTACTTCAATTAGCCTCTGGTAAAATTGGTTTTGTTATATATCATTTTGCTTAAAGTCGCAGTTTCCAAGAACCTACGGAGGACGTTAAGTGAGGGTTTACTGTATTACGGGTGTGAAGCCCCAGACCAAAGTCATACATGTGGGTCCGACCAAGTCATACCCCTGCTTAACGCTTTCTAATGGCGACCATTGTACTTGGAATAAACTTCGGACTCTACCATGACTTAAAATAAGGGCAGATTAAAGCCCATGGGCTAACTCCTGCTTGCCATTTGGTTTTGTCCATAAAGTTTTATTAGAACACGGCCATGCCCAATCTTTACATATTGTCTATGGCTGCTTTTAGCTGCAACCATATGGTCCACAGAGCCTACAGTGTTTATTATCTGGTCCTTTACAGAAAGAGTTTGCCAACCCCTAACCAGAAGGTCCCATACAATCTGGCCCCTGCCCACGACCAGCATCCTTTCCAGGTTCCCTCTCCCTCTCAGGCACTGCAGCCACACACCATGCTCCCTTCCCCATCAGGGACTGGGCACCTGCTCTTTCTTTGCTCAGAACAATCCTCCAGTACTTCACAAAACTGACCCCTTCACATCATTCCACTCTCAACCTTCATGTCTCCGAGGCCTCCCCTGGCCACACGATCCCCCTCCTCACACTTCAGAAATCAACTTAATTGATTCCTTCCAAAGATGTTTTGTTTACTTGAATACAAACTATTCCCCAATGAGAATGTAAACACCATCATGGCCAGGACTCGATCCATCTTGTTCACTGGTAGATCCTCAGCACCCAGTGCCATGACCCATGATAGGTGCTCGGTAAATATTAATTGAATAATTGAATGAAGGGATGAACCTTTTATAATAGACAATGCTCTACAATAAAGACCTTGTGTAATGGGATATATTACATGCAACACTTTTACTATTCAATGCTCTTCTGCTATGCGATTTAATTCCCTTTGACAGCCTATGCAATAGGTAGTAGTATGCCCATTTTAAAGACGAGGAAACTGAAGCTCAGAATGGTGAATGAACTTACTCACAGACACGCAGTTAGTAAGTGAGAGCAAAAGCAGACCTGTCTGACTTCAGTGCTTGGACTTTCCCCGGTTGCCTGGCTCTTGAACCCAGCCCAGATGGCTTTAGCTCTTGCTAATATTTGAAAGACTCTATCATCCCAGAAACTTCTTTCTGTGAGACGTAGCCTCAGAAGGGCATAGATCCCAGCTGGAAAAGAATACCTTACAAAGTGAGTCCAGGCTGCACATATGCTATTGATCTGCTACTCTCATTCACTTTTTTAAAGTCCAAATAAAAATGAAACCCAGCAGTCAATCTGAATTAATTAGCTTTTCTGGCAGCTGCCATCTGAGAATTAGGAATTATCCTGAGCCAGTAAATTCTAACTGATTCTTTTTTTGTAGTGTCAGATTGAATTAAAAGAAATGTTATGGGTAAAATTAAGTGCTACGCCTTTCTTATTGCTTTCGTTGCCCAAAGATAAATGCTTTTCATGATGATAAATACACCATAAATTCTCATAACAACAACTGAAATTTAAATAAATAGGCTGTATAACCCCATGTGACTGTAATTTTCCTTTTATAGTCAGCTTATTTACTTGAAGAGAATATCTGGTCCCTGACTTTGAGGGATTTTAAATTGAGGCTTAGCCTAGACTTCATAAGGAAAGCCCCAGGCCAACCACCTGTCTGTATCTTCGATTGTATTCTCTTGATTAAGAGATTGTAAAATCACAAAGTCCTTGATCCAGAAAGTTAGAATGGGCACAGGGGAGAAATGAGAGGGCAGCAAGAAACGCTCTGGCCAAAAGTCTGGAGCCCTGGGCTCAGGCCTCACACTTTGACGCTGGCCAAGTTGATTCATCTCGTTATTCCCCAGTTTTCTCATCAGTTAAAATAAGGGTATTAACAACTGCCCTGCATACATTATAAAGTGTTTTACCCATATCTGAGATATTAGGCGTAAAATACTTTTAAAAGGACAAAACTTATTTCTTAGGTTGATTCTTGGCATCACAATAAGCTTTGCCAGGTTCCAAAGGTCACTTTAAATACCTGATTCACAAATTACACTGACAGCAATGAGGCAGAAACCACCAGGCATTGGCATTTATAAATTAAGTGCTACCTGCATTAAGTGAAAGATAAAGTTGAACCAACATACACATTTTTAGATATGCAACAGCATGTTAATTTGGAAGTTTTGACTGAAGCACCATAATATAGTAACTGTGAAATCACGAAGATCCAATCTACAAATTCAGTGCAAACCCTATGAAAATTCCAATGGCATTTTTCATAGAAATAGAAAAAACAATATTGAAATTCATATGGAAACACAAGAAACCCCTCATAGCCAAAGGAATGTTGAGAAAGAAAAACAAAGATGGAGATATCCTATCTTCTGATTCAAAAATTATTCCAAAACTACAATAATCAAAACAGTATGGTACTGGCATAAAAACAAACATATAGGTAAATGAAACAGAATAGAGAGCCCAGAAACAAACTCATGCATGTACTGTCAACTGATCTTTGACAAGGGTATCAAGAACACATAATGGGGAAAGGATAATCTCTTTAATAAGTGATGTTGAGAAAACTGGATATCTGCATGCAGAAGAATTTGAACCACTATCTCATACCACATACAAAATCAACACAAAATGGATTAAAGACTTAAATGTAAGACCTGAAACTGTAAAACTACTAGAAGAAAACATAGGAAAAAAGCTTCTTGACATTGATCTGAGCAATACTTTTTTGAAATGACCCCAAAAGCACAGTCGACAAAAACAAAAGTAGACAAATGGGAGAGCATCAAACCAAAAAGCTCTCCATAGCTAAAGAAACAATCAACAGAGTGAAGCAACAACCTCTGTAACGAGAAAAATATTTGTAAGCCATACATCCGATAAGGAGTTATTATACAAAATATGTAAGGAGCACAAATGATTTAACAGCAAAACAACAACAAAGCAAATAACTGAATTAAAAAATGGGCAAAGGACCTAAGTAAACATTTCTCTAATGAAGTTATACAAATGGCCAATGGGTATATGAAAAGGTGCTCAACATCATTAATCATCAGGAAAATTCAAAATTCCCTCATGCTTATCATAAAATTTATCATCAAAAAGAAAGTTAGCATGTGTTGGCGAGAATGTGGAGGAAAGGGAACATCTGTGCACTATTGGTGGGAATGTAAATTGGTGCAGCCACTGTGGAAAACAGTATGAAGGTTCCTCAAAAATTTAGTTAGCAAGCGTTCATTTAGCTCACATGCGGATCAGCTGGGGATTAGCTAGTCTAGGATGATCCTACTTATGCCTATATAATCAGGTGTTGGGGCAGTAGATCAGTTCTGTTGACCTTTTCTGGGATCCCTCAGGAGTCTGGGATGAATTGGCTGACTCAGTTCTGCTCCGTGTGGTCTCTTTTCCCCCAGCAGACTAGACTTGTGTTTGCTCACAAGACAGATGCAGGGGTCCAAGAGAGCGAGCACAGATGTATGAGGCCATTTCAGGTCATAACAAATTACTGAATGATATGCAAAAATGCTTACAATGCTTTTAAAGCAAGAGACTACATTAAATTATTCTACATTTTCTACATGTACACGTGGATTTTTTTTTTTTTTAATCAATCAAATAACCTGAAAGACACTATGAAAATGTTACCAATGTTTATCTCTGGAAGTTGGAGATAACATTTTTTTCCTTTTTCACTGAATTTTCTACAAAGAGCACATACTGCCTTTATAGAAATAGGTATTCATGTGTTTGTGAGGCTCAGCTACATGATTAGGCATCTACCTAGAATTAGATTTGCTGGACGTGTGTCTGTTCAGCTTCAGCAGATGTTGCTAGTTTCCAAAGAAATATACTCTAAATATGACGTCTTTTTCTCCATCAATATTTTTGCTTTAGAAGTCTAATCAAAATGCATACTCCCACCAGCTGTGTACGTGAACGGCTATTGCTCTGTGTCCTTGTGAGCACTTGGTAGTATCAGTGTTGTTTATTTTAGCCATTCTAGTGGTATGTGATGGCATCACATTGAGCATTAACCTTACGCCTGGCAAGAGGGGCTCCTGCTCTGTGTCCCACATTTCAGAGAGCACATATTTCTTTCTAATTCTGTTAAAGCCTCAGGGAACCATCTTTTCACATTCTTGCTTTCCATCCTCAACAAAATGCAGCTATGTCCATATACTGTGTAGGGGTGTGGGTTGTGCCACTGCCAGCATCAGAAACCAACACTGCTTTGGGAGGCAGGAGGGTTAAGATGGAGGAAGCACTTAGCAAGAGAAAACACAAATTAATGAGCTTGTTGAATCCATCCTCTCCAGCAGCAAGGATGCAGTAGATTCTTATATAGTGGAGTTCCGTTTCTCTGTCGTACTGGGCATCCACTTGCTTTTCCTCATGCTCTAATTGGTGATCCACAGCACTGCACACTGCAGCTGAACCACTTTTGCTGGCTGTAATATTGTTTGTATTAACCAAACAATAATCCACTTAAATCTGCATGTAATATGAGAGTCTAGATCAGGGCTTCTCACTCTTGGCACTGTTGACATTTTGGGCCCGATAATTCTTGTTGCAAGTGTCTGTCCTGTGTGGTATAGAATGTTTAGTAGCATTCCTGGCATCTATCTAATAGATGTCAGTTATGATAATCAAAAATATATTTCCAGACACGGCCAAGTGTTTTGGGGGCAAAATTACCCCAGTTGAGAACCACCAGTCTAGACATAATAAGCATGATGTGGAATGCTCTTTCTTTACGTGAGCAACTAGATGGACATTGAATACTGGAATGATGAACATTTTATTTATAAAAATACTTAGTAATTAAAATTTCTTGGCTTTAATTAAAAATAATTTTGATTTAGAATTTTGAGATTGAAAACATAATTCTTACCTTGACTTTTAATTTTAATAGATAATTTTGAAACTTCGAGAAGAAAACATTTTGAAAACATACCTAAAAATAACTTTAATTTTTATTTTTATCTTTGTTTTCATGTTTTTGATAAAAATTTAATAAAATTGTGTATACCTTAAATATATTTTAATCTTTTAGATTATTACTGTCATTGAATAAAAATTAAGTGAAAACTTTATCACAACATAATTAGTGATTTTGCTAAATGACGGCAAGAAGAATAAATAACTCTTATGAAAGAAATATATGATCACTTATGAATTATTATATCTTTATTTTACTACTCATCCAAACACCACTGATCCATTAACAGAACACAGAGATGTACAAATATTATTTAAATTTAATCATCTTTCATAGTTAATGACTTCAGTCATATAAAAACTATAGTTTATTCATACTTTCAATGTTGTCATGAATGTCTGTTAGAGTAAAAGGATAAAACATAGTTTTTAATAGTTTTGCTAGCTTGATAGATAACAGTTAAATATTGAAATATATAGTACACGGGCCATCAATTCTCTCTCTCACCCCAAACCACACAATGGCAAGAACAGGCTCTTCTTGTGGTCTTAATTTGCATTTTTCTGCAAATTAAAGTTTGAGCTATTAACTTACTATTTTACTAGCTAAAATAGTAAGTCTGAGCTATTTTTATGTGTTTATTGGACATTTGGATGTCCTTTTGGCGACATGTGTGATCTGGACTTTTACACATTTTCCCATTGGTTATCTGCCTTTTCCCTATAGGGAAAAGCGTATAGGCTTTCCTTATGTGTTCTGGATATGAGCCTTTTCTGGATCATGTCTTACACATACTCTCTCCCACTCTGCGGCTTGAATTGTATTCTTTTAAAGTATCATCTAGAGAACTGATGTTCTTAATTTTCACGTAATCCTATTTATCAATCCTTTCCTTCATTGCCAGGACTCCTTTTGGTTCTGCTTGAGAAATCTGTCCCTCACTTCAAGGTCATAATGATATTCCACGTTATCTTTTAGAAGTTTCATTGCTTTGCTGTTCCACATAAATCCACAATCCACCTGGAATTGACTTCTGTGTCTGGCATGCAATAGATTGTCAAAGCTTCATCTTTGAACATAAGAAATCCAGAGGGATATACAGATAAATTATTAGAAACAGTAGAGGCCTTAGTGAAGTTGCCAAGGTCAATATACAGAAAGTCAAGAGTATTTCTGTGTCCTAAAAAAAATTAGAAAGTGCAATTTAAAAAATACCATTTATAATAATGTCAAAAATATCAAATACCTAGAAATAAATCTAATGAAAGTTAAAAAGATTCTTAAATAGAAAACTGTATAGCATGATTGAGAGACATTGCAGAAACCAAGTGAACGGGAGAGGGAGCTAGACCATATTTACAAACAGCTTTCTAAGGGCCTCGATGTTTCTTCCATCCAAACTGCCTCTTCATTGCTACACAGACTTTGCTCCCAAGGAGGCCTCAGCTTGGACAACCTCAGACACCCAGGGCTAGACCCCTGCCCCGGCCCTTCCTCTCCATGCTTCCTCTTTCACCTTCTCAGTTTTCCTCTCTACTCTCTTTAATCCTTCCAACTGGGAGAAATTAATATTGGCCAAGAGGAGCAGTGATCACCAAGGCCACTTTGTAACAGAGTCCTCAATGCTCTTAGAGGGTATGGGACCAAGGGTGCAGTCAGGGGTAAGTAACAGGGAATGGCGGGGCCTGTGGCAAACTCATGGAGAACACACCTACCCAAAACTAAAAAAAATTTAAAAACGTTTTTACCAAACAAATATTTGTAAACTAGACTGAGCCTATGAGCCGCTAGTTTGCAGACCTTGGTTTAGAGCAATGGTTTTCAATCTTGTCTACACATTGGTATTACCTAGGAAGCTATTAAAAACACTGTTGTACCTCCAAGGTTCTGATTTAGTTGATCTTCAGGATTTTAAAAAAATCTCTTCAGGTGAGTCTAATGTGGAGCTACTGCTGAGAACTACTGGGTTAGCAGCAGGGCTGTTTCTAATCAGACTTGCCCATTAGAATCTCCTGAAGAACTTTTCCCAGACAGAGTTTCTGGCCCAGCACTGGGGCATCTCATTGGTCAGGAAGGGGGCAACACCTACACAAGTGC
>NW_011888782.1:4878985-4881588 GCF_000151845.1 Pteropus vampyrus
ATAACAAATTACTGAATGATATGCAAAAATGCTTACAATGCTTTTAAAGCAAGAGACTACATTAAATTATTCTACATTTTCTACATGTACACGTGGATTTTTTTTTTTTTTAATCAATCAAATAACCTGAAAGACACTATGAAAATGTTACCAATGTTTATCTCTGGAAGTTGGAGATAACATGTTTTTCCTTTTTCACTGAATTTTCTACAAAGAGCACATACTGCCTTTATAGAAATAGGTATTCATGTGTTTGTGAGGCTCAGCTACATGATTAGGCATCTACCTAGAATTAGATTTGCTGGACGTGTGTCTGTTCAGCTTCAGCAGAGGTTGCTAGTTTCCAAAGAAATATACTCTAAATATGACGTCTTTTTCTCCATCAATATTTTTGCTTTAGAAGTCTAATCAAAATGCATACTCCCACCAGCTGTGTACGTGAACGGCTATTGCTCCGTGTCCTTGTGAGCACTTGGTAGTATCAGTGTTGTTTATTTTAGCCATTCTAGTGGTATGTGATGGCATCACATTGAGCACTAACCTTACGCCTGGCAAGAGGGGCTCCTGCTCTGTGTCCCACATTTCAGAGAGCACATATTTCTTTCTAATTCTGTTAAAGCCTCAGGGAACCATCTTTTCACATTCTTGCTCTCCATCCTCAACAAAATGCAGCTATGTCCATATACTGTGTAGGGGTGTGGGTTGTGCCACTGCCAGCATCAGAAACCAACACTGCTTTGGGAGGCAGGAGGGTTAAGATGGAGGAAGCACTTAGCAAGAGAAAACACAAATTAATGAGCTTGTTGAATCCATCCTCTCCAGCAGCAAGGATGCAGTAGATTCTTATATAGTGGAGTTCCGTTTCTCTGTCGTACTGGGCATCCACTTGCTTTTCCTCATGCTCTAATTGGTGATCCACAGCACTGCACACTGCAGCTGAACCACTTTTGCTGGCTGTAATATTGTTTGTATTAACCAAACAATAATCCACTTAAATCTGCATGTAATATGAGAGTCTAGATCAGGGCTTCTCACTCTTGGCACTGTTGACATTTTGGGCCCGATAATTCTTGTTGCAAGTGTCTGTCCTGTGTGGTATAGAATGTTTAGTAGCATTCCTGGCATCTATCTAATAGATGTCAGTTATGATAATCAAAAATATATTTCCAGACACGGCCAAGTGTTTTGGGGGCAAAATTACCCCAGTTGAGAACCACCAGTCTAGACATAATAAGCATGATGTGGAATGCTCTTTCTTTACGTGAGCAACTAGATGGACATTGAATACTGGAATGATGAACATTTTATTTATAAAAATACTTAGTAATTAAAATTTCTTGGCTTTAATTAAAAATAATTTTGATTTAGAATTTTGAGATTGAAAACATAATTCTTACCTTGACTTTTAATTTTAATAGATAATTTTGAAACTTCGAGAAGAAAACATTTTGAAAACATACCTAAAAATAACTTTAATTTTTATTTTTATCTTTGTTTTCATGTTTTTGATAAAAATTTAATAAAATTGTGTATACCTTAAATATATTTTAATCTTTTAGATTATTACTGTCATTGAATAAAAATTAAGTGAAAACTTTATCACAACATAATTAGTGATTTTGCTAAATGACGGCAAGAAGAATAAATAACTCTTATGAAAGAAATATATGATCACTTATGAATTATTATATCTTTATTTTACTACTCATCCAAACACCACTGATCCATTAACAGAACACAGAGATGTACAAATATTATTTAAATTTAATCATCTTTCATAGTTAATGACTTCAGTCATATAAAAACTATAGTTTATTCATACTTTCAATGTTGTCATGAATGTCTGTTAGAGTAAAAGGATAAAACATAGTTTTTAATAGTTTTGCTAGCTTGATAGATAACAGTTAAATATTGAAATATATAGTACACGGGCCATCAATTCTCTCTCTCACCCCAAACCACACAATGGCAAGAACAGGCTCTTCTTGTGGTCTTAATTTGCATTTTTCTGCAAATTAAAGTTTGAGCTATTAACTTACTATTTTACTAGCTAAAATAGTAAGTCTGAGCTATTTTTATGTGTTTATTGGACATTTGGATGTCCTTTTGGCGACATGTGTGATCTGGACTTTTACACATTTTCCCATTGGTTATCTGCCTTTTCCCTATAGGGAAAAGCGTATAGGCTTTCCTTATGTGTTCTGGATATGAGCCTTTTCTGGATCATGTCTTACACATACTCTCTCCCACTCTGCGGCTTGAATTGTATTCTTTTAAAGTATCATCTAGAGAACTGATGTTCTTAATTTTCACGTAATCCTATTTATCAATCCTTTCCTTCATTGCCAGGACTCCTTTTGGTTCTGCTTGAGAAATCTGTCCCTCACTTCAAGGTCATAATGATATTCCACGTTATCTTTTAGAAGTTTCATTGCTTTGCTGTTCCACATAAATCCACAATCCACCTGGAATTGACTTCTGTGTCTGGCATGCAATAGATTGTCAAAGCTTCATCTTTGAACATAAGAAATCCAGAGGGATATACAGATAAATTATTAGAAACAGTAGAGGCCTTAGTGAAGTTGCCAAGGTCAATATACAGA
>NW_011888782.1:4882873-4887139 GCF_000151845.1 Pteropus vampyrus
CGATAAGAATACAGAGGCTGAGAACTGGAGAGTTCCAGTATCTAAAAGACAGGCTTTTGATCACTAGGCAGTTGGCTTGGTTTATGTCGGGGAGATGGGAGCCAGTTATGGATGAATCGAGCACCTAATGTTTGGTTTGGCTTTCGCTTGTTTAGACAAGGCAGCTCAAACACGTTGGTCAGCCAACTGGCTGTCTCTCGTTGCTCGGACAGAAATGAATCCTGACTCAGGACTTTCAGAAAAGCCACTGATGAAACATCATTTCTGCAGGTGCCTGGACCTCCAGCTGAGCATTACAAATGGGACCTTTCCCTTCTCCCCTGTTGGGCTGATACTCAAGCTTCCAGAAACCAGCTCTACCTAAATCTCCTCTGCCAAAATCCTCCTGACTCCCTAGCTCCCTCACGGGCTTTCCCAGATATTGGCTGTCCTATGGTTTCAGAATTTTTATACTTTTTCTCTCCCTACACTATTACTAAGTTACTCTTTTCATTTAAGTTGACTCACCTTTTTAACTCAGATTTATTTTAAAGGAAGATTTAGTCATTACAGTAAGTAGAAAAAAGTGCTCACATGCTGAAAATCCCAACTCACCTGTGTGTGTAGTTGGACAGGGCAAAACATACTCTACAGCTTTTTCTGAGAAGATTGGACTCCAAGAATTAAGGTAATTAACACTAGTGCAGTGATAAGTTCAAAATCTGAGAAGCTTCATACTCTAAAGCAGAGGACAGCAAAATGCCAGCTCATAGGCCAAATCTGGCCACTGCCTGTTTTTGTGAAGTATCTTATTGGGCCACAGCCATGCCCATTCATTTATGTACTGTCTCTGGCTGCTTTTGTGCTGACAGCAGAGTTGAGTAGTTGGAGCAGAGACCCCATGGACCACAAAGCCTAAAGTATAACTCTTGTGCCCTTTTCAGGAAAAGATCGCACACCCTGCTTGAAAGGTTTATTCCTGCCTCCCGTCGCGGTACATCTGGGTTCGCAGGCAGCCGTTCAGGTGCTGTAAAAAGAATCTCCTTCTATCTCATGTTGTGGCTTAGATTGTATTCCCTCAGAATCCCAATAAGCTCAGGAAGCCCTGTTAGGAAGTGGGAAAGCAAGGCTCGGAAAAGAGGCAAATCCAGGATGTGTTAATGAGCTGTGGGCAATAGGGCTCATCCTGCTGGGAGCTTAGGAGACTGTAGCAGAGGCCCCAGTCATCCACCACCTCCCATCCGCCATTGGTTGAGGGCCTGCCCCACAGGTAGGATGATCATGATCCTGTGGCCAGTGAGAGCCCTCAGGCCTGGAATAAGGAGCTGTGAATGGCTCGTACAGAGACAGTGAGTGCCGAGGGCATACAGTGAGATGCCAACCGAGCACGCTACACAGATCCATGACCTCCTAGGGCCTTTGGAGTCCCCCACTTCGGTTTCTGCATTTGGCCAGCTGACAGAGCTGGAGCAAGCAAACGACCTTTGTGGCCAGGACTGGAAGGAGCACACTTGCTTTTTCTCCCATTCCACTGGCCAGAACCTTCACTCTAACTACAGGGAGCCTGGGAAATGTAGTCAGCTTACCCAGGATGTGGAAATAGACTGATGAACTTCTAGCTACTCTTTCCCTCAGTAGCTTTCGTTTAAACTTGTTTCGAAAAGGTATCGGAGTGACCTCCAAAACTTGTATTTCTGAACTTGTCAAGTAACTTAGTGTTTCTTAAATGACTGCCACGGTTTGGAGAAGTTGCATATGGAATACCTTTTATTAAGCCTTCTACATGTCTCTGCACAGGCTACAAGATGTTTTCAGTGCATTCTCTATGAGTTGAGATGATTGAAAGATATTTAGTCATGGCTGAGTAGGCAGAGAACTCACCTACAGGAAGCTGAGCCCCCGGCATGCAGTAATGATATCAAGATGAGATGACATTATGGGATGTCCGCTCTGTGCCAGGCACTTTGCTACCACACTGTTCCCTTGTAGCCACACTGGGACCTTACAATGGAGGTGCTGTTACCGGTGCATTTATTATAGCTTAGGCCATCTGATAGGTGAAGTGACTTGTCTAAGGTCAAACAGCCATTCGCCTGACTTGCACTCAAAACTGAAGGACTTCTGAACCCAACCCATGGCTTGTTGAATCCTAACAGGGACCTCAGCTATACTTCACATGCCCGCCCAGCCCAGGGTGGCTCTGCCACCTGCCCTGTTCTCCCTCACCTCTCTCCTCCTCATCCTTCTCTTATGTGGCGCCCCCTCACTCTTAGCTCAGTGCCACCTCTGAGCCACTGGGCCACTTGCAGTCACCTTCCTCAGGTCCTACGGGGATTAGAGCTGCCAGCTTTGGGGGTAGTCACTGCTTCTGTGGGGTCTATTGAGCTCAAGCATTGTCATCAGATCACCTGTATCTGGAATGGCTTGGCCCAGGGCAGACTACTTAATACCATTCTCGCTCAGTTTGCTCATATATAAATTGTGAATGGCACACGCCCACTCAGCAGGTCCTTGAGTGTTAGGTTCGATGGTGAAACGAAAACATTTAGCACAGAGTCTGCCCTCGGGGCCATGTCATGTCCTTTGTGGGCTCTTCCTCCACAAAAATGTGTTAAAAATTATCATTGACAATTGTGTCGCTCTAAAGATAACTACATTCATTTATCCATTAAAATATATATATTTTTTTAACTTAAAAGTTCAATTTTTTTTTTCTTCTGCTTTCAAAAGAAATTGAAACATTTTGTGGGTCCCTGAAAGTATCGTGAGCCCTGGCAGTTGCCTGCCATGCCTACTACAGAAGGTGGCTCTGCTTGGCACATTGTCTTTGCTGGGAGTTGGATCAGGCTGCCCACAGGTCAGGCTAGTGTGTTAATTCAGTTTTTGTGTGTGTGTGTTTGAGCTGTAACTCCACAGCCATCTCTCACAGTGATGAGAAGTCCAGAACCCTCATAGAGTCACCTGTCAGACAGCTCAGATGGCCCTCACAGCTCTCATTGGGCAGAGCTTCATCTCCAAGCTGGGCTGTGCTGCTGCAGCTGGGCAGCACTGGCCGATGATATGATGAGTGGCTGTGTGTTGTACCTGTATCCACTGTCACGTCAGTATTTTCTCTATGGGGAGTAATCTCTCTTCGATCTCAGTTTTAGGAAAGGCATGTTTTGTCGTGATGTCCTCGTTCTCAGTGTTGACCTGAAAGTCTGAACTGTGTTTCCCTCTTTGCTTTGGCTGTCAGGAAGCTCACAGCTAGCATCCCTCTGGGACCTCAATGGCAGGCATTTCTGTGGGGAACTCTTATGTCTGGCTTTGTTCTTTTTGCTACCATCCTTTCTCCCTCTTTTCTCTTTTTGTCTCAGCTATTTTTTTTGTAACTCCAGGAATTTATTATGAGAACACAAATAATAGATTGCAGCAGTTTTAGAAAAATAATTTTTAATTAAAATTTTTTTTTCATAATTATGAAAGTCATATATTCCAAATTACAGAAAACTTTGACAATAGAGGATAGAAATACAAAGGTAAAACCAAAAATTACCCATAATCCACAGGTTAAACAGCTGAAAATATTTTCACATATTTTCTTGTAGACATATTATTGCAATCATAAGATATAGAAACACTCGGAAATTTTCCAGTTAAATTGCCCACATTACTTAATGTTTTAAACATAATTTAAGCATGTCACTGTACAAATGTGTCATACACTAGTTATCTGTGCCTCAGTCATTTCTTCTGACCCTGAATCTTTTCTAACATGAACAGCGCCGTGAGGAATAGAGACACATCCCTGATTGTCTCTCTTGCGTACGTTGCTTCTGTTCAAGCTCATGGTCTGACAGGTATGAGTGTTTGGGAGAGATTTCTTTCTGCTATTTATTTGACTTTCTGATGGCGGGACTTTGGGAGCCGCCTCAACTCCTTTGCCAGGTGAGGCACAGTGTGAGTGAATAAATGAATGGTTAAAATAAACTATTGAACAAATAAATCAAATAATGTTACACTCCTGTCCAGGACCCTAGGAATCCTTCTTGGCTTCACCCATTCCTGCAACAAATCATCTCTACATGCTGTCACTTTTGCCTCTGGATTCCTCTCTCTCAAATTTCATCTTTTGCCATTTCTCCTCACATGATGAATGATTCAGTAATATTACAGGTCTGTTTCAAGCTTCCAGGTCTTTACCCTTACACTCTCTTCTACCTGAATATCTTTCTCTTTCTTGATCATCTGACAATCTCCTATTCATCCTTCAAAACCTTGCTTTGGCATCTCTAATCTCCATGAACC
>NW_011888782.1:4888014-4890403 GCF_000151845.1 Pteropus vampyrus
GAGGTTGTGAAGTAACACATATACCTCGGAGTGAGAGAGACCCAAGTTCCAATCCAAGCTCTGCACTTACATCTTGTGTGTCCATGGGAAAGTTGCTTTACCTCTCTGAGTTTCCTTGTTTGTGATAATAGTTCCTCCTTCACAGGGGTTCTGTGAGGGTGACATGCCAGTTGGAAAAGTATCCAGCACATTGAGGTTGATCATAAATGTTACTTCCTTTCCCAGTGAGTTTGAGGGAGAAGAAAGTATAAGTCTTGTTTTTTTATTCTTCAATTTCAGGCAATAATAATAGCAACAATAATGTGCATTTCCTAGATATACAGCATATATTTTGTATTGGGCACTTCCTCCCCCGAAAAATCTTCCCTGATGCTACCAGACCAGGCAAGGCATGTGTATCTGTGGTAGTCAGTTGTTCCATTCACAAAACTTTTCCAGTTCTCCTTCTAGGCACATGGTAGGTTTCCAATACCCCATCTGCCTCCAGTTAGGTGTGACCATGTGATTCACTTCAGCCAATGAAATGTGAGTGGAAGTGAGTGATATGTGTCCTGTCTGGGTGGAAGCTTTAAGAACCAGTACATGTTCACTCTTCTCTCCTTTCAGGCAACCAGCAATGGGTGGAGGCGCCATTAAGTGAGGAGCATGAGTGACAAACCTTTGCTGCTTAACACCTCTGAGATTATTTGTTACTGGAGCATAACCCAGCCCAACCTGACTGATCCAGCAACTCCATAGTATAACATCCCCCACAGGCCACAGGCAACTCAAAGTAGAGGTATCTCATTCACATTTGACCCATGGCACCTCACCCTGTACCTGGGATACTGGGTACTCAGAAGAAAAAAAAAAAGCCCATTTTTCCTGTTCCTATTTCCTTCAGTCTGGAACTCAGTGGCTTGGACCTGGAATCCCAGTGTCTAAGGCAGGTCATCCCCCTACCCTCCTTCACCTCCCAACCTCCTTTTAGCTGACCATTTGAGTGATCATAGTAACCTGTGATCTATCACCTCCTCCAAATGTTTGTTCTGACAGGCAGTTGAGTCTATTTCTTTGGCTTCTAACTGCCCTTGTTGCTTGTTTTATTATTTTTTTAACACTGCAACCAGACCTACGGATACAAATATCAGCCAATGATTGCTCTGTGCTCACATGTTAACTCTTTTAATCTTCAGATTGCTTAAGCTCCTTGTCCTTCAATTTCCTCATCTGTAGGGATGAGACTAGCTATTTCTAATATCCATTCTTCATTTCTTCCTTTCTAATACACTTTCCACCACTACCACCACCATCACCAATTTTCGGCTGCACACATGGCTACCTGGGATAACGAGTACATTTTCCAGGCTTTTTTTTGAAGCGTATGACTGTTCTGGACAATGGAATATAAGCAGAAATGTCATATTTAACTTCTGGGGATTGTCCCAAGAAAGGCAGTATTCCCCTTTTCAACTATTCCTCTTTCCTTCTAGCCGAAATATGGATCTGACAGCTGGTTCTTAGGCAGCCACCTTGTGCTAAGAGGAAGATGCTAGCTATTGAGGATGGCAGAGCAAAAGTACACCATCAAAACATATACCAGGCTTGAGCTCCTTTCCTTTGGATATCATTTACCTGGCAGAGGATGTAACCACTATCTCACTTAAGCTTCTGATGCTTGATCAGGAGCATTGATATTACCTGAGAATTTGTTAGAAATGCAGAATCTTAGCCCCTAATGCAGACATGCTGAATCAGAGCCTACATTTTAACAAGATCCCCAGGTGATTTGCATGCAAAAATAAAGTTTGAGAAGCCCTGGTTTGAACTACTGTTATCTGAGAGGTGCCTATCACTCACAGCTGTACTCAGTCCTAACTAGAGCACCGCCCACTACACATCTGGGAAGATTAAATGAGATCATTAGATAAAGCACCTAACACAGGACTCTGCCCAGCATGGGAGCTAGAGTTATTGGGTTACATTGCCTTGGGGAGGGGGTTCTGTGAGAGAGCATAGATTGATGGCAACATCTATCCCTATCAACCCAAGGACAACCCCTAACTCTATAAAATCTTGGAGACAGGGCAGAGAGAGTGCAGTGTTTGTGAAGTAACAATTTGAGATGTTTTACATAAGCCATTGATTTGAAACCAGGAACGAACCTTGCAGAGTTTCACTCACAGCTTAACCCCATATGATGCAGGCCTAGGGGTTAGAAGGGGAAGGAGCTTTTAGAATGCTGATGCCAGAGCCCTTAGGGTGGGGGTGGCACGTGAGGGGCACAAAGGACCCCTTCATACCGTGCGCTCGCTTGAGAACAGCCGCGTCCTGCTTTCTCAGGTCAGCACCCTGGCTGCCGAGGGAAAAGCCTTCTGGATGGCGACTGCTTCTGCGGCTGTACTTATCC
>NW_011888782.1:4891283-4910103 GCF_000151845.1 Pteropus vampyrus
CAGCCCCTCTCCCGCACCAGCGCTTTGCTCCTAATCTCTTTTTTATTACTGTTTCCTGCTTAAATCCATTGTGTCCGTGCGGGTGACTCTGACATTTAGCACAGCTAACTGCCTACCTGTGAGGCACCACCCTGTCTTTTGAAAGCAGGAATTCTTTGGGCAGGCTTTTACCCAGGGGGCAGAGAGGGCGAGGTGGAGTGGGGGAAAGCACAGGGCCATGGGCTGGAGTTGGTTTCCCTGGCCCCCCAGCTGTCACCCCAGCCCCGAGCTGAGCCCTGGAGAGGACGCTGGGCCTGCCAACCAGGATCCATTCTCCCCTCTCCCCGTGGGGTCCTCGCTCCTCTGGAGCTGGCTGGTTTGAGTTGCCCCCGAAGCTCACTCAGAGACGAGGATTCAAGTGTAACTGGTTCATTTAGAAGATGATCCCGGTAACACCGCAGCGGTGGGAGTGCGAGATGGGAAAGGGCGGGGACTGCTGTGGGCAGACCTGCCCGGGACGCCGCTGGACACGCTCTGGGGCTGCGATGTCAGTCTACCGACTTCCTCTCCATCGCTGGCAAGGCTGCGCTGGGCACATCAGCTTGCAAAAAGCAGTCATCTGAAGTAGAAGTGACATCAGGGAGCTTTGAGCTGAACCTGACCAATCAGCGTGTCCCGGCCCCAGGCGACATGATGGGGGTCCTGGGCAGCACGTGACCTGAGGTGGTCCTCGTGGGAGGCCCAGGATTGGCTGGTGTTGATGGGTGGGGAGTGACCCACTTCTGTTCAGATTGCTGAGCTGGAGGGAGTGGCCTGGCCATTTTGCAACCAGGAGGGAAGAGACTGCTTTTCCAGGAAGCCAACATGGAAGAAATCAGAGCCTCAGAGCCAAGAGATCCTGATAGAAGTGTTTGAACACTAACGAAGTTCAAATGAATGAAAAATGAAAATGTTTGTTTTTGAAAAAATTAATTAAAAAATTGTCGTAAAAATTTGTGAATATTTTTATTATAAAAAATGTAAAATATACATAACAAGATTTATACCGCTGCAACCATTTTTAAGTGTACAGTTCTGTGTCATGAAGTACATTCACATGATTGTGCAGCATCTAAAAAAGGTTTTGAATATTTATTCCTGGGACGAGCACAGCAACTATAATCTATTTTGGGGGATGGTTGGTGCATCTGTTTGCACTGTTGATCCACAAACCAAAAAAGCGTCCTCTGGCTGAAGAGTTGGACGTATCCGTGAAACCACAGCCCTCTGGACTGTATGGTGGTAGTTGGCACCCGTCTGCCCACCCGTGCCAGCAAGGCCTGCCTCGGATTCAGAGAAAAACACTTAATCCCCAGCCGGAAGGAAGAGCTCGGTGCTGGCGGTGGGATTTCTCTTTCCTCAGGGGCCAGAATTCGTCTTACCCCTGAAATAGCTCCTGTGGTCTCCCAGGTTTGAACCCACGTGGCCCCAGATTTATTTGTACCCATCGTATTTAGGAGTGTCTTTTTTTCCCTCTTCCTCAGGGTAACAGCTATGGACAGACAGACAGACAGCAGCACAGCCATGCCCTGACTGGGGCCATGACCCACGTTGTCCATCTCTGATTTCTCTGCCTTTACTCTGGGGCTGACCCAGGTGCTGAAGCGGCAGAGCACGGCTTGATTTCCTCCCGTTCTGGCATTTCTTATGACCCAGGCACTCTCCTGCCCCCTAACCAGGACAGCTTCCTGGGAGTCAGATTGTTCCTCTGGAGACTCACCGTGTGGTGGCTGTGGGCAGTTTTCAGTTGTTGCTACATGTGGACTAGCCGTGTTACGTTACAGGAGGAGACCGGACTGGCCCTGTGGCTTCATTCTGTGATGGGGTGGTGGGGAGTGGGTGTGCTCCTGTGCTCCTACCCTAATTGTTAGGCCTTTAACAGAATGTCTTGAAGCCCTTTCTGAGCAAGCGTTCTGGGGTCAGGATCTGAGATTGGGTGAAAAGGTTATTAGCTCATGAAGCACTGTGTGCTTTTGATCTTACCAGCAGTTCAAGGAGTTTGCAAACATGAGAGCCCAGACGAGCCCCGGGGATCGGCACCCTGTTTTACCACAAAGGAGAGTTTTGTCTCGCTTATGTTTTTCCTCTGTCAATTTTGAGTCTTTCCCTCTCTTTTCTGTCTTTAGCTCAGTGTCTTCTTCTCTTCCTCTTTGCATCAGCCTCTGCGGCTCAGTATGTTTCTCTCTGTGTCTCCCTGTGTCTGTCTCTGTCTCTCACATGGGTGAGTGAGGGTGGCCACAACTGGAGACCACAGGGAAAGCAACCCAGGCTGGTCTCTCTGAAGAGGAATGATGGGTTTCCTTCCTGGGGAGAAACCCGGGCACACCTGCTGTCCACGCCCTGTGCCTCACTTGTCCCACAGAGCCCCCGGAGGACTTCAGTCCTGGCTGCCCGTCCTTGCCTCCAAAAGTCCCCATCGCAGGGCTGCTCGTGGGCTACGTGCAAAGCAGCTCTATTCTCAGGCTGGGCCAGACCTAAGGGGGAAGAAAAGTAGCACAAGACATATCAGTTTCAAGAGATGCTTAGGATTATTGTGCAATCAATTAACAAATAAAATATTATACAGAACATTTAAGCAGTTTAGCTCGATCCCTAAATGTCTAGATGGTCACAAAATGATCTGAGAGATCTTACTGGGAAAACTTTAGATTTGGGGGTTACTTACCTTTGAGCAAAGGCGGTCATCATGTTTACCTGTGCACTTAGGGGGCATGGGGACTAGCATGCCCACCGGGGAGCAGCCACCTTGCTCCAGAGGCTGAGGGGTCCCCACGTGGTAGCTAAGGGGGCTGAGGTCTGTTTTCACCACATCTGATTCACAACACCACCTGCCCTGCCCCCAGTCACATTAGTCACGTAGGTTCAGACCTCTTTGTCAACCCAGAACTCCACGGTCTGGCCTCAGGACAATGATCGAGTGCTCTTCTGCTCTCCGGCCATGCCTCTGGTCGTCACGAAGGTAATGAGAGGAGAGGGAGGGCCTGAGCAGGTGACAGTGTGGGTAGATTGTGGGCAGAACATCAGGGCTGCTGTTTGGGAATGACTTCATCCAGGAGGGGCAACTGACTAGGAGAAGTCTTGGATGAAAAGTGAGGAAGAACCTCCCAAAGCCCAAAGCCCTAGAGTGGGAACAGGTGTGGAGTGTGTGCAGGAGGGAGACGGAGTTCAGACTGGGGTTTGAAAGATGCTTGAGCAGTGGGTGACATGAGCAAAACAGTGTCTTACGTAAGAAGAGAAACCTAGCAGCTCTGGGGCAGGTGGACAGGGTCGGAGGCAAGACAGACAGCTAGGAAACAGACTGTGAACTGGTGCTTCCACGAGCAAGAGCTGATCTAAGCAGATGCTACCCAACCCCAGTGACAGCAGCTTGGCTGTGCATGTGCATGCGCGTGCATGCCTGTGTGTGCGCCCGTGTGTGTGTACATGTGTGTCTGCGTGCATGTGCATGACTGTGTGTGCGCCTGCGTGTGTAATGTCTTAGTCGTCTCTCACTAAATTCCCATCTAGTGGTCCCCTTGCCTCCTTGCCTCTCAATAGCTAATCTCACAGATGGCATGTTGAACGACAGAGGACGTGCACCAAAGAGTACACCCTATAGGAAAGTCTAGAACAGGTGAAAGCCTTCCTCGTGGTAGAAAGCAGATCAGTGGTGCCTCGGGGGCTGTGATGGGGTGATTGCTGGGGTGAGGGAAATAGTCTGTGTCTCAATGAGGTGATTGTTACATGGGTGCAGATCTCAGTCAAAACTCACTGAGTCAAATCTTTAACATCTACTTTACCGCACTTAAATTCTAACTCAATGAGAAAAAAATAGGCTGCCAATTATGAAATAGAAAATAAACAGGGGAGAAGGAGGGGAGCAGAACGAGTAGGATACGGCCTGGCTTTTCCAGGGCCCCTGAGGTATCTGCCAAATCTAAAATCTTACGAACACAGATGCCCTCAGCCGCTATGGCTGCCCGGGGCCATGGGCACAGACCTGCGAGTGAGGTTCCTTAAAACGTGCACCTTGGGTGCCTCCCTGGGTCACCCTGGCCCTGGTCTGGTGAGAGCCCTGTGGGCGGAGCCTGCCAGGTTTGAAGATATTTTACATACACTTAAAACGTTTGGCCAGCTTGTCTCCTTGTCCACAAGATAAGCCCCAAGTCCTGTTTTTAATGTTAGCAACTAATGCCTCAATTTGCAAATCCCAGAGTGGACCAGCTTACCACCTTGTCTTAAAAATTTTGTCCTCTGAGTGCTTCAGTTGACAGCAGGGCTGCTGGGGGCTCCTATGTGTTTGTTTGGTGCATGAGACCAGTTCCTGACACTCTTTAATTCCAGCACACTGCGGAGTGCTCTGTGGCCAAGTTGCAAAGAGGCCATCTTGGGCCAGGCGCATCTTCTCTGAGATTCAGTGTGTACTGTGTGTTTCCCAGGATACTCTGTAAGGAAAGCCCCCTGGAGGCCTCTGTGGGAGACACAGCTCCCTGCCCTCTCTCTGGGATACCCCAACAACCTGCCACAGTTCAGGGCCCTGCTCCTCACTCTCAGCCCAAGTCCCTCCCTCTCTCATCAGCGGTCCCCTCCAGCTCAGGTGGCCCCAGGGTTCCAATCCCAACCTCCCTGAGGAGCCTGTGGTGGAGAGTCCCTCCCCACTCCTCAGGCTCCTTGTCTTTAAAATGGGATTCGCAACAGCTGTAGGGACTGAATGAGGCCATGTCTACAAAGGCCGCAATGGGTGTTAATAGCAGAGTAGAGTCTGCTGTCGGTGCGGCGTCACGGCGGGAACTAGGCTGACAGCACAAGAGGACATTTTCTGCTGAGCACGGCCAGAGAGTTTCATCCTGGTGTTGCCTCTGACAGGCAAGCACAGTGGTGAGGGCCCAGGCTCGAGAAGCAGCCAGCCTGATTCACATCCCGTCTCTGCCACTTACTCCCTGTGAGGCTCTAGGCAAGTTACTGAACCTCTCTGTGCCTGACTTTTCTTTAAAATGGGATAATAACAGTACCTACCACACAGAGTTAACACGAGTTAATATAGATAAAGCACTCACAGTCCTAGCCCATAAATGTTTGCTAAATAGGCCTTTCCCTGTTGGGAAAACAGTTTAAGGCCAATTACAGTTAGATGTTAATAAAAGATTCTCTTTACTGTAAGTAAAAAGAGTAGCATTCATTCTTGATTTGAATCGCTGCAGGTTAACAATGTGGAGGCTTTGCCCTCAGAGAGAATGTGGGCGCCAATCCCAGCTCAACAATGTACCGTTGGTGGCCAGCTGGAGAACTGTCCTAGCTCTTCCCTCCCTGGTCCCATTGGAGGCTGGCGTACTTCCTGCCTGTGACTCTGGGCTCGGCCACGTGCCCCGCTTTGGCCAGTGGGATGTCAGCAGGAGCAGAGCAGGCAGAGACCTGGTGTGTGTGCCCAGTAGGCTGCTCTCACCATGGGAAAACTGTGCCCCTGCTTGTCGCTTGCTGGTCCAGGAACAATGACCATTTAGAGAGCCTTACATAAATTATCTCCTTTAATTTCTACAACTGTCCTAGAAAAAGGTCTTGTCGTCTCATTTTCCAGATGAAGAAACTGAGGCCCCCCTGGAGTCCCAGGACTTTTACCCCAATTGTGCTGTTGGTGGGTAGCACCAGGAGCCTGTTCCCCTCGGACCCACCACCCCTGGCCTGAGGGCAGAGCTTGGGGTTTGAGTTTCTCTTTGAGCGGGAATATTTCCTGGATCACACCCCCCATTGCAAAAGCCCATTCCCCCCCAGCAGGCGTGAGCAGTTCAGGAACAGCAAAGCGGGGTGCCCGCATTTCCCTGCTCAGGCAGACGGAGACAATGAACCAGACTCATTCAGAAGAAAACATTAGCCCCAGTGAATCTAATTAAGTGGTTGTGTCTGGAATGGAATGAGCAGCTTCTGACTGTCACTGTGAGGTTTCGCAGTTGACAGTTGATAGAAGATGATTTCATCAGAAGAGGCTGCAGCATTTACAGATGCTGCTCCCAGGAGCCCTCGGGTCTCCAGAGAGGAGAGATGGTGATGTCTGCTGGAGGAGATGGAGACAGCGGGGTGTGGAAAAGAATCTTGGGGTGAGAGCTCCTGAGTCAGATTCCTCACCAGTCAACTTGTCCCCGAGCATCTAGGAGTCCAATGAAACTCACAGTTGGCAGTGAGAGGAGGAGTCAACTGGGGCAGGAAAAGGGGAGCTACTAAGGCAGGAAGTGGCTGAGAACAGAGACCCCACTGCCGCTACCAACTAGTCCCATTCATATCACGTCCAGGAGAGTAAAAGTTGAAACCACTTCAAGGGAAAGTTATATCTCATGTGAAATTTGTTTCTCACACGAACATTCACGAGACCCTAACATGCCACAGACTTTTTCGCCTTATTCCATTCTCATGGTGACCCTGGCAGATAGGTACTGCGATTCCCATTTATTGATGAAAAACTGAGGCTCAGAGAGATTAATGACTTGACCAAGGTCACTCCACTGAGAATCACGTCCAGGTGTGTGTGACTTCAGAGCCATGATCTTTGGGGAAAGTTTGGTTCAATTCTTGTCTCTGCCCTGTTCGCAGGCATAAAACACAGTTGGGACTCCTGGCCTATCTTCTGTTGGGATGTGTTAGTTAAAATTAATCAAATGAGACTGGCATCAGAGAAGGTGGTATTCTTCAAATCAACTTGCTAGAGCTTACCACTTGAAGCATTTTGATTTCTGTAATTGTCAATGGTTTGAGGTGAAAATCACTCTCAAACACATGCCATTTGTTGTTGCCTAATTGAATGGCATTCAAAACATAATTATCATATTTCAGTCTTTTCCAGAGGACCCTGGTAATGATTATGAAAGTTACTCTGCTAAAGTAATACAGATGCCCTTCTGAACTCCTGAAGTGAATGGAATCATTTACCCTGCACTCAGGGGCTTCCATTTCTAGCTTCATGGGATGGTCTTTAAGTCTCACTCCTACTATTATAGTATCGACTATAAGTCCAGCTGCTGTCAAAAGTCATCTCCACACTTCCTACAGTGCTGTGGACAAGGAGACAAGATGGCCAAACCTTTTAGGTGTGTGTAAAATATGCATTAAAATTTGGGGTGGCCGATGGATCTTTGGCTGAGACTTTGTGACATTTATAACACCTGGTATTGCTCCTCCATGTCTTTTCTGCTTTCTTCCCAGCTCTCAAGTTGTGTTACAGACATTTGTGTTGCTATATGTATTATATCAAGATCAGAGAAGGTCTGTACATGATATTGAAGTGTTATAAGGAAAAATCTACTAGCTACAGGAGGGCAGAAAAAATAAAGTCTATGCATCAAAGGCTATTTGAGAACCTGTACACAGATGTAATGAGCAGCTTTACTTGTAACAGCCCCAAAGTACAAACAGCCAAATGTCTTTCAGTGGAGGAGTAGTGAACAGACTGTGGTATATCCAAACCACGGAATACTACGCAGCAGCAAAAAGGGAACAACTTATTGATACGCACCACTTGGGTGGGTCCCAGGAGCATTAGGCTGAGTGAAAAAAGCCAGTCCCTAAAAGGTTACACACTGATTTCATTTAGATAACACTCCCAGATGAGAAAATGATAGTGGTGAAGGCAGACCACTAGAGGTTACGCTTGAGGGAGGCTGTGACTGCAGAGAAGCATGAGGGAGCTCCTTGTGGTGACGGAGCCATCCTGTGTCATGGCTATGGTGGTGGCTATGTGAATTTATACACGGGATAACATTTTATAGAACCATACAGCCCCCCGCAAAAAAAAAAAAAAGTGCTTGTAAAAAGGGGTAAAATCTGAGTAAGGCCTGCACTTTTTATTGATGGTACTGTACGAGCATCAGGCTCCTGGTCTTGATAACTGCTCTCTGGTTAAGTGAGATGTTATCCCTGGGGAAAGAAGCCGGTGAGAGGTGCATACGAACGTTCTGTACACTATTTCTGTGACTTCTATGTGAGTTTAAAATGATTTCAAAATAAAAAAGTAGTTTTTTTAAAGCTTGTATAAGAAAGCTAGTAGAAACCATTTCTGGATTATGTTGTGTTCTCAATTATCTCCATCATTTTCCCTTCCAATCATGAGTTTTCCATTTATGTATAATGTTGCAATATAATTTAGTGTGCCTTAATGGCCCATAAAATCATTTTTTCCCTAGTTCTCCTTTCTGGTTGATTATTATTATAATTATAAAAATAATTATTACTCATCATGACTTTTTCTGAACTCTCATTTACCCAAATCAATGACCCAGATTTACAACATCTAAGAGGAGGCTAGGGTAGGGAGGGGTCCAGCAGGACTGGTGACATTAGACTATTTAAGAAAATATCTGGACTTTTGGTTTTTTTTCACTATAGCTTCTCTAGTGCCTAGAACAGCATCTGAAATGCTCAGTACATGCTTGTGGAATGCATGTACGCGGGCCCAGAGGGATGTGTCCATATGACCATAGGTTATGCACGCGTCCTTCTCTTGGATCCTACGGACTACATCTGAACACAGTTTTATGGAGAGGGACTCGGGGCAGGGAGGGTGCGGGGCAGGGATGTGGGAGGAGAGCAGGACATTTACTGTATATAATGCAGAAAGTTTCCCAGGCCTCTCCCCAGGTAACCCTGCTCCCGCTGACTGGCAGAACCTACTCTCTGAGGTCTTTGACTATAGATTCCTTTCTGTCTTTTTAAAAAAAACTTTATCAAAATGGAATCTTCCAGTAGGTACTCCTCTCCTTGTTTGGCTTTGGGGCTCACCCTTATGACTATGAGATTCATCCACGTTGTGTGTGCTGAAGTTCATTCTTTTTTATGCCAAGTAGCTTTCCCCTTGTGACTCTTCTGAGGTTCTGTTTATCCATCCACCTACGGATGAACATTTGGGTCACTCCCAGGTCAGGGCTGTTACAAACAAGGCTGTCATGCACACGAGTGTGTAAGTATCTCTATGAGACATGTACTTCATTTTTATTGGGTGAATCCCTGGGAGTGTGATTGCTGGTAAGTGTGTGGTCAACTTTATTAGAAGCTGCCAAACTATTTTGCAAAGTCGTTCCCACCAGAAATGATGAGAGTTCCAGTTTCTCCACATCTTCGCTCTCCTCATCAGAGCCTGTTGTTACTGGAAGAACTATAGATTCCTTCAGTGACTGATTGATTCCCTGCTTCCCTCCATTCTTCCTTCTGCAGCCATTTTCACGCTGCCCCTGGTTCCAGACTCTGGAGGGACAGTGGACAAAACCTGCACCCTGTGCTCAGGAGTTCGCAATGGACAGCACTTCAGGTGATGCTGTGCAGTCCCCACTTCTCATTTCCCCAATGAGGAGAAAAGACTGGGGCCCAGAGAGGGGCGGTAACTTGCCCAGGGTCACCCAGCAAGAAGCAAGGCCAGGGCGGAAACTCAGATCTTTCTTATTTCCAACTCCGGCTCTTTCCTGACACCTGAACGTCTCTCCGCTCTGTCTTCCTTCCCTTCTTCTGTCCTCGCCTCTCTGCCTTTGCTTATGCTGTTCTCTTACAGCAGCATCAGTCCCCCTAGGTTCTCATCTGGGACAGCCTGGCTGTTCTGAGAGGATTCCTTAAACCAACTTAAGTTCAGCTTCGAATCTTAGATATTCTAGAAGCCTTCGCCACCAACGCACACAATCCCAAAGTGGTGGGAAGGTCTCCGAGAGGCCCTGAAGTCCTCAGACCATGGGGCTCTCGCTGTGGGGCCCCCAGGCACTCCCTGGAGTGGGGCTCTTTGAGGACACCCAGCACAAGCCCCTTCCTGCCCCCCGGGGACTCCCCTCCTTTCTCCCTGCTCAGGGCCTCGCCTCCGCACACACTGCTTCCTCTGTCTGCAACACCTCTCTCCAAAGACTGCCGAGTCAACGCCAGTTCCAGCTCACAACTTCGCTTCCTCGGGGGAGCCCGCCTGCCATCCCTTCCTCCTGGTCTGAGACGGACCGCGTCCCTCCCCTCCGCTCCTCTCGAGTCTGCCTTTCCCAGGCTCACACACTGTCTCACTTGGACTTGTCAGGGGGCATACATGGTGTCAGCAAACTCTCCCAGAGTGTGGCTGGGGGACACACCATAGTCCACCACATCTGGGCTCCTGGGAAAGAGTTCCTTTGGCCTGTCATATCCCTATTGGATAACAGTGAAGTCTACACCCACAATACAGATGTGGTTACGTGGCCTTTCCTCAGGCAGGGTTGGGGGTGGGGTGTGGACAGGGCAGCATCTACTGGGCACTCACAATGAGCCAGGCCCTTTCCTTACCTTAACTCATCTGCTCCTCACACATGTCCCAAGAAGCAGGCCATGTATCACATTTCCAGGTAAGAAAATGGAGACTCAGAGAGGCTGTGCAATTGCTTAAGGGCACACAGCTTGTGTGGAGAGGACTTCCTGAACTCAGATCCACTGGCTGCCCAAACCCATCTTCCTGCCGTCACACACCTTTCCCACGGAGAGACTCCTTGTTCGGGGTTCATAATAGAGAGTTGCACAAACTGCAGTGCATGGACCAAAATTGGTTGAAAAATTTGAAATTGGATCTAGATAGGAAAATCTGGGTTACTTGTTAAAGTCTGATTTGTCTCTTCAAAGAAGAAGGCTTGTGTCCCAGTGTCACTTTGGGTCATACGTCATGAACTGAATTACAGGCAGTTATGAGGCTCTTTCCCAGGTGTTTCTGAGAAAAGAGCACCGGGTTCAGAAGGTGTTTTGCAGACCTGTTAGAGCTGCGGGTGGGGAGACCAGACCTTTCCGGGGTGGGAGGTGGGGGGTGGAGGCAGGGTAGGAGAGAAGGGGTGATCTGTGGGGACACCAGGAAGTTTCATGGCAGGGTGTTAATGGTGAATCACCATTGCCCCCTAGCTGGAATTTTGTCCAGAGTCAACTGACTTCTGAGAGAAGTACTTGCCCAGTCTGTCTTAGAAGGAGGCTTGGGAACCTGAGTTACAGTACCTGACATTACCCTGTGTAGGACATCGTAAAATGTATTTCTTAATGCAGGTTATAGCCAAAAAAGTTTGAATAAAGCACCTGATTGAATCTAATCTCCTTATTTTTCAGATAGAGAAACCAAGTATCAGAGAGGGTGAGGGACTCTCTTGAAGTCTCCTGAAGGAGCTGGGACCAGACCCTGCCTGAGCAGGGGGGTAAATGCCATGCAATTGGCTTATTGCACAGGAGTAGGGCAGAGCTGAGCCCTGGGCTGCGCACTCCCGGGACAGTGCTCCTCCCACCCCGCTGCACACAGCTCTGGGACAGATCTGACATTTGTGCTCACTACAGGGACCTCCACCCACTGCTGGGGACAGGAAGGACCAACTCCGCCTGGCCCTGCTGAAGTAGCTCTCGCCTGGCCCCTGCTTGGGCTCTGTGGTTAACATCTCTGTGGCACACCGACAGACTTTCTCTGTAAGTCTGAGTTTCTCTGAATTCTCTGAGGCACAGGATTCTGAGAAACCCAGCAGCAGCCTCGTCACTGCCCTCAGAGCCCTAGGTGAACCACATGCACGCAAGAATACATGCCAGGAATGGAGCCTCCATATTTCGCCACACAGTGAGTTTGGGCCCAGGTGATGGCAGATGGAAACACACAGAGGCTGCTGCGATCATGCTGGCCTCAGTCCCACAGAGAGGCAGAGCCCGCCACCATCCCTGGTGCTGGAGGTCACCTCAAATCTTGTTGGTTCAGCTGCAGGGGAGAGGGAAGCCCTGAGTTAGGGTGGTGCAGGCAGCTGCTTGCAGTCATTGAACACGTGAGTCCAAGGCCTGTGCCTTCCCCATCACCTCTTTCCATAGGGATACTGTGAGTATGACAATAAAAAATGTGGCAGTGAGGCAGTGCCTAGCATTGAACAGACTTGATTGTACTTGCAACGCCCCTGACAGGTGGCCGAGGCCAGCATTCTCCCTGCTTCCCCCCACCCCCATTTGACAGACGAAGAAATGGAGGCTCTCAGAGTTTGTCACACTTAAAGTCCCTTCACTGGCTGAGAGTGGACTGGAGCCCTAGCACCCTGAGGGGCAGAGAGGCAGGGCCGAGGGCGCTGGTGTCAAATCTCCTCGGGATGAAGTGAGCTTGTCTGGGAGTGACATGGGTCTTCCTCTCTCCCCAGCCTGCCACAGCTGGCTCTGGCTCTTTCCCTCAGGGTGATGTTTGTGGAAATGGAAGCAAAGAATGATGAAGGTTTAGGAAAAATCTAGGACAGGCTAGGCCTCAAGACCCGGGGAAAGTAGGGGGTTTCCCGGTCCCCCTAATCTCCCCAGTATTCTGGGCCCCCAAGTGTCCTCTGATCATTTCCTGCCTTCCCACACACTGCTCCAGGCTCACCACTCGTACTTCAGTGGTCTGAACTCAGTCACTGCAAGAGAGGCTGGGAAATGTGGTCCAGCTGGGCCCCTGCCCAGGGGTAGAGGGATCTGGACTTCCTGAAGAGTCTCTGCCACATTATTCTCATCTGAAGTTATCTCCTTCATTAATTTATGAGGGCAATCATTGAATAAGAAGGCTTGCCTTTCTCCCTGACCAGGCTACAAGCTTCCTGAAGACAAAGGTCTTACTTATCTTGTTTACTACACGACTCCAGCCCCTAGAACATAGTAAGCACTCAATAAATATGGGTGAGTGAATAGCTAAAGCCAAGAGCCCCTTTTCAGGAAGAGAAATGCCAATCCTGGATTCAGATGAAAGAGTTTAGAGGAAATGAGTCTTGCTAGCCAGGGCATCAGGGAACGTTATCTATTGCTATATCACTACTCACCCCCAAACTTAGTGGCTTAAAACAATAGTCATTTTGTTTGCTCATGATTTTGTGACTTGAGAAGGGTTTGGCAGGTATATCTTGTCTCAAGGGAAGGGTATATCTTATCTCTGCTCCTTACAATGTCAGCTGGGGCCAAAGGACCCACTTCCAAGTTGGCCCACTCTAAGTTGATGCTGGCTGTTGGTTTTGCATGAGCCTCTCCACAGAACTGCTTGGGCTTCCTTGCAGCATGGTAACTGGGTTCCAAGAGTGAGCACACCAAGAAACAGGAAGTAGAAACTGTCTGTCTTCTTAAGATCTGGGCCCAGAAACTGGCATTTCATCATGTTCTGCATATTGTACGAGTTAAGAAGTTATGGATCCAAGATCCAAGGGACTCTTGTCAGAGGAGTGGCAAAGAGTTTTGGGGACATGCTTTAAGACCATCACAGGAAGCTTCCTGGAGGAGAGAGGTGAGCAGCTGCAAACACTAAAGATTTGCATGGCACCCGTAAGCTCTCCAGAATGGCTGGAGCAGCCTTATTCTACCACAGCACGGCTGAGGCGCATTCTGGCTACCCCGAAGGAGCCTCCAGTCAATGGGCACGGCAGACTGTGTTCTCCAAAAGCGACCACAGCTATACTTCCAGCCTCACGTGTGCTTTTATAGAACATTGCCCGTTCTATCAAGAACTGGAATCTATTTCCCCTCCCTCTGAATCCGGGTGGGCTTGTGACTACCTCGATGAACAGAACGTGGCAGAAGTGATGCTGCATGACCTCCGAGGCTATGTCATAAAGGGTGAGATGGCTTCCGCCCTCTCCTGCTCTCCCTCTCTCCAGACGCTCCCTCTGGGAACCCAGGCACCACGCTGCAAGGAAACTCAGGTCATATGAAGTGGCTGCCTGTAGGTGTTCCAGCTGACAGCTCAAACTAAGGTCTTGGCATCAACCATCAGACATCTAAGCAACCCAACCTTCAGAGGATTCCAACCCCCAGCCTTGGGGTCTTCCATCTGAGGCCGCAGACCTCAGAGGCACCAGTGACAAACCTTCCTCACTGTGTTCTGTCTGAATTCCCGACCCATAAAAATAAATGATTGTTTTATGCCACCAAGTTTTGGGCCATAGTAACTGGTGCACTAGTCAAAGTGAAATATAACAGTGGCACCTCCAGAAAGCATTTCCACAGGCAAGAGGCGTCTGGTGGAACCTCGCCAGAGCAGTCAGGCCATTGAAGCCAATGTTCACCAGGTGTAAGCTGGAGAGCAAGGACAGGTGTTTTGGAAAGAAGAAATAGCATGTGTGACATTTCAAGCTAGGAAAGAAACTAGCCAGAGGAAGGCCAGTGGGGCTGGAGCACAGCCCTGTGGTGTGGGGGTGGGTAGTCCTGGCAGCCACCCTTCATCCTGAGGGCTCGGAGGAGGACCCTTGGTCAGATCTGCTTCCAGGTGAGGAGGTGAAATGGATAGTCAGGGGACAAGGCCACTATGGTAAAGAGTTGGGAAGAGGGCCTGACCAAGCCGTGGATGCATGAGGTCAAGAGGCTGTGTAGGAACTGGCGGCATCTGGCGTGGACAGCTGGATGGATGCAGGATGAGGGCCAGAACCTGGCAGGGCGGGAGGTGGGGTTACCCATGCCGAGGGCCAAGGATGTCGTTGGAAGGGTAGTGGATGATGTTCTCTTGTTTATGGCATGACCTTTGCTGGATGTCCTTCCCCTGGGAGGGTCCCTTGGGGAAGTGACATCCACTGAAGCTCTTTTACCCCTTCGGTTACACCTTGTGACATATCCCTCTGTTTCTAAGTCTGAGAGACCCAGGAGAGTTCATGAGGCTGGGCTGCTTCACCAGCTATAGCCCCAGTGAAGTTGGGCTCTTGGGGTTCTCCCAGCTGGGAACATTTTCTGGCTGGAACTGAATGATAGGACAGCATCAAGTTCTTAGTGAGGGGCCAGCCCCTCCATACAACACGTGCCTGTGGGAAAATGCAACTTACTTGGCTGCTGCTGTCACTCGGATTCTAGCACTTACCGGGCAGGAAGTGGAGTGCTCCTCCCTCACCACAGAGACGCTGGCTTACTCATAGTGAGCCAGGCTCACCACTCTCACCCCTGAGCCTTCTGGAGGCTCCCAGGTTGGAGGGAGGGCTTCCTCTGGGCTCCCATAGTATTTAAACCTTCTTTGGTGTTTCTAGTGTAGGAATTTCTCTTCCACCCTTTCTTGGTAATTTGAGAGGCATTTGCTGTTCAGTTGAATCTGCTGGAGGAACAAATGGCCTGATGTTGAATGAATTCTCTGAGTCAGCCTGTCATCCAGGGCCCTTGACCTTTTTGTGAGAACCATCCCTTCTCATGAGCAGACGTGCCTCTCACCATGCAGATATTTCTGGTCATATATATAGCCTTAAAAGGCTGAGAAAGCTGGCTGTGATAGAGGCAAATTACAAAATGAAAGTGACACTGTCCATAGCTCCTCTAACGGCATTACCAGCCATGGGCAACGCTCACTTGTAGGAGTTGGTAGCTTGGTGGGCCTGGGAGCAAGAACTTACTCACAGAAGCTGGCGCTTGGTGGGACTGGCGAAATGGTTCTTCTGCTGACCACAGAAGTAAGGGAAGGTGGCTCTCTGCACGGCCCTCGTCTGCGAGGACTCTGGACCCACATGACCACTCACCCATCAACCACCCCAGGGGCATGGCTTCTGCCCGGAAGGGCTCTGGGAGGAAGGTTAGAGCAAGTTCCTCTGAGTTCCCTCAAAAGCTGGCCCTGAGCAGAGATTCAAGTGTGGCTGTTTATGTGGGAGGAGGAAATACCACCAGCCGAGCGGGGAAGGCAGCCAGCAACTGGACCTAACCCTGTGGGGAAGGTACCCACGCTCACCTCTCCTCAGCCTTTGGCTGAGAGCTGCTCCCGGAGATGTGATTTCCTTGAACTTTCCAGCAGGCAGCGGGGCTGCATTCTGGGGCCTGGGAAATGGCCTCAGGGAGAGGTTCAGGTGGGGCGGGAAGGCAGTCCTGCAGCACGGAGGGCGGCTTTGCCAGTGACGTGGGGGAGAGTGTGTGTGGTAGTCACTGGTCAGGAGAAGCAGGGGGAAGCAGTGGTCATCAGCAGCATGAGCCATCTGAGACGTGTGCCAGGCCCTCCGACAGAACCTGTAGTTAATAGTCCCTTGGGAGGATGGGTCGTGACCCATGAAGAGGCGTGCCTGTGTCGGCTGGGCCTAGGAGAGGCTTGTTAGGGATGCCTCCCCTCCCCCAGAACAGGCTCTGTCCAAGGTGCCACTGGCTTCAAGGCTCTGCCTAAGCAATGGGTTCCTCTTTCCCTTCCTAATCAGTCATCTATGACTTGGAGTGACTCCGCCCACTCCTGCCCCGTGGCCTCTTCACTAAACCTCACAGTTAACTGGGTGTCAGTGAGGGTACCAGGACAAACTTGGTGCTGAGGGGGAGAGTAGGGAGGAGGGCCATGCTTTTGGGGACATCCCCCAAATGGCTTCTGGGACCAGCAGACTGAGCAGGGCTGTTTCAGGGCGGGCCCTGGGGTTGATGCAACCCCAGGAGCAGACGGCCAGGCCTCGGGGAAGCCTCTGGGGTCCCAGATAGCAGTGGAAGGGGTGGACTACATGACCTCCAAGAGCTTTTTCAGAATTAAGCATCACTGTCCTGCCTCTTACCACGTGTCAGGCTCTGTTCTAAGTGCTTTAAATTCTAACCATGCCCTATGAAGTAGGTGACTGCCATTAGCCCCATTTCTCAGATAAGCAGTCCGAGACTCCAGAGGTTAAACAGCTTGCCCAAACTGGAGAGGAAGGGAATGGCAGAGTTAGGTGTGAGCCTTGGGTCGGGCCTGGGTCTCAACCCCCGTGTGCAGTGGCGTGGGTGAAGCGGGTGGGGGCACAGCCCAGCGTGCACACTCACCTGGCTTTGCACTGAGCAGGGGGCTCTTCAGGGTCAGGCCTGGCCAGCACCTTGTGCCCCCAGCTCCTGCCTGGAACAAGTCAAGTTTCACATTATTCTTTTATTATAATCACATTGAATGGGATTATTTTGCCAAAAGGATAACTCATTTCTTAAATCAATATGAGTTATGGCATAAAAATAACGAGAAAAAAGCGATAAGATATAAATGGCACGACTGAGTATTCCATAAATCAAATGAACTGTGCCATTGTGAGAAAAATTATTATAACTTTTACATCTAATTAGTCTCAAGCCTGTTTATAGAAACTTTATATTTCTTTCTAATACTATAAAAAGAGAGCTTCTGAAAGCAATACTGAGGAAGAGGTTTTTGGCCCATGAGAAGGAAGCCTGACTTGCTAGTTGCTGCCCTCAACTCATCCTGGCCACCTCTCCCTGTGTCCCTGCTCTGGACACATGGAGGCCAGGGGCCAGGTGTACACCTGTGGAGGAGGGACGGAATGGCCTGGGCTCCACAGGACAGCCACTCAGAGCACGAGTCTTAAGTCTTCCATACACACTCTGGGGGAAGCTTCTTAAAGAAATGATAAAATAACGAATAAATTTGGGTCAACTCCGGCGGGTCACCATTAGGAGAAAACAGAACTGTCACGGAGCTTTATATTTGTTCATCGTCTCTGACAAGGTGGAGAAGTCATTCTTGTTAATGGCGAACGATAAAACCCCGGAAGGGCTGATGCACAGGATTCGATTCAGGCATATGCAGAGGAGGCAAATCGCAGGGCGGTCTTGGTTTATTGTTAGTCACATCCATTCTGCAGTGACATTATTTCTGACCAGACTGCAGTTAGAACATTAGCAGGAGGTCAACCCTCAAGAGTAAAAATCCAGTATAATGAAATAAGGTGAAGACATAAGGAATTTCTTTCTCTAATCTGTAACTCTTATATATAATGTACAGGTATAATTTTAACTCAAATTTCCAAACTGATCAGAGAGGAATGCATGAACACAGGGACATGTATAAAAAATGTAGACGACAATGAGAATCTAAACTTCACGTATATAAAATATATTTAACTGCTAATAATCAAAACACGAGGTTACAATGATTACATTTGTTAAAGAAAAACAAAAAAGGTTTCATATATTCAGGATTGAAAAAAATGTGCAATTAAACATAAGTATCTGATAAAATAAAAATGAATGAACATAAATTCTTTAATAGCACTGTAACCAATGAAAATGCAAACAATGCTCAGTTATAAAGAATAAAAACAAGTCACTTAAAAAAGATAAGACAGAAATTCAATTCTCATACCCCATGAATCTATGGGAATTTGAGGGTGGCATCGTCTGCAACCACTTCCCCTTGTATGTTTCTTTCCTGAGGGAGCAGCTTGTTGGGGGGCCACAGAAGCAACACCTCTGATGACCCCACTGGTTCTCATGTGGCGCCAATACGGAAGCATAGAACGGAGGACCCACCCCTGAGTGCTGGCAGGGCTGGGAGGTTCTACTGACCATTAAACAGGGAACGAGCCTAGAGCCTGTCAGTGTGGTGGGCATCTGGGAGCTGGTGTGTGGCCAACGACACTGCTATCTTGAGTCTAGCTCTTAGGGCAGAAGAAGTACTGAAAGTGAGCAGACGACGGTGGCCCAGCTGCCAGGGGACAGCCAGCTCCACGGCCCTTTCCAGTCTCTGACCTGGGGACCGCTGAGGATGGCTTCACACCTCTCACCTCAGAACTGAAGACGCCAACAGGTTCTCAAGCCTTTGAGAGGGAGTAATGACAATCTCTGCACAGCTGCAAGGCCACTCACTGTATGAGGACCTTGGGAGCTTATGAAATATCACCTAGGGGATGCGGACTTGGCAGCAACCTACTCAGTGAGACCACTCAGAGTCAGGAGCCAGAGCTAATCGGTGCATTTTCTTAGAGAGTGAGTGGAGAATCATGTCATTATCACATTTGTCTATAGAGAAATACATGGTTAGCAGTGGCAGGGATGTAGGTGATGTCTGTCCTCTCAAATGTGGTGGCTCTTCGACTGCTGCTATGGAAGCTTCCACTGTTCACAGGCCTTGCGGTCCTCAGAGGAGAAGTGTAGAGAACCAGTCACACCAGGGCACGGGCCACTGCCCCCGATGGAG
>NW_011888782.1:4910153-4915915 GCF_000151845.1 Pteropus vampyrus
CATAAATCAAATGAACTGTGCCATTGTGAGAAAAATTATTATAACTTTTACATCTAATTAGTCTCAAGCCTGTTTATAGAAACTTTATATTTCTTTCTAATACTATAAAAAGAGAGCTTCTGAAAGCAATACTGAGGAAGAGGTTTTTGGCCCATGAGAAGGAAGCCTGACTTGCTAGTTGCTGCCCTCAACTCATCCTGGCCACCTCTCCCTGTGTCCCTGCTCTGGACACATGGAGGCCAGGGGCCAGGTGTACACCTGTGGAGGAGGGACGGAATGGCCTGGGCTCCACAGGACAGCCACTCAGAGCACGAGTCTTAAGTCTTCCATACACACTCTGGGGGAAGCTTCTTAAAGAAATGATAAAATAACGAATAAATTTGGGTCAACTCCGGCGCGTCACCATTAGGAGAAAACAGAACTGTCACGGAGCTTTATATTTGTTCATCGTCTCTGACAAGGTGGAGAAGTCATTCTTGTTAATGGCGAACGATAAAACCCCGGAAGGGCTGATGCACAGGATTCGATTCAGGCATATGCAGAGGAGGCAAATCGCAGGGCGGTCTTGGTTTATTGTTAGTCACATCCATTCTGCAGTGACATTATTTCTGACCAGACTGCAGTTAGAACATTAGCAGGAGGTCAACCCTCAAGAGTAAAAATCCAGTATAATGAAATAAGGTGAAGACATAAGGAATTTCTTTCTCTAATCTGTAACTCTTATATATAATGTACAGGTATAATTTTAACTCAAATTTCCAAACTGATCAGAGAGGAATGCATGAACACAGGGACATGTATAAAAAATGTAGACGACAATGAGAATCTAAACTTCACGTATATAAAATATATTTAACTGCTAATAATCAAAACACGAGGTTACAATGATTACATTTGTTAAAGAAAAACAAAAAAGGTTTCATATATTCAGGATTGAAAAAAATGTGCAATTAAACATAAGTATCTGATAAAATAAAAATGAATGAACATAAATTCTTTAATAGCACTGTAACCAATGAAAATGCAAACAATGCTCAGTTATAAAGAATAAAAACAAGTCACTTAAAAAAGATAAGACAGAAATTCAATTCTCATACCCCATGAATCTATGGGAATTTGAGGGTGGCATCGTCTGCAACCACTTCCCCTTGTATGTTTCTTTCCTGAGGGAGCAGCTTGTTGGGGGGCCACAGAAGCAACACCTCTGATGACCCCACTGGTTCTCATGTGGCGCCAATACGGAAGCATAGAACGGAGGACCCACCCCTGAGTGCTGGCAGGGCTGGGAGGTTCTACTGACCATTAAACAGGGAACGAGCCTAGAGCCTGTCAGTGTGGTGGGCATCTGGGAGCTGGTGTGTGGCCAACGACACTGCTATCTTGAGTCTAGCTCTTAGGGCAGAAGAAGTACTGAAAGTGAGCAGACGACGGTGGCCCAGCTGCCAGGGGACAGCCAGCTCCACGGCCCTTTCCAGTCTCTGACCTGGGGACCGCTGAGGATGGCTTCACACCTCTCACCTCAGAACTGAAGACGCCAACAGGTTCTCAAGCCTTTGAGAGGGAGTAATGACAATCTCTGCACAGCTGCAAGGCCACTCACTGTATGAGGACCTTGGGAGCTTATGAAATATCACCTAGGGGATGCGGACTTGGCAGCAACCTACTCAGTGAGACCACTCAGAGTCAGGAGCCAGAGCTAATCGGTGCATTTTCTTAGAGAGTGAGTGGAGAATCATGTCATTATCACATTTGTCTATAGAGAAATACATGGTTAGCAGTGGCAGGGATGTAGGTGATGTCTGTCCTCTCAAATGTGGTGGCTCTTCGACTGCTGCTATGGAAGCTTCCACTGTTCACAGGCCTTGCGGTCCTCAGAGGAGAAGTGTAGAGAACCAGTCACACCAGGGCACGGGCCACTGCCCCCGATGGAGCTGAAATGGGCAGGGTGTCCATCCTATTACAATTGCTACACAGGCAAAGGAGAGGAAAAGGATCCTTTTCAGGGCTCTTTTCCTTAAGGAGAGAAACGTGATGCTTCGGGTCCATCGCGGTTCCCGAAGCTGCAGCTGACAAGGGAATCTCTATTCTGTTCTGAAGCCCAGAAGGCTCTGGCACATCAGACCTGGTCCTGCCCTGGCAGTGGTGCCTGGGATGCAGCTGAGCCTGGGCCAACAGCTGCTATGCCTGGCTCCCAGCAAGGGAAGGGCTGTGCAGAAATTCCGCACCCCCCTGGCATCTGGAATGTCTGTGGGAAGCCGTGTTCCCCGAGAAGGGACGCCAGGTCTAATTCCCCATTACTGCTACCTTAAGGCCAGTGGGAGATCCCGACTCTGGATGAAAATTAATTGGGTTTTTCCCTTTACTCCTTAGTCAACAGGTGAGCACAGCCCCCAAACTTCAGAAACTTTATGAGAAAACCGAATGAAAGATGTTCACCCCATAAAGTCAGGGTAATTTTCCAATTCAAGGAAGCAATATTCTCACAACCTTTGAAATCAGTGCAACAAAGACTGGCTTAAAGTGATTTTGTTTTTTGGTGTGAAAGATTCAAAAAGGTGAAATACAGTTGTTTAAGGGGGACAGTGATGGTCAGAGTAGATCTGGCCCGAGACTTAGAAATGTCTTCTTTAGCAAATGAAAAAAATCTAAACCACAGCACACCTAAATATGATTCCTAAGTTTATCCTGTTTCTAAAAATCACTGTAACTTTCTGAGAGGTCAGTAATGAGTTTTTCCCAGCCCTGGAATCCACTGGTGTTCCAGCTCATTCTGCTGCATTTGGCTCTGCCATATGGATTCCCAAGGAAGAAATAAAATCGGCTAAGATACAGATTTCCAGAGGAAAAGTTTTCTTGGTATCAACCAATTTTCCTATGCCCGATGCTCGGAGGGAGGGAACATTCGAAACCAACTCGTCTTCCTTCTTCTAGATATAACTGATGGAGCTGTCACACCTTCTTAGTTGGGAAGCAGAAGACAGAGGAAAAATCTTTGTGACTGTGGTCTGGTCTTTTCTGACAGTGAGTGTGAGATGGGGTGGGTGGAGCGGGGGTTGGGTGCTGGCCCGAAAAGGCCTGTCTGCATCTCGTGAACATCAGTCTGCGCGCCCTGTGGCCCTAAAGCTTCTCTCCAGGTTCCGACGGGCTGCTCCAAAGCCGCATGCATGCTGGGAAAGAAGCGTGGGTTTCAGAGGGCTCGGCTCAGCGGGCTTCGGGGCTGCTGAGGGTGGCCTGGGCACTTTGGCAGATGTCCAGGGGGCTCACGATGGTGAAGCCGGAGTCCTTGCTGTTGTTGCTGCTGTCGTCATCGGGGCTGGAGCTGGGGTTGCTGGAGGACGCCGAGGCCGGGCCCATCAGAGGGTCGGAGAACACCAGCGGGAAGCGGGCCAGGGCCTCACTTTTCCCAGATGTGCTTCTGAGGGTGCGAAGAGGCTGGGCCTGGCCCGAGAAGGAGCCCCTGGCACTGACCCCCTCGTCTTCCTTGGAAACCAGGATGAAGTCGTCTGAGCTCCCTCTATCCGTGTGCCCTGATGCGTCTGAAGAGGCCTGTGAAGCACAGTGAGAAGAAGTACAGGGGGTGAGAGAAGACACCAGGGAGACGAGCGCTGCGTGGAGGCCCTGCGAGCCGAGGAGAGCTCCGCGGAGATGGGCCCCGCGGAGATGGGGCCCCGCGGAGATGGGCCCCGCGGAGATGGGCCCCGCGGAGATGGGCCCCGCGGAGATGGGCTCCGCGGAGATGGGCTCCGCGGAGATGGGCCGCCGCCCGACGCTCGTCCTTAGATACACGATGCTCAGGCCTGCTGCCCCGAAGCCCAAGCCCTTCTCAGTGGTGCGGGGCCAGCCTCTCTGAGGCTGAACGCTGGTGTCCCAGGGGAACGCAGTAAACTTCCTGCTCGATAACCTGTTGGGAGAGGCTGGCTCGGGAACCGGCCAGCAGGCTGCAGACAGAATCCCTATCAGCTTCACGTGGCGCCCTGCCATACAAATCACTCATCTTCCTTGGGCTTTAACCTGTGAAATGGGGAGCAGGGGAGCTGTCCCTGTCCTAGTGTATGGTCACCCTGTAGTGAATTAGAATTGCACAGGACTGGTTCCCTAATGTGAGCTCCAGATTTGGGGTGATTTTACTACTTGCTTAGAGTAGAGCTTTAGGGGGACCTAGGACACTTCATCTCTTGTCCTGGGTGTGCACTTGGGGGTCCCATGGGGCCACGGTGGTAACTGGTAGGTTCTACAAACATGAGAACCAAGAACGGCAATTTCATAGTATATGGCAGAAAGTATAGAGATGGAATTGATTTATTTTACAATTATTTTCCTTTTATTCTAAGCAATTATGAGTAGCGTTTTGTTTCTTAACTAAAAAAGCTGACATCCATGAACACTGGTGACGGTTTTGGGTTAAGATCAGAAATAAAGCCATAGTCTGACCAAGGATGTTCCAACTCCTGCTTGCCTACTGTCCCCACAGTGTGGGGGACTGGTGCAGGGGTGTGAGGTCGACTGAGACAGAGCCCGGGGACTGGTGCGGAGGTGTGAGGTTGACTGAGACAGAGACCCTCAGCTAGAAGTGCCCCTGGGCCCCAGCCTCCGGACCGGCACAGCCAAGGCCACCTGCGAGCTGTGGGCAGCGCCTGGCCACATGGTTGGCAACACTTGTATGGGAAATCTGAATCTCGTTCTCTTCGGTGACATACAGGGTGAGTGGCTGAATAATGGCTCCCTCCAATAGTTCATCTGCCTTAAGACATTTAATTGAAGGACAGAAACAGAAGTTGCCTTTAAGATCACAGTGCTGAAACAACAGGCATTGAGGTTCCTTGTCTCAAGTTTTAAAGCTGTTTACATTCTCTGAACACATTAATTCTTATGAAACTGAGGAGATGCAGCACGTGACACTCTGGTAGACCGGGACGTGATCACGAATGGCACAAGGCAGTTTGGTCGGGAAAGACTGTCCTTTTGCATCCCCATCGCTGTGCCTCTGTAAGGGGCACCTGGTCGGGGCCATGTCACCTTTGGGGAAGCTGGAAGGGACATCGGAGCAGGGCTTGTCCTCATACACGTATGACATGGGATGTACACACAGCCGTGTGGGACTCAGCTTTGACCTCCTACTTCCAAAGTATAGATAGACACTGTTCAAATGACTATTGTCCTGCACTGTATTCTGTGAAAACTTTGACCTCTCACCCCACACAAGGTCTGTGGCTAGAATGCTGCTTGGTAGAACTTAGGTTGAAAATTAAAAAAGTATATACAGCATGTCCTATTTTTAGAGTGGCAGTTCTACTATAGAAATACCATGATAAACTATTCTCCTTTAGTTTATAGTGAAGATAATAAGAAGACTTTGAAGAGGAGAAATATGTTACAAAGCCTGTGACTAGTAAAGTAAAGAGGGTTCTTACCATCGCTGTAATTATCTGGCATGTTTCCGGAAAGGTAGTGAAATCAAGTTATAAATTTCAGGTAACACCCCCACCTCCCTGGCCACTGCCCGCCCCCAATTCCCAGATAAAGTCACAGACTGGCTTAGACAAAGCATGTTAGAGCCGACAGGTCCTCAGTGACTAGGTTCTATTATTACCCCTCCCCCTGCCTTTATATTACAGATCAAGAAATGAAGCCCAGATCAGAGACCTGATGTCTTGGCCAACGTCACAAAGCAAATGAAAAGACTATTCTTTTGGAATCCTACCTAGAACATTTTTCTAGACACAAAGATGCCTTCTTTCTGGGTTTCCATAGCAGACTTAGCT
>NW_011888782.1:4916855-4919273 GCF_000151845.1 Pteropus vampyrus
TGGAAGGGAATCAGTACAGGCGAGAAGCCCTTCTGTCTTCCCCTTTCCCACTGAGCCCTACAGAGGAAGACAGAAAAAGAGAAGGCGGTGGTGGGGTCTTTTGGCCAAGGAAGGGCTGACTGTTTCAGAAGCACGTGTGGAGGCAAAAGGCCTCGCGGGTGCCGCACAGGAGTGTAGCTCTGCCAGAAGGAGGGCATATCTCATCCCGCTGCTCATCTCATAGCTCGCTCGTCCTGAAGATGCACGCGGGGGTCCACGGGGCAGTGGGTAACAGGTAGGTTCTTACAAACATGAAAAGCGAGAATGATAATTGCAAAGTATAATCAAGAAATTTTAAATTGAGCCAACTCATTAGTGTGTTTGAAAGGTCTTTTTCTGTAGTTTTTTTTTACACATTCAAGTAAAAGAATCATGCTAACATTTTAAATAAAATTGCCAATTAAAAACGTTCGGGGCTCAACGATATTTGAATAAATAAGTGATTACTGAAAAATCAAACATCTGTGCAGAAAACAAGAATTAGGAAGAATTAATCAAATTAAACTTGCAATTTTAATGTTGTATTCATGGGGCTAAAAATGCAGACTCGAAATGCTCGATGAAAACTTCCTTTAAAAGCTGGATGAAATTAACTATACAGAGTTCTCTCTTATTGAAGAGTTCTCTTAAACTAAAAAACCCCTCCCATTCTAAAATATCATTCTTTTTAAAACCATAAAAAATAAATAATTTACAAGCATCTGGATGCTAGCTTCTGAGAAAGCGACTTAGTGAGATTTTGCTAATGTTCATTTTTCAAGATAAATTTTGTAAGCCGTTTAAAAAAACATGATTAGGAATTTTTAGTCTTATCAGATAATGCACAGCGAGGCAGCATGGTGGAGCTAGACGCTTACTGCACTGGGACAGGAGTTCTGAGCATCGTGCCTGGTGGGTCTGTGTGCCCTGCTGGCCTCTGTTTTCTCACTGGTAAAATAAGCGGGCAGGACTAAGCGCACGAGGAATTTCTTAGATTTTTCCTAACTATAAAATTATGTGATTTGATGTGAGAATAAATGACACACGATGTCGACACCTGAGAGCAGGAGTCAGCACACTTGGGCCCATGGGCCAAATGCAGCCAGTGGCCTGTTTTTTGCATGGCTCTCAAGCTGTGAATGGCTTATAACATTTTTAAAGTGTCATAAAAACAAAGAAACAAAATAAACAAACAAACAAACGAACGAACGTACCAAATACAAAAATATGTATGTGACAGAGACCAAATGTGGCCCGCAAATCCTAAAATACTAACTATCTGGCCCTTTACAGGAAAAGTCTGCTGACCTCTCTGCCATAGAGGATGGACATTAATGAGAAGTCCTTCCCCACGGAGGCAAAAAAGGTTCTAGCCAAGTGAAATACACTCAAGACGGCATCAGGAAAGCATGGAGAACGGAGGCATCAGCTGGAGGCAACTGACCAGTAACTGAAGCAGAGATCTGGCTTCCTAATGCCACACATGGGACTGGCGGGAGGTTCAGGCCAAAGCTGCTGCATAAAGGCACAACTCTATGGCACACTAGTCTAATTACTATCATTGCGAATGGCACCCCCGCTCCCCCACCAAGGGCACCAGATTATACAACATGCACAGTTATATGCAGCACCCCTGGCTCAGGCCGCTCGTGGTATTTTACAGTTGAACCTCATACCTGTTAACATACAGTAACTTTGATATGGTTTTTATTATTCATAACTTTGAAGAACTTACGTAAACGTGCCCCCATCAAGTTAATGTGACATTGTTCATCAGAGCTCCTGTACCTGCTTGGTGGCCCCAGGCGTCTGGTCACTCTGGCTCTGGCCTTGGCCCTGGCCACTGGAGCAGTAGTGGTCATCGGAGATGGTGATCTGTTCATTCTCCTCGGCTTCCAGCTGGCTCTGGTTGAAACGCAGGGAACCTTTTAGAATGTCTTTGATCTAATTTCAAAGAAGAGGAAAATAAATAAAAAAGATAAATGGGTTTGTTTTTCAAAGCTAGCTAAACCTCTAATATTTTTAAACTAGAATTGTCATTGACCATTTTTTATAGTATGGATATCAATAATATCACCGTCAGAAAGAACAGAAAAAAATAAAATCCAACTCTATCAAAGCCATTGACTTATTAATGACCAAGGAAAATTTCAGTCTTATCGGCCAGGTTCTCGCAGGGTCAGACATGGGCGTCACGTCCTTGGCAGTTACTTTACAGCAGGAAGCAGCGTTTGCCTGCACACCCGGCCCTGTTGCACAGGCCTTGGCTACTGAGGAGCTCCACCCCAGTGGGGCTGTTAATCACGCAGGCACACGTTTGCCACCAGCACTGTTTTCATTGACATTTACGTTCCATGGAACCCTTTAAGGGGTGTGTAAATGTGGCCCTTGAGGGTCTGA
>NW_011888782.1:4919943-4980910 GCF_000151845.1 Pteropus vampyrus
GCAGAGGGGAGACGGAGCCTGGTAGGCACGGCCTTCCCGCCGACATCACATAAATGCATTCTTATAACGAAAGATGTGTCTTCACTTCCACAGACAGACCAGGCAACTCTGCTGACCTACACAGTGTGGTAAACAGCCAGCCTAGAGCATTTAGTCAACTGGGAGGACACGTTTCAGCCTGGGCTTCTTATACTGCCTCACAGTTCAATGATGTTAGCTCACCTCTCTTTCTAAAGACCAGTTCCTCCCAGGTGACTGGAATTAATAAAGACACCATCTTTAAAGATTTAAACAGCAGAGCATGTTGTCAGTTCGACGCAACAATAAAAATAAAAGGACAGTCATGGAACAACAGGTTACCATCAGACAGTGATGCCAATGGAGTCAGCATGATGTAACCCGGAAGCTATTCCTCTATGTCCTCCAGGAGGCTTAGCCTCCACCTGAGAAGACATTCGTCCAGACCTGATCTGAGGGATCTGCCCAGCCAGCTCTGACCACCAGGTTCGGCATCAAACCAAGTTGCCCACCAACAGGTTAAATATGCTGTGGTCCTCAGCTTTCCCCCACCACCTGCCTGTGGGATGCTCACGGCCCTATTGGTAGCTGTGGCTTTACTGAGGCAGGGATTCTCAGGGGAGCCCAGGGGGCATGGAAACCCTCTCCCTTGGGGCTATGCAAGAGAATGTGTGTGTCGGGGGCAATTAAAACACACTTTAAAAAAGGTACGGGAATGTGCACCAATCTGAGAATCATTTCAGTAAGTAGGCTCACCCTCCTTTATCATCTGCTTTTTTTTTTTGTGGCCTTAAAAAATACCCCGTTTATAAGGTCTTACATGCAACATTCTTAGTCATTCACTCATGAAGTTGTCCTAGTCTCTACTAGCGCCTCCTCAGTTCCATGCCTGCCCCTAACAGCCACCAGAGCTATAATATCACTCCTTGCTTGCTCACGTCCCTCGGGTGGGAGAGGCAGAGCCAGCACACTGCTCTCTTGGCCTGGAGGCCCTGCCCCAAATCAGTGCAGACCAGCTCCTCCTCATTGTTCAAGTTTCTGCTCCAGCGTTGCCTCCTCAGAGCAGTCTTCCTGCCACTCACACTAAAGGAGCCCGAGTCACCCTCTAGTCTCTACCACATCATCTCTTTTTCTACACTGATAATAAGCACTTGTCGCCATCTGACATTCTCATATGTATTTGCTGGCTTATTTGTTTTCTATTTCCTTCAACAGGAATATAAGCTCCCAGCCTTTAGAATAATGGCTAGTACATTTCAAGTATACAAGTATTTACTAAATAACTGAGCGAATGAACGAACATGGAAAGATACTCTTGCAATTTGCATTTCAAAACATTGTTATTCTAAATATTTCCGAAAAGCATTTCCAGTAAGGGACCAGGCAAAGACTGATACCAGAAACACAGGTCCAGCTTGACAATTTATTAGAATCTTCAATAAGAATAAGTCTATATACCATGCTGATAAGTCCTCTTACATACTGCAACAGAAAAGCAGCAGTTTTTATTTATTCAGAAAACGTGACTGTAGTTTCTGACTAATAGAAAGGCCCGCTCCAAAACAAGAAAGCAAGATGAATGGGAATGAAATAACAGATATAATTAAGAGAGTGAATGTTTTTGGTTTCCTTAAAAGCCTGTAACAATTTGTTCTCTCTTAACAAAAAAAACAACACAAAATCCACTCAACAAGACATTAACAACAACCAACTGCAGAAAATTAACAAGAAACAGTTCTGTAGGTCTTTTAGAGGATTGAAAAAGGTTACTTTTGTTTTTATGACTGCTATGGTTGCTAAGGCTGAGCTCTGAGGGCCTGGGGCAGGCAGTATGGTGCACAGTAGAGGGGTAGTTTGGTGGGGCCAGACCCTGAGAGGAAGCTCAGCAATGGATGTAGGAATATTAGGACTTCTGTAGGAAGCATCGGGCCCTTCCTGGGTCCAAGGAACTAAAGGAGGGGAGGCCTTATTGGCTATTCCCGACAAATCGGGGCGGGGGGCTAGGAAAAGAGATCTGAAAGAAACCAAATGTGACGTCTCCTGCCTGCCCCTTTCATAGCCTGCTGTGGAACGTATCCTGAAGCAAGACGGTTTGGCCAAACTGCCCAGCTCCTGCCCCCGATGTCATGATGGAGCTCAGGCATTTAGGGTCATAGACTACAGGCCAACAGGGCAGACAGTGGCTCCAGTGGGGACAGAGGCCCAGAAATTTGTAGGATATTTGTTCAGATGAGATGGTTAACCTGTAAGAGACTGAGTTGCTTTTAATTGGCAGGTTTGAGCCTTGGACTGCTATTGGTGGGAACAAAACCTCAGAGCAAGATTTCTACACATCTGAGTTTTGTTATATAGATTTACTATCCCACTAGAGAAGTATCAGAGTCTACCTGAGATCTTAGAAAATTATACTGGTCATGCTGCCTGAAAATCCCATGAACCAGAAGCACTAGCCATCCTCTCTTGGACGCCTTTGTTTTGCTGCAAGCCTACCAAGAGAGGTGTGGTGATGCTGGCCGGAGTAGGCTGAAAACAGGAGGGATGGTGACGGCAGAAGACATGAGCATACTAGGAAAATGGAACACGGCCTGTCTTTTATTACAGGCCTAAGTGGGAATAATGTTTCACGTTCTAAAGACCATCTCTGCCCTGTGTTCTCTCTTGATAAAAGCATGAGCAGTCAACAAGCCTAGACCTTCACGACTGCCCTGTCACTTAGGTCTAAAGAGGTGGCAGAGCTGCCGGTGGGCTACTCCAACTCCACTCTCTACCCATTCCTCACCAACAGGAACTAACCTAAATGAGGTCAGTCAGAAATAGGAAGTCACTATATGCAAAACAGACCTTTCAGGAGCACTGGCACTAGCATCAAACAGCTTGAAGTTTGATGGTCTTGTGTGCTGTGATCTGTGTGTCGCTAAAACCATCAGTAAGATGGGGGTTATATCTCTCTCAGAGGATTGTTTTGGAGCCATTAGAAGAGATAATCAAAGTGGTCCACTTCTAGCATATTACTATTATTGCTTAGTATGTTTTCTTCCTCCTTCTCCAGTATCTTAAATACCCAGATAAGTGGATTTTACTTTCTGAGGTTCTCTCATGTATAATAGACATTTAGTTACCCTGACCTCTGACAATCTCATATAAGGGCTCTCCCAGACTCTAAAGAAATATGCAGGCTGTTATTACAAAATAGAGGGGTCACAGGCATGCCCAGCATGGTAGTGGCTGAAGAGTTGGCCATTAGCAAGGAAGTGGGCAGACCTGTCGTTTGTCACTACTGACTCTGGCTGCACCACTGGGACTTCTGTTCACAGAGTGTGAGCTATAGTTGTCCGGACCTGGGAAAAGACAGATTTAGGAGAAGGCAGGTTTAGGAAACGATAGGCACCAAATTGATCCTTTAATTCATGGTGTGTATCTCTGTGTGTCCCTGCCAATGCCATTCTCTCTTCTAGAAGGCCTGTCTATTCTCCTTACAATACCAGATCTTTCCTCATCTTCAAAGTCCACCTTAAACTTGAATTCGAGCATCGGCTTCCCATTATCAATATTCCCTCTGAAATCATCTATTGTTGGACTCTCTCCACATCTACAGATGGACTCTAATCTTTTACTCTTGGAACTACAAATACTAAAAGTTTTCTGAAACTGCACAGTTCTACATGGTAAACCCTGGTCCCAAGGTCTTTTGGTTCCAGATGTGGCACTCAGCTCACTATATCCCTATTACCTGTCCCTGCCAATGTTTCTGAGCTCACTGGTGCTCTGGGAGGACCCTGGCTTGCTTCATGTGAAGCTATGTGTCACTTCCAATATTTCTGGTAAAGTATATTTTCTTTCGCTCTCTCCCTCTGCTTTGAAGTTTTACTCACCTCTTCCATACACATGGAGCTCAGTTTCAGATCACCACTCTTTCATTTCACCCTACCCTCAACTTACTTTTCCCAGAACCTATCTTTACATCAGAGAGCAGGTATTTAGTAAGTATAAGCTGAATGACCAATGTGAGCCTCTTCCAGAAGCATTAGGGCTCATTCTTATCACTCGAAAAACAGATGCAGGTATTTCTCAGATAAAGAACTGAAGGATATTAACATGATCAACCAGATCCTGAATTGAGAAATGAAAGGGGGTGGTGAAGGGAAATAACATTTGTTAACGGTCTATTAAGAGCCAAGTACTGAGTCAGGCATTTCATGCTCAGTATTTTCTTAAAAAGCAAAAGGCACATCACACAGAAAATATAATCAAGGGTTCTATTTTGCATCCAGCTGCCAGAATGGCTGAAAATCCTAAACTCAGCACTGGGAGAGAAGCATCACTTAGGAAAATCTAAGGGAGAGATTAGGCAAATGCGTGCATTACCCTTAAGAACAGTCCTCAGGCCAATAAACAGTGCTTAGCACAGACTTCCAAATCTTCACTGATCTCTACCATTTGGTGTATTACGCTCTTAGGGTTTACCCACCAGCCCGAGAGTGACAGAAAGTGTGCCTCCTCACCGTAAAATCTATTATATTCATGACATAGCTGCCATCTTAGGGTCAACCTGAAAAAGAGACTTTACATATATTTTTAAACTTAAAAGATTCTAAGCACCAGTAATGGTTAGATGCCTTTGCCAGAATATGTAAAAATCAAAGTAGAAACAGAGTGAGGGCTTTACTAATAGGAAACATCCTGGGATTTTGCCATTGTGCCCTCTCATTTTGGAGCAATGAGAAAGGAGAGCAGTTTGGCTAAGATTGTCATAAAATTACATCATTTAGTCAAATAAGATCCTTTGAACTGGGTTTAAGATGGATATATTTTTTTCGTGTGAATTTCAGGCCATAAAGGTTTTGCTAACATAAGGATCTAGTCAAAGTTAAGTGCCGCCCCTTAGCTGGGATTTAAACATGGCCCAAGTCAATATTAGCCTTCTTATCTTGGGCTTCACCTCCCCACGACTCACAAGCTCTTAAGCTCAGCATGAGATGCTTGTGGTGGCCACAAAGTCCTTGAGCTTTCAAGTGATTGGCAGCAAGCCTGTTTCCATAGAGATGGGGTAGATACATCTTTTGTGTATTGGGTCATTAGCTGGAGAGGACTGGGATTGGAGGAGTGGAGAGGCAGCCTGGTATGGAGGGGTGAGAACAGGTTATGAGGTCAACCAGTTTAAGAAAGATGAGAAATTTGGAAATTACATTGAAAAAAGAGAGAGAGGGACAGATACTCAATTTGGGCTTCTCCTTTGGAAAAGCATGTGGGAAAATGCAAGAGAACCAGAAAATGAAAATAAAATGATCAAAGATGGAGAGTCTGTACTAAGCTTACGTGATCAGAGTTGTGGTATCTTAGCTTGGAAAAAGAGAAGATAAGTGTGTGGTTTGTTAGGCTTTTCTAAATAGGTATAGGGTTGGTACAAGAAAGATGCTGACCAATTGTTTTAAGTCCTCTGATAATAAAACAGGGTGTGGGGTGGGGAAGACTTCAACCAGAAGAGGACGAGTTCAGGAAGGCTGAAAACAAGTGAATTTCACATGATTGAAGGCTACATCAGAGTGCTGGGGGAGGCTAGGAGCTCTCTGCCCACAGATTTCAGTGTGTATGTGCCTTAAGTGTGGGGTTATGAATATATTAATTGAATTTTGCCCAAATAATTTTAAGTTCTCTTGTTCTTTGCTGCTTCTAATCTGTCATGGGCCAGTAACAGCAGGTCACCTGCGGGCTGTTAGAAAGGCAGAGCTTCAGGCCCCACATCAAACTCACTGAATCAGAATCTGCATTTTAATAGGATCCTCGGGTGAAGTGTATATTTTCCTTCTATAGAGGACTCTGCTACCTACAATTAAATGTAGTCCTTAACATTCTTAAAATAATTATGAAAAGCTTTTATCACAGCGTGGTTAACAGGGAGAAAGCTGTCTGGTGATAACTTTTTCTCTATTTTTTAAATGTCATTAGTTAATTGCCCTATTGAAGACATCCACTGAAAGGTGTTTTGATAAACATTAGAAAATCAGATTTATAAAGTTGTTAGAGAGGCAAATAAACTGATTTTGAAAAATGGACTCCTCTTAAAGCTAATTTTTACATAAATATTATGACAAGTGTAAAATCAGTAATGATGTGTGCAATAAAATATCAGAAGATCTGAGATCCAGCTACTGATTCAAGTGTGGCCTTAGTAGAAGCATCAGTGACAGAGAAGCCAAGGACTGGATTTGAGTCTGGACTCCTGGTGTCAGCTAGCTGTGTGGCACTCATCCTTCTGGGCCTTGGTTTCCTCATCCGTCAAGTGAAGAGCAGCTGAGATGGCTTTTGGGGGTTTCACATCTTTAACCTTCTAAGATCCCTATGAGCTATAGGTACTCTCAAGAACAGCATAGGAAACCTAGTTTCTTTGAATTTATTGCACTTAATCCTCCCATTGTTAATGTGAACCATCAAAGAAAGGGCAAGCTGCTGGAAACCAGTGTCTAAATACCAAATGAATGATGGAAACACCTCCATTGGGAGCAGGCAGGTGTGGGCCTCAGAGGTCAGCAAGGTGAACAGCTCAAACTCCCTATAAACAGCTGGCAGCTCAGCCCAGCTGCTCACAGAGCAGAGAAGTGTAGGCTGCTCACCCACGTGCAATTACGTGTGAAGTACTGCAAATCTAAAAATATCCTGGGCTCAGCCACAGGGTTAATACAGTACTGTCAATGGCTTTCAACTCAACTGTCAGGATGATAACTATAGCAACAGAAAAATGAACACATAAAAAAAGAAGTCTTCTGAAGTCGACAGGAAAAATTCAGATTTAATAAAACACTTATTTTTAATTCCTGTCTCTAAATCTTTGAATCCAAATAGTTCAATTCTGTGGAGGTAATAAAATTAGAATTTTGAAAGAGTTTTGATAAAAGAAATACAACTTTCAGTTTTGAGTTCCAGATCCATAAGGAAATACTGCTAACCTGTCAATTTTAATTGCCTCTATAATTAAAGGACCACTTGAACAAATGCTTTATATAATTTTTAACTGAGAGGCTTTTCTCTATATTTGTTCTATCAGTTATAATAATAGCCTTGAGCGGTACTTGACATTTTAAGATATTATTACATGTCTGATGAAAATGTAGGGTGATATAGAATGCTCTTGAAATGAAAAGAACTTAGTGAAAATAATTAACATTAGGAAAGGATGCGAAGAAATAACTCCTAGAAGTTTCTGAGGCAGAGCTCACAGCTCACACTGTGGCCCAGTGTATAAGGGAGCCTCTGCAGTGCTCACATCAGTAAGTGCATTTGCATCATTCAGTTCTGATAAAGCTATTCTTGTTCAAAGAGTGCACAAACACATCCAAAATTTCACCATCTTTTTGCATCATCTGATAAAAGAATATTCAATTAGGTGTTGGGAAATGCAGCATTGGTCCTAGCTCTCACATAACTAGTTGTGGGGCCCTAGACAAGTCTCCACTCAGCTGTCTGACCATGGGCCGGATTAGTCTCTCAGGACCTTCCCTGAGAAGGGACAGCTAAGAGTTAAGGGGAAAGAGGAGAGGATTTGTGCTGAATACCTACTATGGGCCATGCCTTTTGCTGGGCTTTAAAAATACATTATCTTAGCAACAACTGGCAAGAGAGATAATTTTATCTCCATTTTATATAAGAGGACATGATCATAACCAAGCCGAGCTAAGAAGTGATAGAGCCTGGTTATAATCTTGTGTCTGATGCCAGATGAGTCTCTCCTCGGGTATCGCTCCAGGCACTCTGACAGCTGACTCTTGCCTGCAAAATAAAGATTGACTCCCAGGTGCTAGTTACATGCACTTAAACCATGCACAGATTTTTCAGTGACTGTCTTGCATTTTCTAAGCATAGAAGATTAGGTCCCTTGGAAAGTCCCTCTATAAGCTTCCTTTCATCCAGGCAACCACTGTTAAATAGTTGTTTTCCTATCAAATATACACTATTCTGCACCTTTTCTCAGTAATAATACATCATGAACATTTCCTCATGTTAATAAATAAAAAGGTACTTTAATCTTTACAAAGATTACATTATTATATTATACTCAGTCACTTTCTAATGGATAGTTCAGTTGTTCCAATGTTATACTTTAATAATCAGGAAAAACGGAAAACATCATATGGAAAAAACACTATGGTATTAAAGTTATTTTTAAAGGAAGTACAAGTCACAAAGTAAATCAAGAGCTTCACCTTATTTAAGATTTGTGTCTTCCTAAAATTTTTGCTTAGACTCAAAATTGCCTACAACACAGAAATACCCTTTAATAAGCCAATTCTATAATATGCAGATGAGACGAACTATATCTGTGGGCCCCGGGGCCAGGAATTCTTTGTAGCATCCCTCAACCCCACTTTAAAAATGCAGTCATGCTATTTATCTGGCGAAAAGAGGTCAACAGCTATGTGAAGGGATTATGGCTGAAAGTGAAACATACACACAAAAACAAGTCTAGTTTTGTGGTTAGTTGAAAATCCACAGCTGGTATAGGCTTTTCTTTAATTAAAGTGTTTCTTCTTCCCCTACAATGAGAAAATGCTCTTTTAGTGCTTACTGGAAGACCAAAATTGAAGCAAAAGCTGTTTGAAAACTCTGAGGCTTAAGTAAAGCTGCCTTAAAGTCTGCTATGTGGACCAACACTTGGAAATTTCCTAATGGGATTTTCTAGAGTTCCAGAATATCTTTCTCTTGGTCACTTCTTTGTTCCTCTGCTTTGGTCAAAACCCAAATCAAATAATGCAAAGGTCACCCAAGTAGCCAGAGAAACAAAACAAAACAAAAACAAAACAAAACAAAAACGAAATAAAAAAATCACATGTGTACACACACACACACACACACACACACACACACACACACTTTAAAAATTAATTAGCTATATAATACATATTAGTCATTTATATATGAACTATCTCATTACTTCTTTTTGATGCATTTTAAAGTGTGATGCTATGAGATTCATGTAAACTTAGTTCTATATAAAAATAATCATAAAGAAGCATATATATAAACATAGTTTTGAAGGGGTGGAGTCGGATGTGACAAGGGTAACTTTTCTCTGTGATGAGAGATACTACTCTTCGATCATCTATCAAGGTTTCTCCTGCTATTCCCTCCTCTCGAACCCTTTCTCTAGAAATAAGGTTGAGAATAAAATAGAGCTTAGCTATAAGGCTAATAAGACATGGTAGGCAGCCAGCCACTTAGGTCAGCATCTCTCGAAATCTATAAGAAAACATTTATTTCTCGCTAGCGGCAAGGATGTTTAGGCAACACCTAAATGACAGCCATTCTGGCCACACGCAATGGACTCATGACTTAACAGAGTGAGGGACTGAAGCAGTCTGAGGCAGAGACTTGACCTTCAGTGATGGCCCTAGAGCTCAGGGCCTCCGTCAGTGGGAAGGGGCCTTGGTGGGTTCTCTCTGGTTTCCCTTCATAGGTGGGATGCATTTTCGTGTCTTATAATACTTAGTATTGATTTCTTATAATACTTAGTATTGATTTCTTCACACTCACAGAGCAGCATATTGGCTACTTCCATCAGAGTTCATTTCTTATTTTCCTAATTTGTTCCGAAACTACAAATGCTAGACATTGAAGAGTGGAGGAAGAAAGGATGTTCAGAAGTGGGCTGAAAAAATAGCAACGATATGCATTATAAAAGCTTTTGCAAGCAGCATGGAATTACTGAAGTAATACATATGTGACCCAGTCAATACCATTTCTAATACAAAATACAGAACTTCCACAAATGTAGAGAGAGCAGTGCCTGAGGACCTTCTAAGGTGACATAGGTATGACTCATATGTAAATTGTACTTCAAACCAGGATATTTCTTAGAATATAAACATGGTCAGAATTACAGTCCGGTGGTCCTGACATGCATTTCAGGTAGGTGGTTAAAAACATATATTTAAAAAAGTAAAGAAAGCATTGTCATATTAGTAATCACAGGCTGCATAATAGTAAAACTGACTGTTTGATCTTGAAGCTCAACATTTTATTTTGGTTTGAGGCAGAGAGGGCAGTATAGCAGTTAAGAGCTGAAATCTATAGTCAGAGTGCTCGATTTTGAATTTCTTCTCTAGTTACTAGTGATATCATCTTGGGAAATTTTATTAATCTCTCTATGCTTCAGTTTCCTCATTTGTAAAGTGGGGATAGTGACAGTATTTCTGCCATAGGGCTGCTGTGAGGATCACATGAGATAATTCATGTAAAGAGCTTAACACGGGGCCTGGTGTCTACTATTGTTATGACTATTATTATTCCCAGGCCAAAGTACTTCACTCACCAAGATGAGTGTCCATCACCTTTGCACAGTATTTGCACATGGCATCCAGGTCATTCAGCTGTCCCTGAAGGAAGGAAATCTGGGCTTCTAATTCTTCTTCCTAAAATCAAGGGGGTAAAGATATGGAAATTAGGAAGACATTCATATAAAACCCCCAAATTCTTCAAATGACCTGGACTATTTTAAAGAGGTACAACGTCTTTTCGGTCCTGGATAAAACAAAGGAAAACAGCAAATACTCAAGAGCAAACCCACCACTGTTGCTACCAATAAAATAGAAAAAGGATAAAATAGAGGTTTTAAAAAAAATCCGGACTTTTCCTAATTGAATGCTAGCTTTGTGTCATGTATAAATGTTTACTCACACAACCTTATATAAAAAAGTACCTAAAATATCTCCAGTAACTATTGAGCCACACAAATTGGGAGAGTAAATCGGATTTTAGTGAACCAAACTCCCGAGGCAGTTTGTACAAAAACATTACATTTTCTCTCACACACATCTGGGAAACCAAAAATTTCCATTTGTGTAAGACAAATCTTATCACTTTCCAGACAATGATACTCTCTTAAAAAGTGAGATTTCCCCAAAGCACTTGGAAAAGTTTTGCTCCTGCAGCCCATAAATAGCTGTTCTCACATTTCCTCTCTTGATGTGACACTAGAGCATTTTATTTATTTGATTGTTTCTAGGAAAAATACTCTGGGTTGAGTAATTATCTAAATGGTAAAAGACAATCTAACTGTAACAAAAGAATAAAGCCTGTTTTTTTTTTTTTTTTTCCTTTTAGGAAAAAATAATACATGCAAAAAATTTCCCAAAGAAATTTAGAGGATTAAGGGAGTTTTTCTCAGGGAACGAGAATAATCCTCATTAAGTAGGAAATTTTAAACTGAGTTAGCTAGAATGCAAAATAAAGATGTTACCAGAGCTGAGTTAGGCTAGAAAATTGATTCTTCAGTTTCAGATGTTTGTCCTTCCACATACAAATCCTATGTCATTGAAAAGAAGGGATGGGAAACCTACTGAGATATGCTTTTCCTTAGAGACTAAATATAATTTGACTTATAGAGGGAAATTAACAGTTGAAAAGGTTACATGTAGGTGTATTCAATTTTAGCAACACACATATGCAGTACTGAAAAGTTCTGTTTCCAACAGTTGCCTGAAGAAATGAGCCCTTAGGAATATGCATTTAAACACTTGACACAGAAAACAGAATAGTAGCTCTATAAACAAATTATTGAGAAGTGCCCACTGAAGGATTACACAAGCCCTAACCATGATCTTTACATATCCCACAACGTGCAGCAGCCTCTCCTCTGATGTGCAAATAAAGACAAATGCAACCAGAAGCAGCTCAGCCAAGGAATGACTGCAGGGGCTGGTGGGCAGGGGGTGCCACTTTCCCAACTCTTTGGCTAGGCTTAAAGGAGGAAAAGGATGGGGGTGTTTCAGGGTATTTTTCTTCTCTTTTTTCCCCTTTGTTTTTGCACAGGCTTGAGTTTTCCTGTGCTGTCAAGACACTGTAGGAATTGGAGGAAGAAGGCTACATGTTGGTTGACTATGGCTGTGGTTAGTCTCCAAAGATGGCCACCATCAATTCCTTCACTCACTGTACATGCTGTTCTACTCATGAGGCAGAATCTATTTGCCCTCCCCTTGAACCTAGGCTGGCCTTGTGACTTGCCTTGCTCCAAAGAATACATTGGACGTCAAACTGTGCCAGTTTTGGGCTAGTGTAAGAGGCCTGCCAACTTCTGCTTACTTCTGCTTCCACCAGAGGAAGACAGTTATCATGTTGTAAAGAAGCTCAGGCTAGAATACTGAGAAAGGAGAGAAAATATGGAAAGAGGCCAGAGGAGAAGCGCTGACGTGTGAATGAAGCCTTACTGGACCTTTCAGCCCAATCCCTCTAACGCCACTCAAGTGAGTGACCCTGTCAACATCACGTGGAACAGAAGAACAGGCCAACCAAGCCTTGTCCAAACGCCTGACCTGTAACCTACGAGAAATAACAATGCTATTGTTTTAAGGAGTGGACTTTTGGAGTGGTTTGTGATGCAGCAACGGATTAACTGAAACAGTGGTAGAATGGAAAGAACACTAACTTAGTATATGGCATAAGGAAATTTGAGTTCTATTTCTGATCCTGCCATTTACAAGTCTTGTAACTTTATGTAATCCTCTGTCCAACATGGACCAAAATTCAGCACTCTCTGGAGAAGGTACAAGTCAGACACTTTGCTCTCAAGATGCTTATAAACTTGTAGTTGTAATGAGAAAGTTATATAAATTACTAGAGTATAAGGTAAAGTACACAAAAGTCTTATAATAATTAAATAAGAGTAATTGCTCTGGAAATCCCGATCCCTGCCTCCTGTCCCTTCTACTGAACGAGTCATCTTTTCAATGTGTTACAGGTACAAACCCAACTGGATGAGTCCAGAACTGTACTGAGGTGACAGCTTGGCAGTATGTTCAAAGAAGGGGGCCCAGGTGTGGCCCGAGTTTTCCCTGGCATGTGACTTCCAACTGGGGTGCTGACAGCCCAGAGTAGACAAATGGCAGTAGGAATGCACTGCCTCCTGGCTTGAAATCATCTTCTTTATTTACTCTATGTATTAGTTTAATTTGGATTAAGCAATCACCTCTAAAATGTAAAAGCCCTCGGGAATTTTAATCCCTGGCAGTCATTCCTATCTAAATGGATTTATTTTATTCAGTATGTTTGATTTTAAAAGCTGGGAGGGAAGAGCTTCAGAGGAGATGCTTTAGAGGAGATAGGCCAGGCCTGTTGGTGGTGAGGCTTTGGACAGCTGGAGGGAAGTATGTAGCTCAAGGGAGGTCTCTTCCTCAAAACACTTTACTGTGCTAGTAGGAACATTACAATAAAAATGTAGTGGGACTGGTGCCCTCTAAATTGTGCAGTGCGCAATTTGCACAAGGGAAGCCTTGAGAGTGTGGCAGCCCCAAAGCACTTGGTGTGTGAGTGCGTGCACATATAAGAACAGTTTTCCAAGTCAGCAATTTTGCTCGGGGCTCTGATGGAAAGTGAAGAGCATCTTGCTTGCCTAAAGCTCAAGCAAACCTCAATACGAATGGAATATATTTGTAGAAAATGGCGACTCTCATTCATTTAAATCTTTTTGTCAAAAGAAAGACCCAGTATACGAGATAAGAAGAGCATTCCGGTTAAACAGATTGAGGGGGTCCAAGAACTTCTTTCATTTGGAAGTTAGAAATCTAGTGTATTATTTCTCTAGAGTTTGCTTAATCTTAAAACATTTCCAAACCCTTCCACTATCACTCAGACTTTATAAATAGAAATGGAATCACTTGGAGGCAAAAGGGTGGCTTGTCATTTATTCTTCACTATATTATATAATTACAGATAAAAGAAAAAGAGCCAAGAATCAAGCTTCTAAAGTTGTGGGAACTGATTTTACATTTTTATTTTAGCTTCTCTTGCTCCACACTCTTCCCAGCTAACATGCTTTAAACACTGACAGCTTTAGTCTTTGTTTTCATTAAACGGGTCCTCTGTAATGAAAAACAAATGCTTGGCTAATTGCCTTGGGGTTTTGTGAAAACAACCAGTTAGTGTAATTTTTATGTATAAATAAGACACTGAAGAGAAATGTTTATTATACAGCAGGTCCTTGAATAATAGCTTTTTGTTCAAGGTCTTTTTTGTTATAAAGTTGATGAGATGCCACAGAAACTTAACTCTTGTTTGCATCAATTAACCTGTGGTAAAATTGGTATAGTTATATGTAGTTTCACTTAAAGTTGCAGAACCAATTGATGATGTTAAGTGAGGGTTAATTGTATTTACTTTTGCACATATATCCTGCTTTCCATTACAGTAAGGAGTATGGTAGAACAGGATGAAATTCTGGAGTAAACACACCTGGGTTCAAATGCACTTTCTGCTCGTTACTAGCTGTATAATCTTGGACAAGTTCCTTAATTTCTTGGTTCCCTCATCCCACCTAGCAGGATTGGGGGGAAAACAGAATGAGAACACCATGGAGAGTATCTTGCATAGAGCAGGTAGTCAATAAAGGCATTTATTCTTTCACTAAAAAAAAATTTAATAACCAGGTCAAAACAGTGAAACAGATTTTAAATACAGAGTTTTATAATTCACTGTTGGAAAACACTGGTTTCTGGTTTTAAAACCTTTATGTGGCTTAGCCCAGAAAGATTAATTAGGGCTCGAGAGCCCATCACTGTCTCAAGTTCTGGATAGCAAACTGATGTGCAAGGCAAGACACTGATGGAGGATTATGAAGAGGGTCATACGCAGACCACTGTGTGCAACACAGTGTACTTGGCAGTTCTGTAGGGAAGGACCGGAAGATGAGGAGAGAAAACCACCCAGCATCTAACACTTTTATAGTGAATACGACATTCTAGACACTGAGCTTTGCCTGTATTAACTTAATCCTTACAACAAACCTGTGAGGTAGATTCTCTGTTGCCTACCTTAAACGTAGTCTCCTTTGTAAGCCAAATTCTCTGGAAGTGAATGCCAAGATTTAGACTTGCCCCACTACTCCCATCTCTTCCCTGTGTACACATCAGTTCTTATGCTTAATCATTATGGTCTTTCCAACGTTAATTCCTAACCTCAAATTGTTTACTAAATTGTTTTCCTTTAAAAAGATTCGGGTATAATTGGCTGCGTTCTGTTTTGTCTGCTGAATGATTTTTTGTTCTGACACTATCTTAAGAAATGTTTTTTTGAATTTGCTTTTTAAAAAGTGGTGCTTCCACCATCATTCACCCCAAAATAGTTGAGGCATCATTACACTTCTACTCAAATGCTATAAATCTCAGTAGTTTAAGTTATTTTATAATATATGGATTTATATATCAATTTTGTTAAATTCATGTTTTTCTGCTATATCTTGGTTAACAAGACAAGCTTTTGTAGTTTATTATTTATTCACTTATTCAACACATATATTTGTTTATATTGTGTTAGGCCTTGTGGGAAATGAATGAGACATGAGAGACCTCTACAAATTTAGAAGGATGTATGTACCTGGACATAGAGCCAAGAGGTAAGGTAAATTCTGTAAAAAATATGAAAGAGGAACCTGCACAATTCTGGGGAGGGCAGATGATTTCCAATTTGTAGAGGTGGAAATGAAAGCAGATTTTTCTGGAAGAGGCAGCATTTTTGATGGGTCTTAAAGAAAAAGGACTTAGCTCAGAAGAAATAATGAATAAAGATGTTTTAGGGGGCAAGGCTCCAGTAAACAAAGAGGTGAAGTCAGGACACGTATATGAAACGGTTGAAGCCAGAGCACGAAGAAGAGCAGAAGCTGAGGTCTGGCAGAAAGGCTTCCCTTTCCTCCCCATTCATTTCCTATTACATTTTTATTTCAGATAATTATGTTTTGGGGGCTGGAGCCTGATGTGCAGACTGTTGTGGCCACTGGCCCTAAGAGGCACCATGCTCATAATGACTGTGAGCAGGCTGCAATGGTGTCCTTGTCTATAGACTAATTAAAATCTCAGGGTTCTCAGTTTGGGAGAAAAGTGGGGCAGGAAGAGCACCAGGGTGGAGTTCTGCTTAGCTTCCAAGTAAATGTCCTCAGATCACAAGAGAAGCAGACAAGGGAACCGACACCTACTGCAGGCAGCAGGAACAGGTAAATATAGAAACTAGAAGACAGGAAAGACGCCCAGTCTTTTTTGAGCAGATGGATGAACAAGAAGTGGGAAGTGGAGGAAACGGAAAGTCTTGAGGGAAAAAAGTGGGAAGGCTGTGGCTGTTCCGAGGAAGCTGTGGTATATACAAGGGCAAAACACACACAGTGTAGATGAAAATCAAGCTGTGGCATATGCTATCAGCAGAGGAAGACATCACCAGAAAAAAATGGAAGAGGAACACAAAGGAGACTTTTTAAGAGTATAAAAATAAATGGTATAGGTGTGTGAGGCAGTATAGTCACGCTGGAGAGCAAGTGGACATGATCAAAAGCCCCAGAATCTGTATCTGTTATGCCTGCATGTACCTCTGTAACCCTGGCCAGAAAGCAAAGCTCTCTGAGCCTCAGTTTCCTGTCTATCAAATGGGGATAATAATTCCTGCTTCATATGATTTCTGAAGAATTAGATTACATGAGATTTTCCAGATGAAACACTTTGCGCAGTGCTTGACAAATGGTAAACACTTAATAAATGTTCATTTTGTTGTTATCCCTAGATTATTAATGTAATTCTAGAAAGTTATTCCAAGGAACTATAGATATATACAAAAACATAACTCCCAAGATAATCATCACACATTCAATGGCAACATGTGCATGCATACACACATACACACACATACAAAATCTACACAAATCCTAAATGTCTAATGATAGGTGACTTTAGGTAATCCTAAATGTCTAATCATAGGTGACTTGCAGTACATTCATAAATAGAATATTATGCAACTTTTAAAAATGTTCTCATATTGGAACATTTAACAATAACATACAATATCCTAATTGGAAAGTAAGTTACAAAGTAGTAGGTTAAGAATGGTTCTGTCAGAACAAATTGATGGTCGCCAGATAGAAGGGGCATTAAGAGGATGGGTGTAAAAGGTGAAAGGCATTAAGAAGTATAAATTTCCAGTTATAAAAACAGTCGAGGTCTATAAAGGACAGCATAGGGAATAGCGTCAATAATATTGTAATAACTATGTATGGTGCCAAAGGGGTACTAGACTTATTGGGGTGATCACTTCGTAAGGTATATAAATGTCTAATCACAATGTTGGACACCTAAAATTAATATAATATTGTATGTCAACTATAATTGAAAAATAAATTAAAAAAAACTTTTTAGAAAGATATTCATACTAAAAAAAGAGGGAAGATATTCACTGAAGTGTTTATATTGGTTATTCTCCAAATGGTGACGTTATAGGTCATTTTCCCACCTTCTTTCTGCTTTTTTTGGAAAGGGGAAGTTTTTTTTTTCCCCACAATGAAACTGGATTGTATTTTTGTAATAAGAAGGTCAAATTATTACCCAAGTAACATGATAGGAAGGAAATAAGAAAAAATATAATGGTGTTTACCAAAGAGAAAAAAAAAAGGTGTTAATATTTTTAAATGACAAAAATTGATTTTAAATCAAACTTTAAACAATACTATAGTCTAAACAAATCTGTAATCTAAACAATGCTAAGCAGTAAGATAATTTAAATGAAATAACTCACGAAACATTCTCGTCATTGGAGTTAGGAAATTCAGGGCTGAGAAGGCTGTGTAAACAAACCTTGTTATTTCTTTACTACCTTACTATTCCAAGTCTAAACTTCTGTTTTGCCAATTCTTCAAAAACTGTTTAGTTGTCTGAAAAGTATAAAATCTGCCTTCTTTGGTAATTTATTTGGGACTCGTATTCTTATGAAGCCATTATACATATGAAATTAAAATTTGATTTTCTCTATTAATCTGTCTCATGTCAAATGTAATTCTTAGACCAGCTCGAAGAACCTAAAATGGTAGAGTAAATTTTTTTCCTCCCCACCACAATCTAGAACAAAGGCATTAAAACCTAAACTCAACAGTATTTTATATGACTTTTCATACTTTTCATATTTTATATGACTTTCATACTTTTCATAGGCATTAAAACCTAAACTCAACAGTATTTTATATGACTTTTCATACTTCAGGAATCTCTATCCCAGCCTAGATAACAATTGCATTGACAGACCATGTCTGACGTAACTATTTTGGAGGGCTGGAGTCTATTTAAGACTGGCTACTTCCAAGGGAAGGCTTGGAGGGTAAATTGTGGTTAATTTCAGTCAAGTTCAGCTCTTAGTACAACAGCAGCCATTCATCCCTTGCCTCTAGTCCTGTGGCAGGCAGCTATGCACTTGTTCCTGGAGCAGTCTGCATAGAGCTTGTGGGAGCCAGGGTGGGTAAAAAGGATCCCATCCACCACATACCATGGATCTATGCTCTGAGTACTGATTGCTATTTCTGATTACAGAGGTGCAGACAAAGAGGAAGGTGGTCATTATTTTTGTACCTCCTCTCATTGTTGGAAACCCTTCCCCCTCTGGCTGAAGTGATTTTCAGTGGCTTTAAAGAGCCTGCACTATTCTCTCCCTGCTTCATTTTTCTCTTTTTCCTCTTTAAGGAACCAGATAGTAGAGAGTAGGATATTCAAAAGCAACTGCATGTGCGAGAGAAATCTGACAGTGATTGTGCATGCTCAGGAAAAAGCAAAGATTCAGAAAAAACACGAGACCTCAAGTTTATACCTCATACTGATCATTGGTACAGGGACAGCCTAGAAACAAATAAACAAACTAACAAACCCACAAAAACAAAAGCCAGTAAATCCTGAGAAAGGGGAGATTCTGATTTTAAGAGTTACACATTAATAGCCTTACACATGATAACTTGCAATGAAAAAATCACTAGAGAGATTCAAGGCAGATTTGAACAGGCAGAAGAATAAGCAAACATGAAGAATGGACCAACAAGTACACTGTGAGAGTCCCCAAAGAAGGAAAGAAACAGAATATTTAAAGAAATAACTAACTTCTCAAATTTGATGGACTTGAATATAAACACAGGAGCTTAACAAACTCAAAGTAAAATGAACTGGGAGAACTTTCTAAGACACATGGAGACAGGACATTATATATGAATAAGTTTCAATACAGCAAGGAAATATAACAATTATAAACATTTACACCAACCCAATGACAGAACAGCAAACTATGTGAAGCACGAACTGAAAGTAGTAACAGACATTTCTACAATAATAGCTGGAAACTAATATGCCACTCTCAACAATGGATAGAACAACCAACAGAAGATAACTAAGGAATGAGAGGATTTAAACAACACAATAAACCACCCGGATCTAACATACATACACACTATCCAACAACAGCATGGAGCATTTTCCAGGATAGATCATACACTATCCATTTTCCAGGATAGATAGGCCACAAATTAAGTCTCAATAGCTTTAAAAAGACATATATCATACAGTGTTTTCTCTGACCGCATCAGGATGAAGTTAGAATCAGCAATAGAAGTAAAATTGGAAAATTCACAAATTTGTGGAAATTAAACACACACACCAATGGATCCAAGAGGAAATTAAAAGTGAAATTAGAAAATGCTTGGAAATAAATGAAAACAAAAACAACATAATCAAACTTATCGGATGAAGTGAAAGCACTGTTAAGGGGAAAATTAATAGCTATAAATGCTTATATTAAAGAAGAAAGATTTCAAATCAACAATCTAACTATACAACTTCAGGAACTAGGAAACAAACAAACAAAAAAAATAAACTCAAAGCTAGCAGAAGCAAGAAAATAATAAATATTACAGCAAAAAGAAACAAAATAGAGTACAGAAAAACAACAGAGAAAAATCAATAAAACCAAAAGCTGGTTCTTTGAAAAGACCAACAAAATTAACGGACCTTTAGCTGTATGGGTTAAGAGAAAAAGAGAGAAGACTGAAATTACTAAAATCAGAAACAAAAGTTGGGACATTACTACCAATTCTACATAAATGAAAAGGATTATAAGAGTGTGAACAACTATATGCCAACAAATTGGATAAGCTAGATGAAGTGAACAAATACCTAGAAAGGTAAAACCTACCAAGACTAAATCATGAAGAAATGGAAAATCTGAATAGACCTATAACTAGTAAAGGGATTGAATCAGTAATTACAGAACTCCCAACAAAGCCCTTAACCCGATGGCTTCACTGGTGAATTCTAGCAAACTTTTGAGGAAGAAGTAATTCTTCCCAAATCTTTCCAAAGAAATGAAGAGGAGTTATTGTACATACAAAATTTTGCATGGTGACAGATGGTTACCAGACTTATCACAGTGATCACACTGTAAGGCATATGAATGTCAAACCACTATGTTGTACACCTGAATGTAATATAATACTGTATGCCAATTATACTTTTATAATTTTTTTAAAAGAGATCTGATCGACAGAGTAAATATGCAACCCACAGAATGGGAGAAAATATGTGCAAATCATGTATCTGTTAAGAAATTAATATCCAGAACATATAGAAAACTCCTTAAACTTAGTAACAAAAAACTGAACAACCTGATTTAAAAATAGGCAAAGGACCTGAATGGATATTTTTCCAAGGAAGACATACAAATGGCCAATAAGCACATGAAAAGATGCTCAATATCACTAATTATTGTGGAAATGAAAATCAAAACTATAATGAGATGTCATCTCACACTCTTTAAGAGGGCAACTATCAAAAAACCAGAAAATAACAAATATTGGTGAGGATGTGAAAAAACTGGAACCCTTGTGCACTGCTGGTGGGAATGTAAAATGGCACAGTTGCTGTGAAAAAACAGTATAAATGTCCCTCAAAAAATTAAAAATAGAATTTTTACATGATCCAGCAATTCCACTTCTGGGCATATACCCAAAATAACTGGAAGCAGAGTCTTTAAGAGACATGCGTACACCCATGTTCATAACAGCATTATTCACAATAGCTAAAACATGGAAGCAACCCAAGTGTCCATCAACAGATTAATGGATAGGCAAAATATGGTATACATACAGTGGAATATTATTCAGCCTTAAAAAAGGAAAGAAACTGACATGTGCTACAACATGGATGAACCTTGAGGACATTATGCTAAGTGAAATAAGCCAGCCACAAAAGACAAATTCTGTATAATTACACTTCTATGAGGTACTTAGAGTAGTCAACATCATAAAGACAAAGTAGAATGATGGTTGACAGGGGCAGGGTGATGTGGGGAATAGAAGGTTATTGCTTAATGAGTAGAGTTTTAGTTTTACAAAATGTTTAAGTTATGGAGATGGATGTACATTAGGAAAGAATTTAATGCTAATGAACTGTACACATAAAAATAGTTAAAGCAGTAAATTTTGTCTATTTTACCACAATAAAAGGAAAAGAATACTACCTCCTTATAATTTATAAAGTTAAGAATCGCCTGTCTTAAAATAAGAGTGGCGAGCGAGGTGAGACATGAGTCAGTCCTTTGCCAGTCTGGTCCCCCCTGCCTCCCAGTCATACAGTCTTAGGCGGCCCTGACAGAGACCCTCCTAGCCCTTCCCTGCAGCAGCCCAGGAAGAGATGCAGGGCAGAGTCACCAGGTGAAAAACTGGGAGAAAATTATTTTTCTATGCAAAAATTTTCTCTATCAAATTTCACCTTGATTTTTAGCATATCCCTAGAGTTGACCAATTACATATCAAATCCACATTCACTTCACTGGTTTATGTGTGAAAGAGTTCCAAACATCTTTTTGAAGTCAGGTGTTAGCAGGTTAAAATTAATAACTCAGATCATGTGCTTGCTGTGGGTAGGTCATCTAGGATATGGATTATAAATGATATTTTAAAAATAGAACATGCAAGGGTCACAAAATTAAGAAAAAGAAATTTACTTTTATTTAGCTGCCTCTCATAATTTTTATTGAGGGCGTAAAAAAAAGATCTTAGTTTCTTACCCCATTTCATTCTTTTGGATCTACCTGATAAGACAGAAATTTCCCACTGTCCAGTCATAAGTAGTACCCTTGTTTTGTAGATGGCGTTAACCATAACCTCTGTATGCCTCAGTTCTCTCATCTGCAAAATGGGAGGTAATTATAGCACCAACCTCATGGAGTCCTTTGAGGATTCAGGGGGCTAATATATGTAGAATGCTTAGAACAGAGGACACACATGGAAAGCATTTATAACCATTAGCACTTAGCCATCATCCACAAGGGGAACGTGTTCACACTAGGATATATTTGAAGCTGACTTTATCTGTAGAAAAATCTCATTGCTGACTTGATTTTAGTTAGACTAACTCTTTTCAACTTTTAATATGCACAAAATCACCTGGTGAACATTCTGGTTAAATGCAGAGTCCACTCGGTAGGTCTGAGATGGGGCCTGAGATTCTACATTTCTAACAAGGTCCCAGGGATGACTATAACTGGTCCAGGTACCACACTTTGAATGGCAAGGTTAAGATGATCCATCTCATACCTTCCTATTTACTTCTGAATACAGCTTCCAACGCCTCTGGGAAGGTTGTGAAACACTTTACTATTTCCTTGCTCTAAAGCAGTTTTAACAGATGGCTGGCTGCATGGTTGCATGAATATTTGGTAATAGTCCAAAAGACCTCGTCTCAACATGGAGTAGGATATAGGGAGGAGAGAAGCAGAGTGACAGGCTTCCAAGATAGCTTTCCAACCTTTCTGAATCAGTTCTGTACAGAGTGGCATCATTATCTATTTAGAACTAATTCTTAGACTATTAGGTATTCATTTCATCCACCGTAAACACAAGGACTTATTTTAAAGCCAAATATAAATTAATTTTGTTGGATTATGCATGCTCTCTTCTGTAATTTTGATAAACAGAGACTATGTGTCAATATCAAATAAAAGATGCCTTTCAAACATGAATGCGATTAAAAGAAAATGGTAGATTACTTCCATAATCCATGATATTTAAACTAATCTCCCACTTCCTAAAGGTATTTTTATAACAATCATAAAAGTAATATTTGTTAAATACTTTTTGACTTTAGAAACATGCTTTTATGCCTATTGCTATTTCAAGAGTGTGAGCTATTTTAATTTAACTTTGCCTTTCTAGATGTTTACAAAAAATAAATAAAAAGAAAAGAATGATGCCCAAAAATAGGACTGTGTGCTACAAATTCTAAAGTAAACTGAATAAGCTTACAATCCTGAAATAGATATACTGGAAATTAAAATAAAATCTTTAACTAGACAACCTCGCATATGTGTAATCTGAGGAAGAATAAACTTTATTTGCATAGTTACAAACCTTATTACTTGCAAAAATCCAATAACTGCTCTTTTAAATAATTATATGCATATGCTATGTCTTAGGAACTTCATACCTTTTAAAAATTCAAAAAGTATAAAAGTGCTAAGCATAGTTATTAAAGGCAATTACCCAACTTCTGAACATTTTAACTGGGAAAGAAAAAAGTCCTTTTTAGAAGGAACTGTGTTTAAAAAGCTAATTAAATGGCATTAGTATAGAGAAATCTCCCCATATTTTGGACTTTTAGGCTATCACCTTCATGTTATATTTTTATAATTAAGCAACCTGACCAATCTTTTGTAAACAAGAATAGCTCTCTCCTCCACCAGGCCAATTGGCACAGATGTTACTTTATTTAACAAGGGTTTTCCCCTCTCCACTCACATGTGATCAGACCAACCGATGAAACCACTCGGCCAGCACCGGGGCCTCCAGCTGAGTTTCTCATCGTGTCGTTGGCTGAGCTGAACCATCTGTGTGCTTTCCCTTGCTGTTTCTGGCACCAAGAGTAGGCATCGGCACAATGACTGACCCAGATAGAAGGGCCTCAGCCAAAGTTGTTTTTCTTATGACAAAGCTAATTGACCCATGTGAGGATGAAATGTGCACCCTTGTACCACCATTCTCTGGGCTAACTGATCCCCCTTTAGAGACAAACAAAAAAAAAATGGTACTCTACAGCAAATCCAAGCTGGGGATCAAGCATGGTTTAAGAAAAACTTCAAGTTACAACTGGTAAAGGAAACCAAGTGTTGGGACAGCTTTAACACAAACACTACCAATTCTGAGACTTCTGGGAAAAAAAAGTCGGAAAAAAAATTCTCTGAATTACCTGCTTTATCAGTGTGTCTCTCACACTTTTGTTAATTCACTCCTTAAACTAATTTATAGAAACCTCATTTCTCACTATGTACCTATTATTGTAATCCCCATTAGCTTTTATATGTGGTTGGTGAATGCCACTGGGAAATGAGGAGACTTTTCAGGCCCTAGAGAAGACCAGAATAAAACCTAGTACACCTGAATCCTTGCATAGCACACAAAACCCTCAACAGCATTCACTCATTCCTAACTGCTGTATCTGCCACAGGGGATGCCGTGATAGTGACAAGTGCCTGCCAGAGCCTTTTGACTGAATACAAGTAGTTCTGCGACAGTCAAAGCAAAGGATACATTTACAGAAAACCTAGGACAGCCCCATCTCAACATGCTGCTTCTGTAGGTTTGGGAGGGGCTCTGGAATCTCCCTCTTAATTGGAGCCATTGCTACCCACTGAAAGTGCTTACAGCTTTCAGAGGGTGACAGGGAAGTCTCCATGAGACACAAGGTGCTTGGGCTGAGACTGGAAGACTCTATGAGTTTTGTGGCCATATGAACCATTTTGGTCAGAAGAGACAGTGAAGCAAAACAACACAGAGGTGGGAGACAGCATGCTCGGTTTGAGGGAACCGAAACAGTTGTTTCATTCCTGAAGGGTTGGGGAGGAATTGGAGGGAGGACTGATGAAAAGGCTGGACAGACTGAGATCGTCAAGGGCCCTGCAGGCTGGGTCTTAAAATCTTCAGATTAACCCCTGAAGAATTCTGATGGGGAGTCAGACACTGAGTCAGATGTTCACAGACAGCAAGATGGTGTTATGAAATACTTGGGATATATGTGACCATTAACAAAATGGATTTATTCTAAAATTTCTAATTAACATGTAAAAAACATTAATACTTTAAAAAGTATAATCTTTCTCTATCCTCATTCTCCCAGCTCACCAACTTCAGAAGCTGCATGTCAAACTCAGAGTAGTAGAGTCAGTTATTGTAATGCTTCTTTTAAAAATGCAAATTTGTTCTGAGATTAAGAAACAATTGAGCATAACGTGAATTTTACATTTGCTTATGTACAATTTTACGCACGAGAAACATGCGGAAAACTGCATGTAGCTGAATCCAGATTTATAGGAACACACAAATACATACATGCACACACCTCAGATTTCTGCCGGCTACCTCAGTTCACAGTGTGTGATGGGCAGCATCCAGAACCCCAATCTGTCAGATTCCAGATCATTCTCCCTCTCTTACTTTATGGTAACTCACAAGCTACAACATTTCAAATCTTTCCAACTAGACTTCAGGTCATATTATCGTAGTACTTACTTCTTAATCATTTAACATTTGTAGAACCATGCTACCACTTTTATTAGTTTCCTACCTTGTTTTATGTGTCAGCGATGAAGTTTTTGAATGTCTCCCAATCCCATCTTTCCCACGAGCCCCGTGGTTTTTAATGCATGATTTCATACAGTGTGGTGATTTTTTAATGAAAATATCAACTGACTGTTCTGAAGATGACTATTTATTTGAAGATGAATACAATCATGACAATCAAATTTATATATTTTTCTGCAAAGGTAATTGGAGAAAAGCTTTAGTCTAGAGATCATGGCAGCACTCTCTACAGCTAACACTCTGACTCTGTAGGAGGGAGTGCTGGTGCTCCTTGTATTCATTCTTGTCTTCCTTCCTAACAGAGGCCTGCAGCCATGAACCTCCTCTCAAGGGGAAGCTGACCTAAACCAGAGCTGTGCGGCTAAGGCTGGACCTGATGGATTTAACGGTAACCCCGTTACCTTTGTAGTGATGGCTGTAGCAATTCTGGGCAATGAGACATAAGGGGTAGTCTTGGGTGGGTGATTCTTGAAAAAACAAAGAACAAAGGTTCTCTAGAACAGAGGTGCCAGATTTAACAAATAGAAACATATGACATACAGTTAATTTGGATTTCAGACAATAATTTTTTAGTATATATATATGTCCCATGTCACATGAGACATACTTACACTAAAAATTATTGTTCACTTGCTATTGAAATTTAATTGGGCATGCTGGGCATGGCAACCCTATCTTAAGAGAATGCTCCAGGAAGACATGGTTGTCTTTCTCCTCTGTATGTTGGTGAGTAACTCTGGTGCCTAGAACTGCTGTGGCTATCTCACTTCTAACCTAGGGAAGAACTTGTTCTGGGCAAGGCAGAGAGGTGGAAAGAACTTGGGTCCTTGAAGACAATCCTGAGCTTCTAAATTATTGGTTCTAAACTGCGACTACACATGTGAAGAACTTGAGAAGGTTTTAACAATTACCAAGGTCCAGGCCCCACTTCAGAGATTCTGATTCAGTTCTTCTGTTATTGGTATCCTTTAAGCTCTCCAGGTGATACTAATGTGCAGCCAGGGATGATAAGTCTTTTGGACTTGAGTTAATAATTTATCATTTGAATCAGTTGAGTCAGAGTTTATGTTATGTTCAGCGTAAAAAGTCCTAAAAAAGTGATAGTCTAATTGAAATGAAATGCAAGGTCCAGCATTTAAATGGTCTTTAAATTTAATTAGTTCATCCCAGAAATTTAAATCAATTCCTGGCAAAAAAAAAAAAAAAAAAATTAGGCCTGCTTGTTTATTTGAAGAAAAAGATCTTGTGCTGGCCCAACCTTCAAATCTAGTTCTGAAGACCTTCATCAAGGGTGTTAAAAAAGAAATTTGGTCATAATAGAGACTAAGGGTGGGTGACTTTGAGTGTAGACATTGAGAATAACAACCAACACAACATATCCTGGCAGTAAACAGATAATAGCTTCGCCAATGTCTAGCTGGATGATATGAATGTTTGTTGTCCAGAGATGAATTTAAGATTTCCATAAACGTTAGCATTATGACATAGTAGTTCTTTTCTGGCTTCATTCTTATTTTCTTCAATTTCGTTTTCAAAAGTATCGTTTTTTATATTTTATAGAATATATATCTTTATAGCAGGATGAATAAGAGATGCACGTGGAGTGCATGAATATGTTTCAAACCAAAAAAACTGCCTATAAGCTTAAATGAGAATATCCTGAAGTTAAGCAATAAGCAACTTGGCAGCATTTTCACCGTTTATTCTAAATTGATTGGGGGCATTATTCTAAATATGAGGCCTCTTTCAGTTCTGGACTGTGTACTAGTGGGTGTATATGTGTATGTGGGACAGGTTAGTGATATAATTTGCAAGTTCTTTACATTTCCTTGCTAAGGGAACCCTTGAGATATCTGAGTGGACATATGCAAGAATTTGGGAAAATGTTGCAAACTTTCATGCTCTTGTTTACAATTCTGTCCTAACTTTGAGATGGTTTCCAAGAATAATGGTGACAAAAATCAAGAGGCCAGAGTGATTACCTGAAAGTGATCCTAGATGCTGGTCTGAAAGGCCCTTTCTGTTGCTGGGGCAGGTATGGGTGGAATGGGTTTATTTACTGAGATCAGGTCATCTTTAAGAGTCCACCAAAGAAGCAAAATGAGAAAGATAGAGAACTTTAAAGCCAAATAAGAATGTTGAAAGAGAACAAAACAACTAGAAAATATGACCAAGAAAGGCAGGAATCAGAGTCTAGTCATGGGTCTATGAATAGGTGGTGGGGGTGGGGGTAGGGGCAGGGGGAAGTGTTCCCTTTCATAACTGCTTTACCAGTTGAAAGTTTTTTTTATTTTATTTTTTTATTCTTTTGTATTTTCAAATGTAGTGCATTACTTTTTAGGATTTCACATAAAGCCAATTTGTTCATGGCCTCCTATAATCATCAAATTCTGAGTTACTGCTGTTAAAGTTTCTATCTACTGACCTAAACAACTTTGGGAAATAATGTTTTGATTGGCAATGATAAGGCTATAGACAGAACTGTACTAAGTTGGTAACAACTCTGAGGGAAAGGAGGAAGGGAGGGCTTTGCTGTTATCTTAAATAAAAAGGAAGTTTGGGAATTTAATTATGTTATTTTCTGGTGACTCATATAGTTAAAGCTTTTAAAATCCTTCAGCCACATTGTAATATCAGGGCTGAAAAGGGTCTTGGTTGTGCCTTTTTCATATATTTTTAAAAAGTTGCTCATGACCAACTGTATTTCATAAGCAGACAAGCACCCCAGACCAAGGTCAAGCTTATATGAGCCAAGTGTACAACTCTAAACAAATATAACTTACAATGAAGTTAATCACATGCATTTGTAATGAGACATGCTTATTAAGAGGCTTAATAAAGCATGAACGGTAAACTCTCCATGTAAATCATTATGCTGAGTATTATTCTTACGGCCAAATACATTTTGTTTTTATTTTTCTTTTCTCATCTTACTAGTTCTTCATGTCAATGCTACATGTTTTTCTGGTACCATCCACAGTTTTTTATTTTATCTTCACCACCATGAAATAGAAAGGTCCTGAATTTTCCCAAGAATTGTAGTTCTGCCATGGGGCCTTTACCAACTCCAAACATGCATTTAATTAGGAAAAGTTGCCTCCTTTAGATGCAGGGCTTGGGGAATGGATATTACCTTTGTGCAAGAGAAAAAATGCCCAAGCAAATAGCTCCCAGACCTGGCCATGCTGCTTCGTGAACAGCCCAGGGGGTTCTAGCGCCCACTTGCCCCATTAGCAGGACTCTTGCGAGAAATGCACAAACTTCACGAGTAAATGCCCTGTAACTCTGCCCTTTACCCCCAAGCTTCAGGTGTGAAGTTCCGGTACCTACCACCTACAATACTTCCATGTGTATGAATTCCTGAGACGTGGGCATCTTGGAGTAGAAAACTGGGAGGGGAAACAGCAGGGTTCAGGGAAAGAGAAGAAGGCATGGTAAAGATGCCCAAGCCTCTGACTGACCCTCTGGACACAGCAGCTTTAGCCTGAGAAATAACCAAAAAGGAGTCCTCAGCCTTAAGGTTTCAGAGCAAGGTGAAGGCCACCTGTATGATACAGATCTTCCTCTTTGTTCAGTAGACCTAGAATTCCCATGACGGGAGCAAAGCCATTCTTTCTAGAATCAGAACCAAGTGGATTGAAAATATAGCTTCCTGGAAAAGTTAACAGAAGTGTTTCAAAGAATAAATGATGGGAGGCTAGGGGCTGAAGATTTAAAAACAGGAAGATGCTGTGTAAGAGAAGGGAGGTGGTGAGGCTGTTGAGGAAAGAGGAAGACAGTCTAACAGCCTCCACAATTTGGCCTCTGGCCTTGACTGACCTCCATCTGCACAGGGCAACTCATAGCCCTCATTTCCTTCCCTGTCCTGCACATGTGCACTATGAGGCACAGATTACTGTCCCCGAGGCAACGTGGCATTGCAAGACTAAATAAATGTCAAGTTTCAAGAAAGGTCATTGGAAGGATGCAAGTGCTATCAATGACACATTTAATTTAGTATGATTCAAACCTACAGGAATTTCTGGCCAGGGATTCTAAATATTTCTAATTGCTTCACTTGAGCTCTTCTCAAACCATTGCTTATGCCTCCTGGGCAGTGTTCAGTATGGGTACAGTCTGGCATCTTTGTATTCTATGAGATGATAGAGATGAAGACAAACGATGGAGAAAGAAGACCCAGCATGAGGGGGATAAGTGCCTCATTTGCCCCTAAGGGCACCATTTTCATTGTCCTAAAAAGGGCATTATAGTCCGGGTTTGGAACTCCATTTACTGTGCTTCTGCTTTTATAGGCTCCCCTGATTTTCTGGTTAAAAATAAATTTATTAAAGCATAAAGATGTTAAAAAGTTGGTTATAAAATCCGTTTACAAAAGCTAAATTAAAATGTAATGTACAAACTGTCAAAAACAGCTCTTTATGATGCTCCTTTTGATGGTCACATTTCTTTACAATGGAATTATGTGAATTTGTAAGGCAAAAAGATGGAGATAGGAGGAAGGAACATTCCTACAAAGATACACAGACCACCTTCCCTGACCTTTGAGCTGATGCACTGGCAAAAGATTGTGAACAAGGTTCATATAATATTGAGTGACTAACTAAATGTCATCTTTCAAATACCTGAGTTCAGTTTAGCCTACCATGCGATTTAAAGAAGTTAGAAACATTGCTGATGTCTAAATTTTTATATCTATTTGTATGTTAAATGGCACTGTATTTTAATGCAGTTGTCATTGATGCTACTGATTAAACAATAAAAGATTATAAATATATTTATGAATTTTAAAAAATCCTATAATTAGATAAACTCTAGATGCCAGGTTTCAATTCCATGCAGAAGCCCATACAGAAATCCATTATTATCAGTACTTTGCACATACTTTGTGTTCTTAGGAAATATGCATCATTGACTGCAGAGAAAACCAGACAACTGGGTAAATTCTGGCCCACTGGGAATGCCACTGCTGGATTTCTCTCTTCCAACTACCAATCTAACTCAAGCTGCCTAAAAATCCACACTGTCATGGATTTCCCTAAACCTTTTCCTGTTACCAGAGGCTGGTCTGGGAGTAGGCTCTAGAAGATGTTGTGGGTGTGGGGGTGTAAGGGTGTGTGTGGGGGAGGGAAAAACAGGATATATACCTGGCTCCGTGGCAGCCCTCTTGAGAAAATGATTGTAGTGAGCTGAGGATAAAGCCAATTCACCGAGGATGGCAGAATGGAAAGATGGTGATGTCAATGAACAGATGAATTATCCAACTCTACACCTGCCTATCTCAAGACTCTTGTAATTTGAAATAATAAGCAACGAATTTCCTCATTTGAGATAATAATTTCTTTTATGTTTTCCCAAAAGCAACATGGTATAATCTCAACTATCTTACATTCTGCCAGAGGATGTGAGAGAGAAGAGAATACCTATAACAGGCATTGTTGACTGCCTACTCAATATCTGTCCTAGGAAGGTGCTTGATGTTCAGCGAAACCAATAGTTGCATTTAATGAAAGAAATGTGTCTGTGGTTCGAGTCTGATCTCTCACATGAAGCTTATCTAGACTAACACAGCCATGGTGGTCCATCTTCTGAATCTACATTACGTATTATCTTTACTGCTTATTTAACATTTAACCATATACTGCCTCCCATGTTGATGAGTTATATTTTTATTTAGTTTAATTATTACTTAACTTTTGATGTGTTTCCCCCTCCTCCAATTTCATTGTAAGCACACTCACTGGGACTGCTCTCTTTATGTTTCCTATATAGATATGTCTTAAATTCCAATTTCTAGAACATGACCTTAAGTAGATAAGGTAATGTTCATGTTGTCCATACTTCCAGAAGTAATTATGACTTTACTTTCAAACTTGTTTTTAGTCATTTGACACTTTTAGTTATTATGTCATGATAGATCAATGAATATTACAAAAATAAGTTCTGTTGGCATGACCATGGTATATGATGAGCGTATGCAGGATGAGCACCCCCAGTGGTGCTGTGAGCCTGGAGGTGGTTTTTACCTCATTATATAACCTGTTTTATATGGGGATTTCCAAATCAGACAATTTTGATTTCCTGTGGTTTAGAGGGGATTCTGAGCTTTGGATAAGTCTAGATCTTTAGAGATTGGTATGTAATTATCACAAAGCATAGTAGCCTTGCAGTTCATCGGGAACATTAAAAAAACCAAACTCTTAATTGGCTGATATGCTTATTTGCATAGACAAATCAATTTTAGAGTTGTTCCTATATTCAGTATTTTCCCTGTTCTTTAAGCTTAGCAAAGATATTCTTGGAAAATGATTTGGCAATAATCGGAAACATGACTAACAGTGCTAAAGCAAGTTAAAAATTATTTAACCGTCAGATAAATGACCCACTAAAATAGATTTCTAAAAAACTAAGCATTAGATATCATTTACATTATCATGCAAAAAAAGCATGGATAATAAAAAGTATAAAAATTTTGAATTTTCTCTTTGAGACTAAAAAATCAAAGCTTGATTAAAACATGGGTTTGAATTAGGTGAGCCCTAAAGGCAAAAGGGAAACAAAGTAGAGGGAAAATTGTAAATATCAATCCTCAAAACAATACTACTACTGATAATGAGGTACGGTCAATTTTGAAAACTTACTAGTTTATTCACATTTCAGAAAAGAAGTATAATGATGTCTTTTATAAACATATGGCACAAGCTTAATTAAAGACTTAGTTCAGTTGTACACTCTTTTATCATATGGCCAAATCAGGGACAATAACAGGAATAAATGTGATATAACTTCATCTAAAGATAGCCTGTGGATTATAGAAAGGCTTCGATACATAAAAAGGCAATACTGAGAGAAAGTAAGTTCTGAGACCTAATATATGACACTTGTCGAAAATATTTCACACTTAAATTGATTTTGAAAATCATTTCTCAATGACTAGATTAGAAACATTATAAGCAGATTCAGCTACTCTTAGGTTGATAACTATTACTAGGTTATCTTTGTTTTAATGTCTCTTTTCAACCGCTGTTTTATCCTTTTGTAAACAGACATCAACAACTTCTTGACCCTGGGCCACTTTAAAAGATCAACTGAATCTTGAAATCTGAAATAAATTGTATTGTTTAAGGCACTGGGGACCCAAAGCAAGATATGTCTTTGCTTCAATTTTAGCCACTTGCTTATGTGAAAAATTGATAATGATGGTTAATGATGATGTTAATGAAAAACTATCTCGAACTTTTTTGAGGACATGGAACGTCTCCCTGTATCACACTAAACTGGATTGGAAATGAAAGTAAAGTGGGCCCAGAGATGACAGGTGCCAGTAATGACAGGTGCCAGTTATAGGTTCTGGCGCCACTGGGATCACTGAGGTGGTGGTATATGGTTTCCATGGGAGAATGATTCCCAGATGTGGGCCTGAACATTTTCCAACTGTGCTCTGTCATGCCGCGATAAGCAACACTCTCACCTTAAATTAAAAAAGGTTTATTTCTCATTCATACTTCGCATTTATCATGCGTTGGCAGATGGGCTCTGCTCATTGTGCCGGAGGGAAAGAGAGAGAGAGATGGAGGATCATGCAGTTAACAATACAGACATATCACTTCCACTCACAACTCACTGGACAGAGCCAGTCACATGGCTCTGACAAATCTCAGGAATAAGGAGGTACAATCTTATCAAGTGCCTAGAATGGGGGAAAACGGGAATTATTTGGTAAAGAGCATTGACTATAACACATTATTTCATAAAACAATAAGCTAACCTATTACTTGGAAAACCATGAGCTTTCATTGACAATTTCTGCCTATGTACCTCCTTTAAGTTAGGAAATATATTAAATTTTGAATAATAATTTGGCATTGTGTCTTGGTTCACAGCAGGTCTATGTAGAGGATTAGACTTTATTTCTATTTTTGCTCAACTTCTCAGTTTTAAGTAACACCATAAAGAAAAGTAATTAATTGGTGTTGTAGACTAATCCATATGCCAACAAAATGTGGTAGAATGCAAATGAAACATCTCTCCATATGCCTTTCTCATTTGTTATTCCTTATTCTGGTTCTTCATAGACATGTTCTTTGTACAGGCAGGCATCTCCTCTTCTAATTTATTATGTCAATACATTCTATTTTTGTTGTAATCTTCAGTTATTATTTTTAATCTAAGTTATATATGTAACACTTTGAAGTCAAAAGGGTCTACAAGGCTTGTTATGAAAAACAGTTCACACAGCCCCACCCTCTACTTCCTGTTCTCCACAAGTAATCACTTTCAACTCTTTTACCCATTTTTTTTTCATATCTATATCTCTAGCTTATATTGCTACTTCTTGATTTTTCTAGAGCATTATACACTAATTCATGGAAGATGAGGATTTAGCTCTAATGAACACAAGCCCTTGCTCCCTCCCCACCACCTGCAAACACCCAGTTCTCACACCCCATCTTCTCAAATGAATTTTATCACAATTTTGGTGAGATTAACAGTCAACAGGCTTATATTTATATTTTAGATACATTATCATGTCCATGTAAATTATAGTCATGGATCACTTATAAAGTTTATCACAACCTTTCTTTTCCTGTAACTTCTTTGTTTTTCTTTGGGGTTATCAATTGTCCTGTGTTTTACTGTCCTGTGTTTTTCTTAAGTTATCACTAACTTAAACACAGACTAACCTCTAGTTGAATAAATTTCTTAATTCATTCAAATATATTAGTCATTTTTATAATTCCATCTTTTTGGAGATAACTTTCTGGAACCTTCTAACTTGCTCCAATCTGGGTTGGCTGCTTCTCTGGATGTGCTAAATAGCTGTGTTATATATAGTCTTGGGGTCTCCCTACATTATCATTCTGGGGAATAATTTTGTCTTGCTCTGGATAATTTACTTGTTTTCATATATTCCTCATCCTTAGTGTATGTCTTTATTATTTTTGTAGAGCAGATCATCCAGTGGATTCTGAGTATGGGTACATGCAAATAATTTTTTTGAATCTTGAATGTCTAAAAATGGCTTTATTCTATCCTCACACTTAATTAGTTTGGCTAGGTGTTGAATTTAGGTTGGAAGTAATTTTCTCTCAGAACTCTGAAGGCATTCCTCCATTGTCCTGTTTCTGGTTTTGCTATGGGAAATTTACAGCTATGCTAATTATTGATCCTTCATTGAAAACCTCTCTTTTCCCCCAATTCCACAAGTTTGTAGGATATCTCTTGGTTCTCAGAGTTCTGAACTTTTCCAGTGATGTATCTGGGTGTGTGTTTGTATTTGCTTGGGTAGGACATTCTACAGACTTTTTCAGTCTGAAAACTTAGGTCTTTCGTTAGTAGAAAACTTTATTGAATTATATTTATGACCATTTCCTTCCTTTCATTTTCCTTGTTCTCTTTCTGTAACTCCTGTTTTTTAGAGTTTATACTTTCTGGGTTGGTTCTCTAATTTTCTTATATTTTTCTTTCTTACCTTCCATTTCTGTCTGTATTTTATTTTCTGGGGAGATAGCCTCAACTTTATCTTCCAAACTCTTCTATTGAGTTTTACATTTTAGATACCATATTTTTTAAAATAAATTTATTTATTTAAATTAGTTTCAAGTATACAGTGCATTGGTTAGACATCTATATTGTTCACATAATGATTCCCCCAATTGCTCCCTCCCTCTCTGGGCCTCCACTTAGCCATCATATTAATGCTAACTGCATTCCCTCTGCTGTGCTCCCCATCCTCATGCCAAACTATCAACTACTAATTCGTACTTCTTTAATCCTTTACCCCATTCTCCCACTCCCCCAATCCCCCTTCTCTCTGTCCGTCACCAAACTGTCCACTATATTTGTGAGTCTGTTTTTGATTAGTTTGTTCTTTTTGTTCCCTAGATACCGTATATAAGTGAAATCATATGGTATTTATCTTTCTCTGTCTGACTTATTTCACTCAGCATAGTAAACTCTAAGTCCATCCATGTCGTTGCAAATGGTAGGATTTCATTTTTTCTAATGGCTGATATTCTAATATTCCATTGTATATATGAACCATAATTCCTTTATCCAATTGTCTGTTGATGGGCATCTAGGTTGCTTCCATATCTTGGCTATTGTAAAGTGTGCTGCCATGAAAATTGGTGTGCATAGATTTTTATGAATTATTGTTTTGGTTTTCTTTGGATAAATACCCAGAATTGCAATTGCTGGGTCAAAAGGTATATCCATTTTTAACTTTTTGAGAAGCCTCCATACTGTTTTCCATAGCGGCTGTACCAAAACTTTCTAATAGCTTTTGTTTTTTTCTGAATGTTTATTTTTTCTGAATCATTCTCTTGCATAGACTTGCTTCCTTCTAGTTGTTCTTCCCTTTTTTTAAAATAGCATTTTACTATTTTGATGTCAAAATAGTTTTCACCTAAATAGCTATTAAGAAAATAAATTTCGAAAGAATGATATTTTCAAAATGAGGTATTTCATGCTAATATCATTATTCGCTATTTTCTGACCACAAGTATATAGTATGGCCAAAGCTCAATCTGAGTTATTATTGCTTAATTACTGTGTCTCAGATGCTCACATGGAAGTAGCAGGACATAAATGATACTTTTAAAAAATTTATTTTTGTCTGTCTTTCCCTATTCTCTTACTCACATAAAATAGTGTGAACTAGGGGTTAAGTGAAGGCTCTGTGCTTAGATGGGGCTGTGATGGTTGGGTTCATCGTAAAACTGGCTGTTTCCCTGGAGAACCCCTAAGGTTGGGGGGTGGGGTGGTGGTGGTGGTGTGTGTGTGGTTTTTGCTTAGAGAAAACTCTTGCAGCCAGGAGGGATATATACACTGCTATTCTGGGAAGTAACTTGGGTAAGGCCTAGGGATCTCAAATTCAGTAGTAAAATATATTCATCATCCCTTTTCCAGTCAGGTAGTCCATAGTTGCATGTGCCTTATCTCTCTCATAACTCTCAGAGACATTCTGTTTTGTACTTTCCAGAGAATTAAACCTTTGGTCCTCTTCCAGAGTGGAGAAAAGAATCTAATTGCTTTGTGAAGAGACTTCTGACGAAACCTCATGTCTTCAGTTCCACCTTCACCCCTCTGCCAGTTCCTGAGCTTCCAGAGGATTTTATAATCTAATCAAGTTGCTTCTTGGTTTCTACCTACTGCTGACTTGGTGTTCAGCTTTCTTAGGCTGCTAAATTAGTTAGCACTTAACATCTGCTTTCCAAGTAACAAAAGTTTGTTGCTGTTGTCTTTTCTCCTGTTTTCTTATTCCTTAAGGGTTTATCTTTAACTACTCTAACTGTTCCTGGAGTGGAGTTTAGGAGGGAACAAAGCTAACTGCTGGCATTAAAGCTGCCATCTTTAAATTAAAGTTCTATTCTGCTCTTCTACAAATTAAAGAATCACAGTCCCTACACATTGAAAGAGACCCCGAGAGAGTATGTAGTGAACTCCTATCTTCAGAGAGCAAAGCATATTGTTTAATTTGCACGAGGTGGTTGAAACACCAGGAAGCTGTGTGTCTTGCCCTGGGATATACACAGTCACAAAGACAGACAGCATGCTGTTACCCACTCTATGGACCATAAATAATTATCCCTCAAAGGTTTTACATATATATTTTTTTCTAATTTAAGACTATTTCAGCAACAGCTAGATCACTTTCTGTAACATCTTAAATCTGCATCCTCTTCCAGTGGGCAGATGATTTCTTCTAGTAGAGTATTAGGCGTTAAACTAGCTATAAAATGTGGCTAAGCATTTTATTATTTGTGAAGTTGGCTTAAAAAAATTTCGCACACAACCAGGTTTTTAAAGTTTTGATATGCTTTAGATATGTTCTTTTGAATGATGTTACAAAGGATCTTAGAGAGCAACTACCAAATATATCATAATTTAAATGTAATTTGTATAACTTTTTAAAACAGTGGTAAAATAATTATTTTTAATTTTTAAGAAATACTTAAAACTGAAAAAAATAGTTCGGTATTTTTCAGCTTGTTTGTATCTTAATCTATTATTTGGTATAATGCTATTTGCTATATTTTAGAAAAAATCACAGGCTTTGACAAAAGGGCATTTGTAGAGGAAAAGACTGAGATTTGGATTCAAATTATTTTAAATTGATGCTTTTTTCCTCTCCCAGTGTAATACAGACCATAGCCTTAAAATATTCCTTAAAATTTTAATAAAATTATTTTTGATGAATAATTCATTTTAGTCTGTAAATTTGGTCTGTAAAAATTTTAAGAGTTTTATAAAAAGCTTTAGGGAATGAATGACTTTAGAAGAAAATGAAAGATTAAAAGAAAACCATCTTTAAATACTTACAGATTCTTTTCTGCCCATAGTTTTGCTGTGTGAGCGGGAACGGGAGATATTGCTAAAAAAGGAATCCTTTTTAGTAGCAGACGAAGGTGGGGAACCAGTGAATTCTCTTCCTCCAGGCAAACTCTCAATGCTTGGAGATGAACTGATGTTTTTAGAATTTTGTCCTGTAAGAAAAATTAAGTAGCAACAATGAAACGCCAGACTCACTAAGCTACTGAAACTACTGCTTTTAATAAATGATCAAATATACTTCTTTGTTCACACTGTCAATATGATGACACTGTGGAGTATTAAAATGCATGCATTTTTTATGAATCAGAATACCTGCCAATTCTGTAAAACAATGAAGCACTGCCATAATTTTCTACATGTAATTTATACTACAATAGTTGAAGTGTTGTACGCATGAAAAAACTAAAAAATCCAATTTTTAGATATCACAGGTAAAAGACTGGACCCTCAGTAATAAGATCATCCTTAATAATGAAAATTGGAAATTATTGTACTGCACATTATATTACTAATATTAAAAAATCAAAATCCTTCACCAGTTTTTCAAGAGTCTCTCTCCTTTTCATTAATTGCAGAACGGATACATAGCTACCCCCAGCCTATGGCAGAAGCACCTGGAAATGAGGACAAGGTGCTGGTTCACAGGGCCTCTTTCTAAACAGGTACCTGTATTAAGAGTGTTTGTGTCTGGACCTCCGGAAGTGCTTTTTTCACTGAGAGGTTCTGGAGCCATAAAATTTCCTTAGACAGGAACAAGGACGCTAGTAGGTTTTTTGAGAGGGTAGCCTTGTGTAGAAGACGGGTTCAGAGGATTAGCTGCAGCCAGACCCATGCAGCTCTCACTTTCACAACTGAGTCACTCCCATAAATGTTAGGGGGACTTGAGGACCTGGTAAAATAACATGGTGTGCATGCATTTCTTCATTCGACCACTAGGAACCAAAGGCCTTAATGTAAGTGCCAGACACCATGGGTGCAGGGAGACAGATGGAAACTAAAACCACTGTCAAAATCCTCACCCTTCAAGGAGCTTACTTCCTAGTGAGGGGTACAGACAAGCACATTGGTAAAATCCACATGATATTAGATGGTAGTAAGTACTGTGGAGAAAAGTTAGTAAAGGGGGACTTGTCAGAGGAAGGTGTCACTAAGAATTGAGGTGCATGACATTTGAGCAAAACCTTAAAGAAGGGGAAATAACAGCTTTACAGATAATAGGAAGGAACAGCAGTACAAAGGCCTCAAGCAGAACCTTTGTGTTTCTGAAGAACAGCAAGGCGGCCAGAGTGACTAAAACTAAGACTGAGCCGGGAGCGGGGAGTGGGCGGAGAAGGAGATGAGGTCTGAGAGCAGGGGTCAGTCAGGTAGGAGTTTGTAGATGATTTTGATTACATTTACTCTGAGAAGCGAAGCCATTGAGAGCCACTAGAGGATATGAGCAGAGAAGTGACGCGATTTGACTTACTTTTAAAGGATCACTCTGGATGCTATGTTGAGAATAGAATTAGGGAGTGGGAGATAGCAAAAACAAAAACAGGGAAATCAATTTTTGCCACTGGAAAACTCCAAGTAAGCAGACTGATCATACCTTGGCAATGAAAAGTGGTCAGATTCTAGACAAAACTGACCAGATTTCCTCATGAATATATATTAGGGGTATGAGATAAAAAGAGGAGTCGAGCTTAACCCCAAATGTTCTAAAGTTAGATAGTGGTGACAAATGAACATTTCTCTGATAATATACTAAAAACCATTGAATTACATACTTTAAAAGATAAATTTTATAGTATATGAATTTTATCTCAAGAAAGTTATTTTTGATAAAGTCAGTTTTCACATTTAACTCCCAGCTAGTGACGGGCAGGAAAGGGCCTGCCCATTTCCACCCAACACAGGACTCTTCTAAGAAGAAATCTTGGCTGCGGAGTTTCTTGTTTATAGAGCCTTCTGCGAGGTCTGCATCGCAGTCTGACCGCATCCCCCTTCCGAGTTCTATTTCTTCCTCTTTTCCTTTCACAGTTGTTATTCCTCAATGAACCTTTTGTACTTCTAACTCCTTCTCAACTTGCAATTGAGGACATTGTTGCTGACCCCTGAAGGACAGTAGGAGTGCCCCTGAGGTCAGGGATTGTGAGGGGAGAACAGGTCCCAAGGCCTAGAAGATCTCCACGGTATATGGTCCTGGTATGTTGGAGCTGAAAAAGACCTCAGGAACTACCTATTAATTTATTTTCTTTTTTAAAAATTATATTACCAATAAGTAAATATAGTCTCACTGTAAATAAATTAAATGTGACAACTGCCTTTGTAAAACAGCTTGATATAATTCACATACCATAAAATTCACCCTTTAAAAGTGTATAATTCAGTGGTTTTTAGTATATTCATAGAGATTCTCAACCACTACCATCTAATTTTAGAACATTTTTGTCACCCCCCAAAGAAATCTTGTGCCCATTAGCAGTTACTCCCAATGCTCCCTTCCTCATGACCATAAACCCACTTTTCGTCTCTATGAACTGGCCTTTTCTGGACATGTCATATAAATAGAATGATACAATATGTGATATACTATGACTGGCTTTTCAGTTGGTGCCATGTTTTTAAGGTATATTCATGCTAAAGCAGGCGTCAGAACTTCATTCCTTTTATAGCCATATAATATTCTATTGTATATACATTTTGTTTATCTACTCATCAGTTGGTGAACATTCAGCTTGTATCCATTTCTTGGTTATTATGAATGATGTTGCTATGAACATTTGTGTATAAATTTTTATGTGGATGTATGTTTTCATTTCTCTTGGGTTAATATCTAGGGGTGGCATTGCTGGGTCAATATGGTAAGTCTGTGCGTAACATTTTGAGAAACTGCCAAACTGATTTTGAAAGTGGCTACATCATTTTATATTTCTATCAGCACTGTATGAGGGTTCCAGTTTCTTGACATCCTTGTCAACTTATTGGCTGTTTACTTTAGCCATCCTAGTGAGTGTTAAGTGGTATCTCGTGATTTTTATTGCAGTTTCCCAAAGCAAATGACTAATGATGTGGAGCACCTTTTCATGTGCTTATTAGACATCTGTATATTTTCTTCGGAGACATGTCTATTCAAATCTTTTGCCTATTTTTAATATTGGGTTATTTGTCTTTTTATTGTTGAGCTGTAAGAATTTTTCATATATTCTGGGTACAAGTCTTTTTTTCAAATATATGATTTATAAAAAAACCTCTCCCATTCTCTGCATTGCCTTTTCACTTTCATAGTGATGTCCTATGAAGCCGAAGTTTTTAATTTTGATAAAGTCCCAATTATCTACTTTTCCTTTAGTTGCTTGTGTTGTCAGTATATCTAAGAAACCATTGCCTAACTCCAGGTTATAAAGATTTACTCCTATGTTTACTTTTAAGAGTGGTATAGTTTTAACTTTTGTACTTAAGTCTATAGTCTATTCTAATTTTTTTATAGCGTGAAGTAGTTCAACTTCATTCTTTTGTGGATATCCAGTTTTCCCAGCACTATTTGTAGAAAAGACTATTCTTCTCACATTGAATGGTCTTGGCACCCTTGTTTAAAATTAATTTACCATAAATAGAAGGGTTTATTTCTATGCTTTCAACTCTGTTCCATTTATACATGCCTATCTTTATGCCAACATCACAGTCGTGATTCTATAACTATACAGTAAGTTTTGAAATTAAAGAGTATGAATTCTCGAACTTTGTTATCTTTCAACGTTGTTTTGGCTATTAGGGGTGCTTTGCATTTCTATATGAATTTTAGGATCAGTATGTCAGTTTCTCCCAAAAGACATATGGGATTCTGATAGAGATTGCGATGAATATGTTGATCAATTTCGATAGCACTGCCATCTTACTAATATAAGATATAAGCAAAATATATTTATGTTGTCTTTTATAGTTACTTACATAGTTATCTTTATCAGTGCTCTTTTTCTTTGTGTGTATTTGAATTAATTTCTAGTGTCTTTTCATTTCAGCCTGAAGGACTCCCTTTACTATGTCTTGTAGGGCAGATTTGCTAGCAGTGAATTCTGCTTTTTGTTTGTGACTGTCTTAATTTTTCCTTTCTTTTTGAAGGATAATTTTACTAGATATAGAATTATTCATTGATAGTCTTTTTCAAAAAAATTCACTTTAAATATATCATCCTACTGCTTTCTGGCCTCCATGGTTTTGATGAGAAGTCAGCTGTTCATGCTATCGAGGTTCTCTTGGATACCATGAGTTGTTTTTCTCTTGCCGTTTTCAAGATTCTCTCTTCATTGCTGGCTTTTAACAGTTTGACTATGCTGTGTCTCAGTGAAGATATCTTTGAGTTTATCCTGCTTGGAGTTGATTGAGCTTCTTGGATATATAATATTTTTCATGGGACTGTGGAATATTTTAGCTAGCATTTCTTCGAATATTCCTTTAGGCCCTTTCTCTCTGTTCTCTCTCTTTCTTGACTCCCATTATCTGCATGTTGGTATGCTTCCTGGTATTCTGTAAGTCTTCGAGACTCTGTTCATTTTTCTTCATTCTTTTGTCTTTGTTTTTTTCAGACTGGATAATATCAACTGACATATCTCTAAGTTCTGATCTTCTGTCAGCTTGAATCTGTTACTGAACCTCTGTTGTGAATTTTAAATTTCAGTTATTGTAATTTTCAACTCCAGAATACCTCTTTGGTTCTTCAAAAAATCCCTACCCTTTATTAATACTATTTTATGAGACACTTGTCTCATACATTCCTTTAGTTCTTTAGACAATTTCCTTTAGCTTTTAAAAGATATTTATAATACCTGATTTAAAGTCTCTTGTAGGTTCAGCTTCCACAGAGGCAGTTTGTATTGACTGCTTTTTTCCCCTGTATTTGAGCCAACTTTACATTTTCCTGTTACTTTGTATGTCGCAAACATTTTTTTTTTTTTTAACTGGACATTTTAATAAAATAATGTGGCAGCTCTGGAAATTAGATCCTATTTTATCCCCTGGATCTATTTTTCTCATTTGTTGCTTTTTTTAGTGATTTCCCTAAACTAATTTTAGTTAAGTCTATATTCTTTGTGGTCTCTGGCCACTGAAGTCTCTGTTTGGTTAACCTAGTGGTCAGTTAAGAGAGATTTCTTTTCTTTAAATGCTTTGAATGAAAAAGTCTTTAAGTCTTTGCTGGGGGCTGTGTGTGTGTGTTGGAGCATGCCTTCAATGTTCCAGCAGGCAGTTTACAATACTGCTTTAGCCTTCATTCCTGCCTATGCAGACAGAGCCTCGAGTTCATCCAGAGTTGAGAGATTACACCCTTCCCAAATCTTTCCTGGCCATGTGCATGATCCTGCATGTGTGTGGCCTTCTATAATTCCAAGAATATACTGGAGCTTTTTGAAGATTACTATGGACATCTGATTCCTCAGATTTTCCTTTTAAGTTTTTTGCTAACCTCTGATTTTCCTGTTAAGTATTTGGTTAGCCTCGTGTTTGCTCCATTTCTGCCTTGGGCAGCTGTGATGTTAAATAATTGCCACTAATATTTTTGATGGATGCCCTGTGGATAGGGTTTCTCCCTTAGTGAGTTCTGAACAAGGTCAAATAAAGACAAGCCCAATGAATGCAGTTTTTCTGGAGAGCTGCTAGACAGTCAAATAGCTACAATTTACTGGGGATGGGACTTGTAGGGTGCTCCAGATCCACTCTTTTTCCTCCAGTAGTTGTAAGGCTGCTGGTTATTAAAGGCTACGGCAGAGCTGGGGAGTGATAGGGTATGCTTTTCTCACTGAGATCCAGCCATTGTTAATTGAAGACATTCTTCTCAAATAGTTCTTTCTAATCCTTTGATTAATTTCCAGAGTTCTGAAAAAGTCGATTTTGAATCTCTGTCACTGATCTTGTTGCTTTTATGGAGAAATAGATTGTCAGAGGTCCTTACTCTGTCATTCCAAAAATGCTTCCCTCTGTGACTTGCTTTTTGGACTGAACTTGGTCTTGGAAATTTGTCTTTCTCATATATAAAAATCTGCCTCACTCTTTTTAATGGCTATGAAGAAAAAAAAATTGTAGCATTCCTAAAAAGACATTTAGAATTTTTCCAAAATTTTTTCTTTATAAACAAAATGATAATTAAAACTTTAAAGAGGTACATCTTTAGGTACAAACAGTTAGTTAGTTCTGTTAGGTAAATTTATATAAATGAAACTGCTATGTCTAAATGTAAGTGCATTTTAAATTTACATAAAGGATTCCAAATTGCTTTCTCCTAGTATTTTAACATACATACATGTGTATGTATTCATGCATGAGTGTAAATACAACATGATATATTACATCTTTATATATTCATCTATTTTTTATTTGGTTAATTTGATGGATGGAGAACTTCACTGTGTTAGTATGAAGTTTCCTGATAACTAGCGAGGCTGATTATCTTTCAACCTATTTATATAGGTCATCTTAAAGTCCTAGGTGAATTGTCTTGCTCGTTTTATTTTTAAAACTGACTTAGGGAGTTCCTCCTAAATTCTGGAACTCAGCCCTGTGTGTGTGTACATGTCTATATTTTCCTTTATGGTTTTTGTTTTTATGGTCTTGCTTAGGAAGGCATTTCTTACCCCCAAGATGATGCAGTGGGAAAAAATTTAAGTATTTATTATAAACTTAGGTTTTCCTTTTCTCTTTTATGAATAGTTTTTCATTGCTCCTTGGAACTGTACTCCTTGAGCAGCTTTAATTTCCCTGGGGTGGTGGAAGACAGAACTAAAACAAAAGGAATGTCTGCTCAGCTTTGAGTTTCAAAGTGCTTTTCAAAGTCCACAGAAAAGATAAATTTAGGAAGCCAAAGCATTTTTATTTGCAAGAACATGGCTCTTTCACAAAATGAAGTGAAAAAATTATTATCCTTTGAATTTATCTGTCCCTTCAAAATGCATTACTTTTTAAGGCATTACTATGACGGCTTATTGGATTTTTTCCTATGTGCATGCCACTATTAAGGTTTTCTATTTCTGCTTGGGTCAATTTGAGAATTCATATCTTCTCCCCAAAAGCCATTTATGAGGCAGGCAGAATAATGCCTATGCCCTTAATTTCCAGAGCATGTGAGTATGTTACCTTACACGGCACATGAGACTTTGCAGGTATGATTAAGGTTAAGAACCCTGAGACAAGAAGAATATCCTAGGTGGGCTCATATAAACATATAAGTCTTTAAATAGGAGTAGGAAGGCAGAAGAATGAGTCAGAGATATGACTAAAGAAGAAAAAGAACACAGTTGAAGCATGAGAGGGACTTGACCTAACATTGCTGGCTTTGAAGATGGAGAAGAGGGCCTTGAGCCAATATGGCATCCTCTAGAAGCTGGGAATGGTCATTAGCTGACAGCCAGCAAAGAAATAAAGAAATACCATGGTCCTATAGTCGCAAAGAATTGAATTCTGCCAATAGCACAAATGATTCTCCCCTAGAGCCTCCTGACACCTTGGTTTTAGCTTGGTTAGATCTATATCAGACTTCTGACCTACAGAACTGTTAAGAAAATGGGAAATTGTTTTTATTACTCCTTTGATTATTATAATCTATTTATGATCTTTAGATTCAATATTTGATATTACAGTTCAAATTCTGAGTTAATCTAAAATGCCAGGTCAAAATATTTACATTTTTTTATACTCCTGGAAAAAGTCAGAATTTTGTGGACTATTATAACAGTTTTCCAGTTCTTCCAAAATGAAAAAAATAGTTGTGTGCAGTTATATATACCAAATCTTGTAAAATTTTAGTTGTCTTGAATACTTCTGAAATGAGGTGGGGAGACCCTTTCTAATAGTCGCAATATATAAGTAAAGTTCTATCAAACCTGTTGGGAAAATTTCCATTTAAAAGAAATTATAACATTATTGAAGAAAAAAATCTTAAAAAGCTATCCCAGTTTTTATAAATCAACTGTTTCCACGTTGAAATTATAATAAGATCCTTTTAAAATCTAGAATCAAACCTTTTCTTTGATTCTAGATTTTATCTGTACTATAGCTGAGTACTATTCATTTTTTTCACATATATACTTCCCTAGTCTGTCTACCCAAAGAAGAAATCAGAAAATTAAAATACACTACAACAATGTGATATTTGCAAAATATTAGTCCATGGATATATATGAACCTTTACACATATTATCTTATTTAATCCTAATGACTCTGTGAGGTAGTTATGTATAAAAAAACTGAGGCTTATGGAGTTTAGTGAACTTGCCCAAGGACATATGGTTATATATATGGCTAGCAATATTATAAGACTTGTCCAAACTTAAAGACTATGCCAACATATATTATTTCATTTCTGTATTACAAGGAGTGACTCCAAGGAGCTATTAATTCAAAATGGCAATGAAGAAAACCAACCAACCAACCAACCAGATTTAGGGAATAGGCCCATGCACCTAATTTTTATTTATATATATATTTAGGACACACACACACACACACATATTTTTTGAGATGGCTTTTTCTACAAACAGAAAGCTGATGATTGGGTCTCTTGTATTCAATTACAGGTGCTCCTGCTTGTATCCCAAAGACCAGATTTCACTAAAGCAGAGGCTGTGGTCATTATTAGGTTTACTTTTTCAGAAAAGCTAGCATTATGGGTGGGCTGTAGTAGGTCTACAATAAAGGTCTGCTGATGTTCAGTTTGGAATATCTGAAGAGGACTATATATATATTAGCACTGCTCAGTGGAAATATAATGTGAGCCACATATATAATTTATAATTTTCTAGTATCTGTATTTAAAAAGTAAAGTGAAATTAATTATAATTACTTTATTTAACCCAATATATCACAACTATTATCATTCTAACATGTAATAAAAATCAAAATTATTGAGGTACTTTACATTCATTTTTTTCATAAAAGGTCTTCAAAATCCAGTGCATATCTTTTACTCACAGTATATATTTCAAGTACTCGATAGCCACATGTAGCTAAAGGATACCATATGGGACAGCACAGGTATAAGCCAATGAACAGTCTAAATTTCCAAATTTCCCCCCCGCCACAACATGCATTTAAGTAACTATCTTAACAAAATAAGGTAATGATGCATCTAATTTTTAGAATGCCCACTTTAATGCCTAATTAGCTTATCAATTATTAACCGTGTGAGAATAAGTATACAATCTCAAACAAATTTGAAAGTAGTTTGTTCCCATGAGGAACAAATCTGCAAATTTCTCTTGTAACTATTATTCTGCTTAGCAAACTGCCTTTTCAGAGATAACATTAAGGTCAGCTTTTATCAGAACTTATCTCTGAATTATCAAATTCCAAATTAGTAGTAGGATCAACAAGTTCTTGGCCAATATCTCACGTAAAAACTCTGTACAAAACATATTTCCTTTCAATTACAGAATTTAGCTTACTAACATTTCTGTGCCCTTTGGGAACATAAACGTTTAGACCTTAAGAAAATGGAGTCACCAGACATGTTCCCAGAGGGGATGATGGAATATTTCCTCTGGAGATCTGTAAGAAAAGCTTCGGCACCAGGAATAGCCTTGCCTTGAGAAAGAAGAAAGGGCTATCATACTGCCTGGCCCTTTTCATAAATGGCTGAGACATTCCATCACCCGGGTCTCACCCGGACACTTCTGAGCTGACAAGTCGGTATTCACAACAAGCGTGTAGCCCGTAAACTGCGTAGCGGTTCTGAAGCTCTATATTAATCATTTCTTTTGTTGCACTAAAACTAAAGCCTGTTCTTAGAGGTACACTGTTAAATATACTGCAGTGGTGCCCTGCCCAGGTCTCCTCTTCAGGACCCAGGCACTTATTCCCCAGCTGCTCGGAGTATTGGCTGTAGGCGGCTCCCATGAGTTCCTCTCTGGAAGCTGCCCTCAGCTGAAGAGCTGCTTTGCCCAAGGTCATGCCCCTTCGCCGGATTAGCTCCAATCCAGTGACTGGTTTGGACTGACAGAGGATAAGGGCTGGCTCCCTGCCTCCGAAGGGCCATCCGAGCCCCAGAGGTTCCAATGGCAACTGCAAGGCAGTTCGACGCCTCCCTCGGCTCAGCGCTGCTCCTTTCACTCCCTAAGTGCTGAGTTTGAGGGCACTCGCCCCCAAACTTCCCACTCATAAAACTCTGTCTTACAGTTTATTTCTCAGAAATCCTGACCCAAGGCAATTAATTAAAAATTATTTTATATTGCAAAGCATTCTTAAATATACTAAATATAAACCAAGTCTTAAGCTGCCTCAGGCATGCACATCTCATTCCTAACTAAACAGCAGCAAGCAAGATTGACCTAATGAAATGCCTACAGAAACTCTATCCAGCACTGAGGATGGGGGGACACACAACAGGAGCTCTTAAGAAGCTCCCAAAATAACTGTACAAGGGAAAAACAGACTTGTACATACACTAACCTATAATCTCAGGTAATAAAAGCAAACACAAAGTAGAAACGACAGTATTCTGGAAGCACAAAGGAGAGTTTATCTAATCTTGACTCAAGAGCTAAGTCTTAAAAATTGTAGGGTGGATGGGTGGTGGTGATGTTGGCTCAAGGAGGGTCATTTTGGGCAGAGATCACAGTATTTACCAAGGCAGTTGGACTACTGAGAACACCTAACTCAACTGGAGCATGATTTACTGCTTTGGAGCTTCATGCCACCCATATGTAATTGAAAAACAACACCAATACCAGTGTAAATTAAGATTAAGTCCAACAGAATGCTTCTTTTTCATTTGGTGATTATTTCAATGTTTTTTTTTTTGGAGGGGGTGAGGGGAGCATGAAAAGTTGCTGGTATCCAAAACAGGAGCTCATTTTCCCTCTGTCTTGGTTGTCCAGCCCTGGGGGAAGGAAGGAGAGAGGGTAGGTGAGGCTCTGCTAATAGGGCCAGCTAGATGGGGAAGAGTGCCTTGTTCTCAGGCTACCCTGTCAGTAGATGATGGAAATTACTATACATTTTAAGCAAGAAAGTAGCATGAGGATTTCAGGAGCTTGGGTAAATAGGGCATCTCCTGTGCTGGCCCACATAAGGGATTATAAGGGTTTAAACTAAGGCTGTGGTAGTAGGTTTGGGAGATGTTTAAAGGCAGAAGTCCTCAAACCAATACCTGCAGGGTCAGATACACCTAGGCTTCAATCTGTGCTCAGCTGATATCTAGTTGGGGGGCTGTGAACAAGTAAGTCATTGACTCTCCATAAGCTTTGGTTCTCACCTGCAAGTGAGGCATCGACTTCACACATGCTGTGAATCCTAGGTGGATAATGTACATAAGGGCTCAGTGTGGTGCCCAGAATGTGCTTAGCATTCGGGAGACACGGACCATTACTAAACTAGTGGTGACCTCCAAATCTAGAGCAGGTAGTTTAATAGGCGGTATTCTGGGTTATATGGATTTGCTAGTCCTCTTTTGTTGCACTTCTCAGGGATGTCCCACAAATGTCATCTCACTGGCTCTAGGCATAGGACCACCGTATATGCCAGACATAAGGCTGCCTAGTGGAGCAGCTGAAATCTAGGCTTGTTCTGCTTGTTAAGATGTGTGCCCTAGTCTATGGCCAAACCACCCTGAACGTGCCCGATCCCGTCTTATCTCGGAAGCTAAGCAAGGTCGAGCCTGGTTAGTTCTTGGATAGGAGACCACCTAGGAATACCAGGTGCTATAGGCATAAGAAAAAAAAATAAAAAAGAGATATGTGCCTTGGTGTGAGCTGCATCTACACAAAAGGAGTACCTTTTTCTAAAGTGCAGAAAGGTGCTATTTGGACTAGATGTGGCCGTGTCTAGGTATAGTAAGTCTTTTCTTTATTTCTTTATTCTCTTTCCCTCTCTGAAACTTTAAAAGTTTTGTGTCCCACGTGCTGCATATCAGTGGAGGTTATTTGTCAAGAGCCCAAGCTGACTGCATGAGCTTCATAGGCGTCAGAGGAGCCCTGACTACAGTATGGCTAAGGGAGAGGAAAGAAAGAAGGGGAAAAAATTAGTAAGCTTCTACTAATAAATGAATAATACTTTCATGACTTTTCTCTCATTCAACTCGACGGGAAATAGGAACAGGGGTGGAATATGCTCCTAAGTAGATAGGCAGAACCCATGCAAACCTGAGACCAGGTGAGGGAGCTGGACACAGGACACCCAAAAGCGAATGTTCGAGCGGCTACGATATCTGGGGGCTGTTGGTGCGGAGGCAGAGCTCAGAAAAGCAGAAATGGAAAAGCCTGGGAAGCCCAGTACCGGGGCCGCAGAAAGAAGATCACTTTGACTTTATACAGTGACCCAGGAGAAAACAAGAGGCACCTGGCCCCCATCTGGTAACTTTTTGTTACTTCGCAGACTTGAGCGATAGACAGCAAGAGGGCTGATGTCTGCTCCTTAAAAACACACATCTTGGTGCCACGAAAGAGCGAATGGAAGCAGGTTGTACTAGAAGCCCATGGAATAGACCTGCCCTACCCTGACCTCAGAGGTGAAACACTGTTGGATCTAGTGCTTGCATGCAAGCATATGGTTTTGGGACACTGGAAGTAATTATTGAGAAAAGAAAAGATAGAGGTGTTGAGTTGGCTCCTTCATAATTTGATTTTGAAAACTACTACCTGAGCAGACAGCACCCTCAAGCCCTTACTATGGGATGGGTGTTTTGGAAACTTTTTACAACCACCTTTGAAGCAGCTGTTCTTTTTCTCTCTTTACAGTTAGAAGGGTAAGTTATCTCCCTACGTCATCCAGCAAGGCAGTGGTGGAGGCAGGATTCAAACCGAACTCCAGAGCCCATGCTGGGCAAAGCTGTGCCACCCTGCTCTCCTAGTAAAGGCTGTGCCAGGTGGGCTATAGTAACTGTGATCTAAAATTAAAGAAAAATGGAATGAGGTTTCTTGAAAGTAAAGGGTAAATTCTGACCTTGTTATTAGTCTCCAAACAACTAATTTATTCAATGTCTTTTGGAATAAGTGTTCCACAAAAATGCATTTCCTAGCTAATTGATGCTTCCCAAAATTTTATATATAATGTATTTCTCTGCCTTCTTAAAATAATCATACAGAGCACAATGGAACTATTTGCTCTGCTTTAAGACTATCCTTTCTCAATAACAACCAGGGTGACCAGTATAGGGTCATCCACAAGGATAATATTTTGGTTTTCAGTCTCTTCACTCACTTTTGTGAGTAGGAGCTATCTCTGTCTGGTCATTACTATGTCCCACACTAGTTGATTAGACCTCTTTTCTTTGTCTACCAGTTTGTCATCTGCACTGGGAAATTTTTGTTAATCCTTTCTTCTTGAAGGTCCTAGGGGAAGTCTCACCTCCAGACATGTGAGCTGTTATCACATTAATAACTGGTTACTCACTGGTTACTTCTCAGTTTAAAGTCTATTTTTTTTTTTCTAGAAGGAATTATAAGAAACTTAACAAACTTACTCTCAGGAAAATGGGCTGCCAGAAAAAAATGGAAGGAGAAAAGGGAGGTTTTTATCTATTTAATGCCTTTAATTGAGATTGTCTAACGTTATATGTGTTTTAGTTTTAAGTATGTCAACTGGTTATCTGGGAAGGGAGATTATTTTACCTTTTTCTTTTTTTTATTTTTAAAAACAACGTGATGTTATATAATGATATCTATGTGCACAGACACACACATATATATATTTATATTCATAACTGAAATACATATACACAAATATAAAATTTAAAAATGCCTATGGCAATAAGTTAAGAAATCTAAATTTCTTTCCTAATGGTCCATTGTATGGTAATACTTACATACTTGTTGGAAATTCTAAATTTTCTTTGGAAATAATGTCTGTGTGTTTGTGTGTGTGATCATATTTTAAAGCTTTTTGGTGTGAATAAGTTCCTAAATATCTCTGGAAAACAGTTTCTAGGGTAGGTGTATAATTTTCAAAAATAATTTTGAAGAAACCCTTTGAGATAAGTCTTTAAAAAAAAAAACAAAACCCAAATTCTCCTGTGGCACATTTTAAATAATTGCAACCTACACTGAGAGATATAAAATGGAACTTTCCAACAATTTTCCAAAAATTATTTGATCTAAATTATGGAATATCACTTTATATTCAGTGTTTTTCTTCAAAAAAAAACTAAAACCCATATAATTACTGCGCATTAAAAGACAAATATACAGATATAAAATCTCATGGGCAAAAAAGGCTAAATATAATCAAAGAATCACTGAGAGTATTGATATTTACTTCATTTCTTGAACTTTACTTCAATACTTGGAAAAACATTTTTGAGAAAGTGTACACGATAGTTTTATTACCCTGACATGAAAAGTATATCTACTCTTGAAATATTATATAAGGGAATATAATGGGTTTGGCACTTTCGATGGTTTTCCAACTTCTAATATTACTGATTCTACTAAAGCATAAATTGTTAGAAAGTTTTTTGTTGCCACGACAAACTATTTTGGTTTACTTCTCCTTCCCCTTGCTTTTTGACACTCTGTAGGAAGTGTGTTAAGGAAAACACTAAGTAACTTCTCCAAATCAGGGTAGGTATTGTCTCACTGTCTCCTCATCACTGCCCTAGTAGTTATCATCACAGACTGAAAGCTGTTTATTGTGGCCTTGTGTCTCATAAAGCACCCGGAGCCTTCTCTATCAGACTGATAGAATCTCTGTCAGAGTGTGACAGGCAGGGGGAATTCTGAACAGGGTAACCAAAGAAAGCACTAGCTCCTCACTACATAGGCTTACTTGGGTCACCTAAAGCACAAGCTGATGCACAAGCCACCTGCTAAAGTTGTAAGGAAAGCAAGGGGCCAATGAAAACAGAGCTTGGCACATAATAGGCACGCAATAGATAATTGTTGAAAAAAACATGAATGAGATGATTCTTCTTATAGAATAGAAAATAAGTTATTTGAACAAAATGATAAAATCTCCCTCTTTGAAATTCTATTTAAAAAAGTAAGACTGTTCATGTGGCTCTGGTTTGTAGGAAAGAATGAACTGAGCAATATTGCATAGAAGCAGAAGTCAGAATAATCAAGGCTGACTTCAGCTTTCTCTTTCCATAGCTAAAGATCTACTCTGCAGTAAACTAAGTTAATAAGTTAGCAAACTACTTTGGGATAACAAAACACTTGGTAAAGAGTTGCCTGGAGAGCTCAGGTTTTAATTTTAGGAAACAAGTTTAAGTCCTATTAATTCTCACCATATCAGATGATCTCATCGATATCTACTTAAGTGTAATAACTGACAAGTCTGAAGAGAAATCATTTGGAGATTATCTGCCTTTTCTATTTCCATGATACTGTATCCCATTATATCACTTAACAGACACTAAGAAGAGTCAACAGCAGCTCCTCCTGGAGTCCCTGAGCTGAAAAGGCCCTTAAAGGTCAGCTGGGTCAATGATCAGAATACAGCCAGAAGCTGCACCTGTGAAACACAGACCTATATATAGAAGGTCACATCCCTCTATTGCAATAGTGTACACGTGTTTTTTTAAGATGTTAAGCCAACAGACTACTCATTTCCTAATAATATATTCTTTTCTGTTAATTTATTAAAAAGCACAGATATTATGAAGACATATCATTATTAGTATTTTAATACTACTAGCATGACTATATTATGTGGATATTTTAAATTAAGGAAAACATGATGTGAATTTTAATGAATTCTGCTATCTTTTCAGTCTGAATTTGAAAGAGTCTTAGTCTAGGCTTCCACTTAATACAGAAATCCTCTAGCATTAGCTAAAAGATTACATAATAAAAAATTAATGAAACAATTTTACATATTTGTTTTTAAATTCCACAGAAGATGCAGAATACAGATTACAATTATTTTGTATTTCTTAAATGAACTTTTCTCCCTAGATTTTTGAACACCTGAATATGATATTAAAATGTTATCTTTTCATTTTATACCATTGCCAGTTACTCACATGGAGATCTGTCACACTGAACTTTCTATTAATGTGATTCATAATACAAAGCCTTTACTTAAAAATTTACTTTGAAATCAAACCGTAATTCTTTTAGGTAAAATAAAACAAGCACTCTGGTTAATTCATACATTTATATGCATACAAACAGCATATAAATCGTCTAATCTCAGAACTGATTTGTCAGTTACTGTCACAGAGCACCTATGCAACAAAAAGAACACCTCGGTGTGAGCTACCAAATAAAATGTAATGTTAAAATAACCACAAAATATAGTGACCATATTTTGCAAGGAAAGAAGCTAGTACAAACTTAATAGAAAACCCACATCACAGCCAGATTTGGCATCACCAAGGTATGACATGAGAGGGGACTTTTGTTCTAAACAACAGTGCCACTCAGTGGCTGAACAATGGTAGTGAACTGATAGACAGTATGAATGGAGGGTGGGCAAAAAGAAAAATGTTTTGGAGTAGGCAATGATAATACTGCAGGCAAAGAGATATACTATGTTGCCATGGTAACTGTACCTTGGAGGTCAGTTAGAGTCTGGACAGGAACAGAAACCTGAGCATCGCTTCCTGTAACTACATCGCCTGCATTTCATAAGAAAAAATAATTAGATTTCATAAAAAGGAAAAAATGATCAAGTTTTCTTTCATACTTAACGCTGTAATACATTTATCAATCTAATTACTAAAAGTAAAGTAAAACAAAATACAGTGCAAATCTCATGATAATTAATATAAATATTTTTAAAAGGAAATATTTTTTAAAAAGTGTTTCCTAAAAAGGTTTTGTGTAAGTTTCTTTTAATGGAAAAAGAAACAACACATTTCTAATAAAGTATAAAACAAGTTTCTATCAGTTTAAAGTAGAGGAAACTTTAGCAATCAAAGATTTTGCTGAGCAGATTTCATTATGTCACAATTTTTAGTGTGATTTTATATATATTTTTTAAATTCTTTATCCAAAAGTAAGACATATGCATTTATTAAGTAAAAGCATTCTTTTGAAATCAATTTCCTCCTATAAAAGACACAATTTATTTTTAACTAAACTTGAAACCAATTTTTTCAGTGATCAGATAAAGACCTAAACAAGTTCTAATTTCACATTAAGTATTGAAAAGATTTCAAAAGTTACCACATGTACTTATAAATGTCAACATGTAAAAATAAATCTGTGAACTGCATACCCTTTAAACTTGATATACTTATTATAGGCGAGATTTCGTTTACAAATTGGACCTGTAGTAAATGCTTAAAATAAAGAAGTGTTCAAATTCAAAAAATAGACAAAAGAAATGGGGGGAAAGGAGTGCATTTTAAGAACACAGGAAAGAAAGGAAAAGGAGCAACACAGGAAAGAAATTCTGTGAAGAACTGAGGTACACTACCATTTAGAAAGAAAACTTTTTGTTTCTTTGATTTCCTTCCTGGATGACAAAGTTGAACGTGAAGCAGTCACTGTCAACAGAAGGAATAATCCTTTGAAGCCTATATTATTTTGAGATTAATGAGCTGAAAAACAAGCCTTCTTAAAGGCACCATATTTTCTATGCATGATAATGCATGATTAATAGATTTGCTTCCTTTGTAGTTTTTATACAATAGTAAAAAAGCTACTTTTGAATTCATAACATACCCTCAGTGCCTTGACCACTTGCTGCAATTATGACTTACGGCATGACGAGCTCATTTGGAAATTATTGGGTTGTAATTATATCACTCCATCAATTAACAGTATACATATTTATATTCTCCTATAACTGTAATAAAATCTATAAATATTCCAAATAAGTGATAAACAGCTTTTAGTGGAACTTATCAGGTCCTGAATTTTCATAATTTAGTTAACTCTCTATTCACTGAATAATGGTGTGCCTATTTTCTCAATATTTGAAAGAGATTTTTCAATTCTATGCTTGCTAACCACTTTACTCTGCTGCTTCTGGATCACCTATTAGTGTATATTTAGAGACTGAAAACTAATTTTCATATTAAATATCACCAGGAAAATTATGGAGGAACATCTGTGCTTCTTCCTTCCTTTACGACCCCCCCCCAAAACATATACAAACTACAGAATGCATTTCAAGCAACATATACATGAATTCTGTTCTTTCCACAGAACTGTCTCCCTATATAAGCAAAAATAATTGTGAGTTAACTAACCTATAAAAGCCATAAGCATTTTCATCTTTATAAACAACCATTTTTCAAAACAACTTTCAAATTTTCCAGCAGAGTACACTAAAAAGGCTATTATATTATCTTTCCTCAAAGGCACCAAGTAGATGATTCTGTTCTGAAATAGTTAGAAGTCATATTCTAACACAAGCCTCCTGACAGACTAAATATTGTGCTCACTAAACTATACAAATCTGTGATACACGTGAAGATTTGTTGGTGTCACAGCACAGCAGGATACTTGTGGGAAACCCCAAGTTAAAGAACCAATGTTGGAGAAGTATTTCTCATCGTAGGGTTAACAAATACATCTGGAACCATAGACTTCTGGAGCTGGGAGACTCCTCAGGGATCAGTCTAAACCTTTGATTTCAGGGTGAGGAAACAAAGGGTCAGAAAACTTCAGGATTTGCCTTACAGTTCATTGGTGAGCGAATGAAGGAAGAGCATCCACTCACACTAGCTTCTATATGTATGAACTGTCTTCTTTGCCTTTTACTCAATTTTATTCAAGCCTTTATGCAGGGAGGGGCATTAGCAGGAATATTTATCTTTAATATGAAGGTAGACAAGCTTTTCGTGGACTGACATGAGAAGAACAGACCAGAAATAAAAAGACAGAAGAGCTGCCAAACAAGACCACTTTCTTTCAGCGTGGGGATCAGTTACAAAATGCCCTAGTGATAACTGTGTTCCAAATACTTTGCTTAAGCGCGCTGTTGTCTTCTTATAACTGGGGACTTAGTTTTCATCAATTGTTCCATCCTTGTGCGCTTCCTTTCGCACTTACTGTGATATTAATACTTGACATTTCCTTAGAGACACAACTTTATATTTCTAGAGTCATTTGGCTTGGTTCCTCAGAAAATTTAAGCTACAGCATTAAGAGATTCTCTGACTCATTTGCCTGCCATCAGTTAGAATTACTACTGACTACAGCTTGTTATCAAAGCAATATTGAAATCATATTTGTTTAGAACAATAAAACAGTACAATTAAGAAATATATAAAATAACATTCATTTCCATTCTGTAAGTGGGCATGTCTCCTGGCATTAAAATACATTTACAACGTGTTAACGATCTGAACTCTCCTTTTCTTTAAATCATGCGTGACAGCTCTACATTAAAAAAAAATGTAATTTTAAACGAGATACTCTTATGTAGGTAAATTGAGTATTTTAATAGAAATTTGAATACTAATATATAAAGCTTAATACTTCATATAGGCAACGATAGCTAACGTGATGCAACTAATGAAGAACACACACGCTTACTGAATAATACTCATTATTTTATATCACTGGGGAATAAAGCCCATTTAACTTAAGTTTACAAATTTAAATGCCAGTAATTTAAAATTATAATAATTTTGGATGCAGTCTTCTTAAACAGAGTATATGGAACATGGTTTAAGGTCTTATTACTGACTCAGTATTACTATTGTTACTGTCAACTCTAGTCATTGAACATGATATACTATAGGAATCCCTTTAAGACACACACAATGCACACATCAGGATATGTGCCCTGAAGTTAAATGGCCACAGACTCTATGCTTTGTGAGGTCTTAGGAATGATTTTTGAGGACTTTCTGCCATCATATTACTTTTTCTTGCTTCTATAGTATAGCTAGCAGAGTCCTACCACTAAAAATAAATGTAGCTATTTCTAATCTGCTATGAATAGGGGTATACTTGATACATATGTCTCTGAAAATAAGTGGAAATTAAGAGGATAAAGGTTCTGAGTAAGAACCTGAAGGGCTCTCTTAGGAATAAAATACATGAGGGAGGTGAAGCACTGAAGAGGCCGTGAAATAGAAATGAGCTTATGTGAGTCCCAGCAGCAAGAGTACCACTAACAGCAGTACCTACTGTAGTGCCTCCACTCATTAAATGAGAGATTGGGATCCGGTCGTCTCTCAAGTTTCCTCTGCTCTCACATTCTATGGTTCTAACCTTTAGAGCGTGGGCTCAGGCACTAACTTTGGCTGCTTGAGATTCTGTTTACCTTTTCTCCCCCTTAAGGCTCTATAACTGCCTAGTTTGTACACCACAGAGGTGAAACAACTCGATGATGAGTGACTGCAAGCCTAGTGGCATGCTTCCTCCAAACCAACTGTACAGATGCATGCTGTGACTAGTAAAGCCCATGCCACTGGAATGCACCATTTCAGATTCTCTGCTAGTTAGAAGCATTATTACACAAGTTAGAGATCACAGTCTACTGATTTCAAGTTCTGTGTTGTGACAGTTCGTGCCATACTCTATGGGCATCCACAGGACTCAAATGCAAGTATACTAGGATATAAATGTTAAAAAAGAGATTTTTCAATTCTATGCTTGCTAACCACTTTACTCTGCTGCTTCTGGATCACCTATTAGTGTATATTTAGAGACTGAAAACTAATTTTCATATTAAATATCACCAGGAAAATTATGGAGGAACATCTGTGCTTCTTCCTTCCTTTACCCCCCCCCCCAACACATATACAAACTACAGAATGCATTTCAAGCAACATATACATGAATTCTGTTCTTTCCACAGAACTGTCTCCCTATATAAGCAAAAATAATTGTGAGTTAACTAACCTATAAAAGCCATAAGCATTTTCATCTTTATAAACAACCATTTTTCAAAACAACTTTCAAATTTTCCAGCAGAGTACACTAAAAAGGCTATTATATTATCTTTCCTCAAAGGCACCAAGTAGATGATTCTGTTCTGAAATAGTTAGAAGTCATATTCTAACACAAGCCTCCTGACAGACTAAATATTGTGCTCACTAAACTATACAAATCTGTGATACACGTGAAGATTTGTTGGTGTCACAGCACAGCAGGATACTTGTGGGAAACCCCAAGTTAAAGAACCAATGTTGGAGAAGTATTTCTCATCGTAGGGTTAACAAATACATCTGGAACCATAGACTTCTGGAGCTGGGAGACTCCTCAGGGATCAGTCTAAACCTTTGATTTCAGGGTGAGGAAACAAAGGGTCAGAAAACTTCAGGATTTGCCTTACAGTTCATTGGTGAGCGAATGAAGGAAGAGCATCCACTCACACTAGCTTCTATATGTATGAACTGTCTTCTTTGCCTTTTACTCAATTTTATTCAAGCCTTTATGCAGGGAGGGGCATTAGCAGGAATATTTATCTTTAATATGAAGGTAGACAAGCTTTTCGTGGACTGACATGAGAAGAACAGACCAGAAATAAAAAGACAGAAGAGCTGCCAAACAAGACCACTTTCTTTCAGCGTGGGGATCAGTTACAAAATGCCCTAGTGATAACTGTGTTCCAAATACTTTGCTTAAGCGCGCTGTTGTCTTCTTATAACTGGGGACTTAGTTTTCATCAATTGTTCCATCCTTGTGCGCTTCCTTTCGCACTTACTGTGATATTAATACTTGACATTTCCTTAGAGACACAACTTTATATTTCTAGAGTCATTTGGCTTGGTTCCTCAGAAAATTTAAGCTACAGCATTAAGAGATTCTCTGACTCATTTGCCTGCCATCAGTTAGAATTACTACTGACTACAGCTTGTTATCAAAGCAATATTGAAATCATATTTGTTTAGAACAATAAAACAGTACAATTAAGAAATATATAAAATAACATTCATTTCCATTCTGTAAGTGGGCATGTCTCCTGGCATTAAAATACATTTACAACGTGTTAACGATCTGAACTCTCCTTTTCTTTAAATCATGCGTGACAGCTCTACATTAAAAAAAAATGTAATTTTAAACGAGATACTCTTATGTAGGTAAATTGAGTATTTTAATAGAAATTTGAATACTAATATATAAAGCTTAATACTTCATATAGGCAACGATAGCTAACGTGATGCAACTAATGAAGAACACACACGCTTACTGAATAATACTCATTATTTTATATCACTGGGGAATAAAGCCCATTTAACTTAAGTTTACAAATTTAAATGCCAGTAATTTAAAATTATAATAATTTTGGATGCAGTCTTCTTAAACAGAGTATATGGAACATGGTTTAAGGTCTTATTACTGACTCAGTATTACTATTGTTACTGTCAACTCTAGTCATTGAACATGATATACTATAGGAATCCCTTTAAGACACACACAATGCACACATCAGGATATGTGCCCTGAAGTTAAATGGCCACAGACTCTATGCTTTGTGAGGTCTTAGGAATGATTTTTGAGGACTTTCTGCCATCATATTACTTTTTCTTGCTTCTATAGTATAGCTAGCAGAGTCCTACCACTAAAAATAAATGTAGCTATTTCTAATCTGCTATGAATAGGGGTATACTTGATACATATGTCTCTGAAAATAAGTGGAAATTAAGAGGATAAAGGTTCTGAGTAAGAACCTGAAGGGCTCTCTTAGGAATAAAATACATGAGGGAGGTGAAGCACTGAAGAGGCCGTGAAATAGAAATGAGCTTATGTGAGTCCCAGCAGCAAGAGTACCACTAACAGCAGTACCTACTGTAGTGCCTCCACTCATTAAATGAGAGATTGGGATCCGGTCATCTCTCAAGTTTCCTCTGCTCTCACATTCTATGGTTCTAACCTTTAGAGCGTGGGCTCAGGCACTAACTTTGGCTGCTTGAGATTCTGTTTACCTTTTCTCCCCCTTAAGGCTCTATAACTGCCTAGTTTGTACACCACAGAGGTAAAACAACTCGATGATGAGTGACTGCAAGCCTAGTGGCATGCTTCCTCCAAACCAACTGTACAGATGCATGCTGTGACTAGTAAAGCCCATGCCACTGGAACGCACCATTTCAGATTCTCTGCTAGTTAGAAGCATTATTACACAAGTTAGAGATCACAGTCTACTGATTTCAAGTTCTGTGTTGTGACAGTTCGTGCCATACTCTATGGGCATCCACAGGACTCAAATGCAAGTATACTAGGATATAAATGTTAAAAAAAAACCCTTAACAAATTACCTCATAAAATGTTCTTAACTAAGAACAGTACAGTATCTGATATTTCAACTCAAAAAGGATCTAATAAATAGATTTTTAAAAATTAAGTTTTGCATTAATTTCTATTTCTAGGTGGTTGGTTTCTCCCAGGCAGGTGAAAAGATCCCAGGCTCTAC
>NW_011888782.1:4981909-4987219 GCF_000151845.1 Pteropus vampyrus
TTATCAATGTGTTAAACGGCAGTGCACCTGCCTTACTCTGTCACTCTGTCTTCTACAGTGGAAGGAGAGTCCCTGCTCTGAGCCATGGCCGGCCTCTCCTTCCTATGCTGGATCCCATCTCCTCTGACCTTTCCAGATGGTTGCTCCTGCATCTCCCTCTCCTGCATCATCATTTTCTCCTCTCACTCTCATTAGCATACAACCATGGTGTGTGTGTGTGTGTGTGTGTGTGTGTGCGCGCGCACGCGTGTGCGCACTAACTTCTCCTTTGAACGCTCACTTCCTGCTAGTTACCATTCCATTCCACTTCTATCCCTCCTCAAAACATGTTTTTTCAATAGTGTCTTTTAATGTGCCACTTCTGCTTCCTCAGTCTTTGGCCCAAGGTCTGGTTGTGGCCGCCTTGCCATTGCTCTGAATCCTGTCTTCTAAGTCACCAATGACTTCTGCACTGCAGAGCCAAAAATCCTTTCTTATTTTATTCTATAGCTCAGCAGCAATTAACTCCCTTAAACACTCCCCTCCCTTTTCTCAGCTTCCATGGTTTGCCAGCACCTGTGTTATAACTGTCTGGCAAACAGAGGACACCGAATAGACATTTGTTGAATGAATACTTACTTCCAAAATGATTTATAATCTTGAAGTATTCCAGGGCTAGTATCTTGAAGACCAGTTATAAATTACTTTAGTTGTTAGAGGTAATCCAACTCCAAGACAATACCGATATATTTTTTATTACCCAAATCATTAATAGAAGCTTATTTCCTCAAATAGTGCTTCTTTTTCATAAAAGCAGGAAACTGAAAATCAGGTTTGAGGGGTCCACTTATTTGATTTTAGTTAACTTGAATTTTACTATCATTTTCTTCTCTCAGATCTATCTGGCAGCATTTACATAGTAATTCTCCTACTTTTTATATGATAGCCGTATCCCTGCCATTACTATATATAACTCTAAAACTGAACTGATCCATAGTTCTATAATAAAAAGAAAAGAACACTATGTCTCTTCCTTCCATAAAGTTTGCTCTAATGGTACGAGCTAATATTATGGGCTAGGTATTGGAGACTTACATTGCTTTGGAACTAGGACAAATCAAATTTAAAACCTGGAATTCAACTTTATAAAATAAAAGATCTATTTATTTATAACTCAATGAAATGTGAAAAAAATAAGTTTTTTCAAATGGTTCTGCATTGAGTTTCATCTTTAAAGAACTGGGCTATTTAATATCCTTCCAAAAATCATTGAAAATGACATTTCCTAATAGAGATAAGGATATACAGTGATTATGCACCACTTACTTTGTTTTCAGCTGCTTCCTTATGAAGGAGAGCGTTCTCAATTGACAGATACTACAGCTTAACAACATAGAGAGCACTGAATACATGTTTGTTGAGAAAGAGAATGAATGAAATGAAAAGAACTCATAAATTCGAGATTAAGAAGGCCTTCGCCTCTGGTGCTGTGTCCTGCTCAGCAGCCTGCGTGCATCCCCAGTTCTCATGAGTGGAAGTAGAAAGAAGAGCTGTCATAATACTGAGGTTCTACTGCATTTTAGTTCTGATTCTTTGCAAGTCACGATTCATAATTCACAGATATGAAGGAGTTATAATGCTACCCTTTTTTTTATAAACAAAAGTGTACTAGTCAAATTCCCATATTGCCAGTTGTAAAATTTATATGTTGATAAAAGTACTAAGAAACTGCTGGAGCATTATCAAGAGAATACAGTTAATGTATCTTCATTACTACTAATAACCACGAAAAACATATAGATCAAGCTCATGCCGAGCAATTTTTCATCTGAATAGCTCTTAAAAGGAGATGAGCACTATTTTCCTTTTTTTTGAACACTTTTTTGTTTTTAACCAATTTCCTTCATCCACCACCCATAGCTTCTACAAGAATATTTTCTTTTACAAAACAGCTATTGAAAGTGGCTCTATATATTTTCGGATATAAACAATTGTAGGCCATGTACTTCTAAGGAAAGCAAGCCGTCCACAGTTTTTCAGGCATGACAATTTTTATGTCAAAGTTAGCTAATATAGATCTTAAATATCAGTAGCGGCATTTTCACAAATACTAAACGATTTGCAACAACGATTATTGCCTATGATGTATACTATTAAGTTACGTGTGCTAAATTAATGAAAATTAATGCAGTTGTCAGAGATCTGATAGAGAGTGAGGATAGGACTGGATTGGATTAAAGATGGAGTGCAATGTGTAAATATTGTTGAAATAGAGAACTTTGGAGTTAACAGTATATTAGATACCAAATCTAATGAGTAACAAATTCTGTGTAACTGAAGTCTTTCATTACTATTGTCTACTACATGCTACTAATTGAAAAAGTACCATCTAGGAGGGATTATTTTAAAATTGTGCCAAGAAATTACTTTTGGCATAATCTCATTTAGCAAGTTAAATCAGTAACAAAGGGCATTTTCCTGAAGATCCAAGAATCATTCAAAACACCTGTACCAGAACTCAACCTGGCTTCACTGTAAGGACCCTTTTGTTCAGTTGCTGAAACTCTAAAAATGGGTTACTTGCTGCCTCTTCCTACCCTCTAACTACCCACTTGATCTCTTACATCTTGGCTTTCTAACCTACACTCTACTGAAAGAGCTTCTAGGCTCTCCAAAGCCTTCTTAATTGCCAGAGTCATGAGCTGTTTTCATTCAACTTCTAAAATCTTTCCAGAGCTTTAAAAAAAAAGAAACATTACCACACCACTTCTGTAAAAATTCTCTTTATTTTTAATTATTTTTCTCTATATTCTAATTTATATTTTTCTTATTATTTTTTTTCCTTATGTTCCCAAAGGTTGAATGCTTGGTTCATTCATTCACTCACCCATTCATTCACTTATTCATTTCCTCTCTTTCCAAATAAAAGCATTTAAAGCTATACATCTGCATCTGATTATAGCAATAGCATCAATGTTCCTCCTCACATTTTCTAAATAGTCCATCGACTTAACTGTTATTTAGATACATTTTAAAATTTTGGATGGTTGGGTTTGTGTTTCAATATATTACTCATTTTGTTTATTGAATAGCAATAGAAATAGCAGAAGAATGGAAGTGGGGAAATTGTTTTGATTTTTCAAGAGGATTGTAGAAACTGTGAACTGGAAAATAGACTGGCTTATACAAATATTTTTACCAATTACTTGGAAATGGTTGTAGTTTATTACAATTAGCCAGTATGGTTCACTAAAAACAAGTCATCCTAAGGCAACTTTATTTCTTGCCTGAAGTGTAAAGGTCTGTTAGATTTTATCAAGGTATGTTAATGCCAGTGGATGTAATGAAGGGTAATGCATGCTCGGTTATGGCTGAATAACTGTACCTCAAGTGTACTGCTGAATGTTCCAGCACCCACCAAGTGCTCCGGGTGATATGTGTCTCAGACTTGGTTCACAAACCTGCTCACCAGTCCTTTTTTCTAACATCATAATCTTCTGTCAATGAGCTAATGTATAATATGGGACAGTTATTTAGCTTGCTGCCTAGACCGAAGTTTCCTTATTTTTAAACCAAGGGGGGTGAACTATATGATAAATCTGGGTCCCTTTTAGATGGAAAATTCTACAAGAAGAAAGAGAATGTGTGCTTATTGAATTTAAGACCAAAGGCTTCAGAGACACCTAATATATCAGATAAAATAATTGAAATTTAAAACAATCTCAACAGGCTAGCATGAGAAATGAATTAAACACATAAAATTTAACGAAGATAAATACTTATGAACTTAAACGTTTTACCATTGCACATTAAAGAGAGACTAGATTAATAGATTAATATGAGTTCAAATGAAAAAAGTCAAACTCCCAAACATTAATGTTTTGGTTTGGTCTATAAGCCTAATATGAACCCACCGGGATGTTGCTGAAGAAAAATAAGATTCCTGGGCTGCATTAATACTAGATAAGTGAACTTCTGGTTTCCAGTCTGGCATATAAGAAGCTTAGCAGTTTCTACTCTGTCCTAACAAGTAACAAACAAACAAACAAAACCCAACAACTTTTTCTTAGATCCATAAAAGAAGTGAGGTCACATGGCAAACTGCTATTCCCAAATTGGAGAGACTGACAGGTAAATGCACATACATATACAACTTATTAGAGCAGAAAGAAACCCACAGGGGCCAGTGCTGAGACAGGGAAATCTGAACTGCAGTAGACAAATTGCTAGAGGCTCAGTGTGGACAAATCTGAGAGATAAAAACTCCAAAGGGACCCATTCGTGGGTAGGGGGCAGCCCACACCTCTGTTTTATTTCCTGAAGCTCTACTAGATTCTCATGGTAATATGGGAGAGAAATTATGCTTCTGGCAGGGGGAGTGCAAAAAAAACCATTTTGAAAAACACCAGGATACTCTGGACTTAACAAGGCCTTCCCTCAGGAGAGTCTAGCCTGCTGGGGTTTTATCAGAGCCTAACTGACCTGGGGCAGGGAAATATCCAACCCCAGCCCCCTCTAGCCATCCTGTCCCCACTAAGTTGGGGAGAGAAGTTGAGAGGCATGTATAAAGTCCACAGTCCAGAGGGACAGGCTTACTGAAACACTGAGACCTAATTACAGGACTATAGAATGCTTCCGCTCTTCTCACATTTTATCACCACATTGACAAAGGTGTATTTATAGCAGTTCCTTTTGCCCACTATATCCAACTATACTCCCCTCCCCCCACAAAAAAAGACATAGTAAAAATGCAAAAAACGCAGTTTGAAGAAAGTGAGCAAGCATCAGAATTGGACTCAGATACAGCAGGGATGTTGGAATTATTGGACTAGGAATTTAAAAGAACTATGATTAAAATGCTAAGGGCTCTAATGGGTAAAGGAGACTCCATGAACAGATGGGAAATGTAAGCAGAAAGGAGGAAATTCTAAGAGAAAAAAAAGAAATGATAGGTGTAAAAAATACTGAAATAGAAATAAAGAATTCTTTGATGGGTTTATTAGTAGAGTCAACACAGATGAGGAAAGAATCTCTAAAGTTGAGACTCCCCTAACTAAATCCCCTAACTAAAAAGCAACAGAAAAAAAAGACAGATAAAAACAACATCAAGGAACTGTGGGATAACTATAAAAGGTATAAACATACACATGATGGGAATACTAGAAGGGGAAAAAAGAGAAAGGAACAGAAGAAATATCTGAAACAATAGTGCTGAGAATTTCCCGAAATTAATGTCAGACACCAAACTACAGATCCAAGAAGCTCAGAAAACAGCAGGCAGGATAAATGCCAAAAACACTATACTTAATTATATTAGTTCCGAACTACAGA